>NW_003101677.1:236140-390382 GCF_000003855.2 Blastomyces gilchristii SLH14081 | reverse complement strand
CAAGGGCGGTACGAGGGTGGGACTTGGCGTTGATGTTTTGAAACATCAAAGATGGACAGGGTTTTCGCGGATGTCGCTCCTCAGATATCTCTACAACTACAGATCGGGGATCTTCCAAAATCGAGAAGATTGGTGCATATGGCTAGGTCTCTTCACCTTACAATTTGTATGGCAATTTGGCCCGGAGTTGTGGTGTGGTAGGGGAGAATGGGGGATAATCCCACACAGGAGTTTCGAACAACGTCTGGTTCACGTTTGGCTGGATAACTCCACCACCACACGGGGTATGCGGTCGGCGATGGGGTCAAAATGCTCGTATGATCGAGGGCTTTTCGATGGATCTATCGGCGGGTTCTTATTCAAAAAATCGAGCGAGTTCGTGGTGGAGCGGTTGATATCTGCATAACAGCTTATAACAGTTTACTTTAATTAAGAAACTCTTACAGTAGTAGATTTACTGAGCTCAGAGACTGAGTGAGTTCTGATTCAAGATAGAGTATATTAAGAGAACTAAGAACTCAGTGAATAAACTCTCTTATAGATCTGACTATGTTAAGAAGATCAGAGCAACAGATATAGAGAGACTAGAGAAGACAGAAAAGCTTCATAGAATACTTAGATTAAGTGTTATAAAGAGATTGACTGAAGAGTCTCTCAATTCTCTATAAGAGAAGAGAGAAGAGAGAGAGAAGAAGTCTGTATAATTACTCTATATAACACTGAGAGTTAATACTCTGAGAATCTCTATAAGAATTCTTGAAGAGAGTATCTATAATCTGAAGAGTTTACAGACTTTGAGAAGTACTGTGAAAGATCTGATATAAGAGAAAATAGAGTATAAGTCTTTATAAGATCTTCTTTTTAGATTATCTGAACTACTACTGAAGAATGAATATACTCAGTATATTCAGAAACTGCTTACAGCAGAGACTAACTCTGCAGAAATAAAGAATTAAAGAGACTTAAATAATCTCTTATAAAGAGAGAGCTGAATTTATATACTCATGAATAAGTTTCTATATATAGAACTTATTAAAAGATATTATAACTCTTCTCTAGCAGATTATTTTACAGATACTAGAACTTATAAGTTACTTACAAGAAAATACTTCTAACTGAAGATATAAGAACTTATAAAGAAGATAGTGAATTCTTATACTATTTATCAAAGTTTATAAGTAATATAATTCAGATTATATAAAGAACTTACTTCTCTATTCATCTTATAAGAATCTTGAAAATAGCTAGAAATGAACACTCTTATGAGCCTCTCTGAAAGTAAGAATATATATAATACCTGTTTTAACAGTGTGTTAATAATAGTAGATTACTTTATTAAGATAACACACTTAACACTCACTTATAAGAACTTAAAGTCAAACAATTTAACTTATATCTTTATCTGTAATATGATCTCATTGTATGAGTTATCTGTAAATATTATCTTAGATAGAGAATTAATCTTTATAGAGAAGTTCTAATCTGATCTAATAATTATACTAAAGATTTTATAAGATCTAAGCACAGCTTTTCATCAACAGACAGATAATCAGATAAAATACTTAATAAGTATATTGAAATAGTATCTGCAGTACTTTGTTAATTATAATTAGAATGACTGAGTACATTAGTTATCATTTATAAAGTTTATATATAATAACTTAAAGTATGTTAGTATAGATAAAACTCTCTTTGAAATACTTACTAAGACCTATTCACAGATAATCTTGATAAATCTGTGAGAGTATATTATAGAGTGTGATAATATCTGTGAATAAGCTGAGAGAATTCAGAATATTCAGAAGAAAGTCTGTGAATTCTTAAGAAAGATTCAAGAGTATCAGAAAAGATACTATAACTTTAAGCATATTATAAAGAGTTTTAAGAAAGATAATAGAGTCTGACTGAGTCTAGAAAATATTATTATACAGAGATCTAGTAAGAAGCTGAATCTCTTACAGACAGAGTCTTATAAAATTATGAAGAAAATTAGTTTATAGTTCTATAGATTGAAACTATTATCTGAGTTACAGATATATAATGTTTTTTATATCTCTTTACTCTGTAAATATAAGAAATTCTTAGAAGAGAACTCTGTAACTCATCACTCTATTTATAAAGTACTAGAGAGTGAAAGAGAATATCAGATTAAAGAAATTATTAACTCAGAGAAATAAGATTATAAGCTCTGATTCAAGGTTCAGTGATAAGAGTATTCTAATAAGATGAATAAGTTCATTTGAAAATTATTTAGATAGATAAGATATCTGCAGAAGCTGAAACATAACTTTTATATTATAAATTATGATGAGTCAGAATAATATAATCTTCACTAAGAATCTGATTATAATAAAGATATTAATACTGTTATTTATAAACTCTAGTCTATAAGATAATAAGTTTTCACTGAGATAAACAGTTCACACTGTATATAAAGAGAAGAAGAAATCATATTCTTATTAAAGCTAAAAAATAAAGAAAATAACAATAAAATTATGAATACAATTTAGAGATTAATAAAGAAAAAATAAAGAAAACTCATACTTATATTCTTAATATCTATAACACTTAATTTCTCTGTAACTATTAATGCTTCTCTTTAAAGAAGTAGAGAGTATTATACTCACAGTACAGACAATTATTACATTTAATATAAAGACTGTCAGAAATATACAGACTTTAAAGAAGCTGAATATCAGAGTATACACAGTTATAGCAGAATCTTGAAAACTGATTATCTGTATATATAATCAGATATCTCTTACAAAGCTGTATCTACTCTCTCAGTTATACTGAAGTATTCAGCCTGGAAATAATTGAGATACAGAGAGAGAGCTTATCTGTTCAGATTAACTCTTATCACAAATTCATAATATTCACATTGCCTTGATTACTTGAATTTTACAGGTACTCAGAGACTTATCTCTTATTAATAATGAAATTACAGAAATGCACTGCAGTATGAGAATCATTGATAGAAAACCTAGACATATTTACATATATCTGATTGAAGATTGTATAAGTAAAGAGAGAATAATCATAGATCTGCAGAGCTGCAGAGAACACTGACAGCACTGAGAGCTTTGTAGAAACTATCAGCTAGAGTCTGTAAGAAATTACTTACAGAGAGACTTATAGTAAAGAGTGAGACTACACTGCTTAAAGTCAGAAGCTAATCTAAGAAAGATACAGAGTTAGCTACTGATCTGAAGATCAGATGCAGTGACAGAGCTGAAAGAGATGAAGATACTATTATAAATAATAATATCTCTGCTTTATCAGTTAGTAAAAAGTAATTAGAGAAGTTATAAGAATATCTGTGAGAAGCTCAGCAGTAGTCAGACATTATTTATAAAGATATTAAAATTGAAAAATTTTTATTCTTAAGAAGTTCTTGAATTAATATATAAATATTGTTAGAAACACTCTCTCTCTATTATCTGAGTGAAAACACTTCACAGATGAATAAGAATACTCACAGTTTATAAGAATAAGAGCTGTTACAGAAAAAGAAAAAAGAAGATAAGATTTTATAAATAAATCTGAGATATTTATACTACTCTAAAGAAGTTTATTTATATTATAAGTAATTCTGTAGAATAGTCAGATCACTCTAGTAAATAAAAAGTGATTATAAATTACAGATCTGAATCTTTCTATATAACTATAAAGAGTGATTATAGACTGTAAATATCTTGATTCTATAATTCTGCAGAGTTGATAAAAGAATGAAAAATTTCTTACAATTTTACAGTGTTAAGAAATAATGATTTACAAGAATAAGTGAAAGATTAACTCATGAATACTTCTCTTTAATAAGAGTAATCTTACAGAGAGTTATTTATCTGTAGAATAAATCTGTGTGATAATTATATAAGAATCTTATGAAAATAATTAAGAGTTAACTGAAACTCTTCTGTATAAAAGATGTGAGATGAATTTATATAATAGTCAGAGAAAGATCTGTAAATTATAAAGAATTTCATAGAATAAGAAACTGAGTAACAGACTCTTTTCTCTTTACAGTAATAAGGGATTTTTTCTTACTGAGATTTTTTATAGATATGAAGAGTTTTTAGTAAGTGTTATTACAGTGCTGAGCTAATTCTATGAAATCACTCAGAGAAAGACTTCACAGATGAAGTCTTAATGAGAGAAAGATATATAAGAAATCTCACTTCTTACAGATTCTTTATCTTTATTTCTATCTCTTATATAATTAATAGAGTTAGCAGCTCTTGACTATACACAACTATATAGACTGAAGTTCATAAATACTATTCATAACTTAGCTTAAATACTATTATATATTTAACTTCTACATTTTATCTTTCTACTGTGAATACTTCTAGTAGTTAACAGTACATATCACATTAAGCTGCAAACACCGGAATAATTGCCTGTTGTAATGTGACGGAACCGAAGCAGTGACTAGTCAGCGGTGTCATGTAGAGGTAGTTATTGAGAAGCTGTATGAGTAAGCTTGACTATCTTGCTTAAATAGTGAGCTCATAGACTACAGAGTTATTGTGAGAATATCACAGATATGATACTTAGTATACTAAGAAGATTATATGAGAAATGCAGTAACTCTTATATATATTTCAGTAGAAGAAAAATGAATTACTGACTTCTTTGATGAGAAGTCAGCATCTAGCTATTTTATATAGGCAATGAGTGAATACTCTTCTCTCATTTCATGAGCAAGAATAGTCAGAGTAATATCTCAGCAGTGTCTCACTATTAAGAAAGAGTAATCTGCTGATCTTATATAGAAGTGAGATTTTCATATTCATCAATTGAATCTTTCTATGATATATCTGAATAATGTCATAGAGTGATTGAAAATCTGTTTAAATCATCTATGAAATAAATGAAATTATCTGTATAAAAGTAATAAGCTGTGTGAAATTATAACAGAGTCTTAATATGATTAAGAGTATGATAATATTCTTCTCTTTAAGAGTATAGTCTCAATACTCTCAAGATTATCAGATTAGAAGTTATCTTTATTATATAGTAACAGTTGTTAACTGATTAACAGTATATATACTATACATAATATAAAAGAATAGATAAGTTTTTCAGCTGACTGTATAAATCTTTCTTTTCTTATCTTCATTCAAATCAAATGCATGATAAGTGAGTTTCTTATATATTAATTTAAAATGTGAAAAATATAGTTAATAAGTGACTTACAGATCTCTTATTATATTTCATTCTATATATAAAATTCTCTGTAAAAGTAATGTATTTTAGAGACAAAGCTAATAGTAATGATACAATTTTTCAAAAAGATTCTTCTTCTCTATAAAATATTTTTTTCTCTCTCTCTCTTATCTGTAATAGTGAGTGTATGAGAGTATTGTTCTTGAGAGATAATAAGAAACTTATTCTGACATTTTCTAGTGAGTAATAAACATCTTTATGATGCAGCTGTGATCTCTGTGACTGTCAAGAAAGCTCAGTTGAAGGTAAAGACAGCAGCATTAATGAACTGCAGAAGCACTGCTCTCATTATCACATCTTCTTCTTCTTCTCCTGCTTCTCTTGCAGCCGCGGTGGTAGTCACTGTGTCTTGCAGTGAGATGTCATTGCCAGTCAGTTCATCTGTGTTCAGTTCTTTCTCTGCTCTCTTCACCGCTGTTATAACACTGCCCCCTCTCTCAGTCAACACAGTGATGTATGACCCTGTGTGATCATTCAGAGAGAACTTCAGAAAGAACTTGATTCTGAGAACAGTGACTCTGAGAAGCTCAATTTGTAGTTTCTCTTTCATAGCATATCTGAGCCCTGCTCAGAATACTGCTGAGTTGAGTCTACAGAATTCTGCAGTTTCTTTATCTTCTCTCTGTGAGAAGGCTCTGATACAGTCTCTGATCAGCACTGTTACTTGTCTGTGCTGTACTAAGCAGCTGAAAAAGAAGGAAATCTTATGTATCTGTCTCTTCTCTCACTTCTGTTATTTCTGTTATATCTGTTATAATGACTTCTATCTCTCTGTAAGTATTATCTTACAGAAAGATATTATATCAGCTCTGATAAGAAGCTCAGATACTCAAGCAGTACAGAGTGAGAGTCTCAGAGCTTCAAGTATTGATAAATTCTATTAAGACTGAGAAGATTCTTCTTACTCATCTGTAAAAGAAGATGAAAGTATGAATCTCTGAGATGAAAAAACATCTCAGAATAACTGATCTTAAGAAGAGATCAGCTGATGCTGCTGTTAAAAGTATTATAGAGATTAATCACTGATTAAAGAGAATCTCACTTCAATTGAAGCAGATAATCAAGATATTTTATAAGTTAATAAATTAATATTTCATGTATTTCTCATATTCTTCTGCAGTACTGCAGTGCTAACTTCTCAGCAGACAAAGATATCAGTACTGAAGACTTCAACAGTGAAGAATGAGTTTAGTGAGAATATGATTATTAATAAGTAGAGTCTGATCTCTCTTTTTACTTTTTCAGTGAGCTGTGATCTTATTAGAATAGCAGTAGCTTGTAGATTAATCATATTAATCTTTTTATTAATTTCAAATATTTCTTTTCTCTAACTGCTTCAGGAATTTTACACTTGTATAGTCTTATTAAACTTCTAAAAATTCTTTGAGAGAAAATAGAAGAAGAGTGCTACAGAGTTTACAAGATATCAGCTCATTATCATGAGATTATCTCTAAAAAATTCTTTAAGAAAAATGAGAAGTCTTAAGTAGTATTTCTTACTCAATATTTCTGATATATAACAGAGCAGTTTCTACTAACTGTCTTATAGCTTACAATCTCTTTCTCAGTATTTTTCAAATACTTAAGTAGTTTTCATGAATTCTCTGATAATGAATAATCTTCTTATTTTACAAGATATTGAAGCTTACTGTAATATATTCACTTATTCAATATTTTCTTTATAAGATATTCAGTATCACTCTTAATCTTAATATTATTCAGCTGAGACATCTCTGCTCTGAGATATTACTTATAGAGCTTTGAATAGAAAATATAAAAAACAGAATGAATTGATTTCAATTCTGAGAATAATTTTAACTTATATATCTACTTACTCATCACTCTTATTATTAGAAAAGATTCTAGTCACTGCTTACTAAGCTTCTTATATAGTCTCATTATCTTGATATTCTTTGCTGAAAATAGTACTTAATTCTCTATCAAGAACTTTATTGAAAGATGTTTTCAATTATAGTATTCTATCTACTACTTCTGAGTGCAGTGAATACTTTTCACTGTCTTCTTATAAATTTTATTCAAAAGTTTTAATCTTACTTTTACTTCTGATACTGAGAAGTACTCTGTTCTCTGTATCTATTTAATATTCTAACTGTCTATTCTCTTTTTTGAAATGTTATTTATAACATCACTGAGTAATAAAGAATTATATTCATAATAAGTATAGAAAGAAGATACTTTTAAGATTATATTCTTTACATTATTATGTACAAATTCAGTAATTAGAAGATATTTAGACTAATCATTCTGATAATATAAATAGAACACTTGAAGATGCTATTTTAATGTCTGATTCTGATATTCAGTCTGATTATCTATCTGTGAATGAAATGCAGTACTGAGAAGATATCTTATTATAAGATAATAGTAAAAAGCTGATCAGTATTTACTGATGAAAAGAGATTCTTAATCTGTTATCAATAATTTCAGAGCACTGTAATTATAAATAATAATATTTAAAAATAGATCAGTCAATTCAGAGGCTTTAATCTTTTTATAGATAGAGATATATTTTATTATTTTTATAAAATAATTAATAATGATTAAAATTGAGTTATATTCTTTAACTCTTATCAACTTCAGCAGATTAACTATGAAATTCATTAATAGATTCTATTATAAGCTCTTTGAAACAGATAGTGATATTAACTTACTGTATTACTTATATCACAGAATCTTTATTCTTTAGTAGATATTATAAGTCTTAACATACTCTTTGACATCTGCTCAGAGCTTGTCTTAAATATATTTATATTTTAGAAGCTTCTCAGTCTTCTCTAATCTGAAGTGTTCTATATGAGAATTATTATAATGAATTCTCAATAACTTCTGATACATCACTCTACTATGAGAGACAAAGACTGAATTATTCAGTAGTAGAAGTTTATATTCTTCTAGTTATCAGTGACTTGATTTCTTAGCAGCACTGTCTCACTCAGACTCTGTCTTTTTCAAGTTCAAATCAGATTCTTTCTTCTTTAACTTCTGAATTCAAACTGCAGTAGAGACATTTCTCTTCTATAATTTATTAATAAATTTCAAAAGTAGTCAGATTGAAAGATTATAGATCATTTCATTCTTTATCAATTCAATAATAGTAAGATGTAATATAAGAAGCTCATGATCTTTAGTGTCAGTTCTCTGCAAGAATCTGAGTTTTCTTTCATCTTCTATACTGAGTCATGTATCTGTCTTATCAGCACTGTTTCTGAGCTTTAGAGAATCTTAATCTCCTGCAGTCAGCTTCTTCTATAGTGATAACAGAGGTTCTTTTATAGAATTCTTCTCTGTATTAATGATATTATAATCAGGCTATTTAGATAGTATATTAATGAGGTTAAGCTGATCTGAACAGTATTAAATATAGAAATCATACTCTGAAAGCAGCTTCACTCATCTGACTTGATATTCTGTTAAGCTCTTTATTATTAAGAAGTAATGTAGATTTATATGATTAGTGAGAACTTACACTAAGTACTTACTACTCTGAAAATAATGTTATCAGATCTTAAAGAATTTAATAATTATTAACATCTCTTGATTATAAGTATTATATCTTCTCTGCATGAGTAATAACTTCTTGAAGAAGAAGATCACTGATCTTCATTTACAGTGTCTTATAGACTCTGTGAAAAAGTCTTCTCTTACAGACATTTCATTGTCTGTATCTTTAGAAGTAATTATTCTCTAATTCTTTTAACATTAAAAGATCTCTGATGTCAACTGTGAAAAGATTTCACAGATCTCATTCTCAGATACATCAGTCTTATACTGACTGAGTAAGTCAGAGTTAAAGTGATTCAGTATTATGACATCTGTAAAAGCTTGTTTCAATTCTATAAATATCTGCACAGTATCTTAAGTGAGAATAAACAGTTCTGTTTTTCTGTCTTTCACACTTCTCTTTAACGGATCTGTAAGAAGAGCAGTAATTTATGAATATGTATAGATGAATTATCTGTAGAAATTTACAAATTCTAGAAATATCTGCATCTTACAGTACATCTGCAGCATCAGCCAGTTCTTGATAATAGAGACCTGACTTCTGTTCATTAAAATGCTGTTTATCTTAATAATATAATCTAAGAAATCAATCTTCTGTATATAGAATAAGCATTTTTCAGTGTTTATATAGAGTTAATACTATCTCAAGCAACTCAACACTTCTTAAACATGAGTATCATATTCTTTCTTCATTTTTGAGAAGATTAGAATGTTGTTCAAGTATACTATACAGAAGATGTTAACAAGATCTCACAGTATCTCATTTATATAGATCTGAAAGATAACTGAAGTATTACAAAGATCAAAAGATAAAACAAGACATTCAAAATTACTGTACTTGATATAAAAAGCTGTTTTTCAAATGTTGTCTTTATTAACTCTGATTCTATAATAGATATTCTGTATATCAATCTTTGAGAATATCTTTACTTCAGATAATTGATTGATCATCTTATTAATTAATAATAATAAATAGTAATTCTTAACTGTCATCTTATTGATGTCTCTGTAGTCTATGCATAAATGTAGCCTACTATTCTTCTTAAGTATAAAGAGTATAGACATCTCTGCTGAACTCTTTGATAAATATATTCAGTTCTTTAATTACACTTTCTCAAGATATTTGTACAGAACATTCAATTTCTTTACAGATAAGTTATAAAGAGGCCTGTACAGTGTTATTACATCATCTTCAAGATAAATCTTATGTCACATCTTGATATCAGGAAACTTCACTGCTTTTCTTTCTGAAAAGACATTCTTATAATCTGTAAAGAGATGTTATGTATATTCATCTTCAATAACAGATACTGCTGCTAGTCTTATAGCAGAGATAATAACTTCTTCATCTATTCTCAAGTCTCAGTCATCTGCTATACAGTATATTAACTCTATCTTTTTCTCAAGATTCTTCTAATAAAACTCTTCAGATTTCTCTATCACTGTCTCTTCATTAGTGAGACAGTACTATCACATCTAAGTAAGTCAGTCAAGAAGAGAATTGTTTTCTCTCAATTATAAAAGATCTAGAATGACATTCTCATCTATGATATTAATAGTATAAAGAAGTAGACTGCTCTTCTTAAAGATTTCTTCTGAGTCTGTAATCACATATTTTACTTAAATTATGCTAAAATAGTGATACTTTATTTCATTAGTAAATTTCATATAATCTGACAGATCTATCTTCTTTCAACTCTTCATTAAAGAAAAGAAATAGAATATGAAGTTAGTATTTATCTCAGAGTTGAGTAGATATCTCACTAATATCTTCTTATTCAGAGTATGCATTATGATTATAATATAAACTTGAAGATATGAGAATTATCAATTCTTTATTTCTTTCTCTTCTTTATCTTCTGTGAATACATTTATTAGAAGAGAAGTTAACTTTAAGAAGATATCTTCTCAGTTTCTTTTCTTCTTCAGCTTCTTATAATTACTAGCATAGTAATTATTAGCTCTGCAGTTAAAACAGAGATCTTTATTAAATCTTTTTTAACATTTCTTTATAGTGAGTGAAGAATTAGAATACTTAAAATTCTTCTTTACTTTCTCTACACTGAAGCTGTTATGATACTGTTTAGATTCTGTTATTAATTACTTAGAAGAGATCTTATTAACTTTTTTCTCAGAGAATTAATTATTCAAATAGATTTAAGAAGTTAGGTTAACAAGCTCAGTGTGATTAATTAATGAACTCTGATACTATAATATTATTATTCATATCTTATAAGTCACCTTCATAAGATAAAGCTGTGTTTTTAATTGATTTAAATTATTGATCAATTTCTCTCAATATTCTTCAAATCTTGTATTGAAATTGAAAGAATTCTCATCATTTTATTAATATAATGAGTTGAACTGCTGTATCACTATGAAGCTGTGATTATAGTAATCTTCAATTTAATTCAGTAGAAAGTTCTTGAATTCTTCTCAAGTTATTATAGTATTAGTACACTCAAACTCTCTCTTCTTAATAACTCAAGTAATTGCAGAGATGTCTTCAAGAAGGTTGACAGTATATATTACTTATATCTTATAAGTATTATACTGACTCAGATTAAGGTGGAATTTCTGTTCAAGAATACAGATAAAGCTGTGAAATTCAGACAATATATTTCTCTTATATCTTGAAGAATTTCTAATCTTAATCTCTCTATCTTTATAATAGATGTAGGTGTGTAGAGGCTGCAGTGATAGCAGAGTGATTGAAGAGCTTATATTAAAATGTACAGCAGGTTTAGAAATCTCAGATTTCTGCTGAGATAGAGATGTATACACTCTAAAGAATAATGTAGAGTTTCTCTCAGAGAGTGAGATCAGATCAGTCTCTGTGTGAGTGTATAAGACTATATTAATCTGTTAAAGCTTAACTGATTCAAACTTATAATCAGATTGAGCAATTCAAATTGTAACATAATAGAACTGAAGTGATGACTAGTTAGTAGTATTATATAGAGATAGTTATTAAGAAGCTGTATAAGTGAGCTTAACTATCTTGCTTGAATAGTGAGCTCATAGACTACAGAGTTAATGTGAGAATATCATAAATATAATACTTAGTATACTAAGAAGATTGTATAAGAAACACAGTAACTCTTATATATATTTCAGTAGAAGAAAAATAAATCACTAACTTCTTTAATAAGAAGTCAGCATCTAGCTATTCTATATAGATAATGAGTGAATACTCTTCTCTCATTTCATGAGTGAGAATAGTCAGAGTAATATCTCAGTGACATCTCACTGCTAAGAAAGAGTAATCTGCTAACCTCATATAGAAGTGAGGTTCTCATATTCATCAATCAGATCTTTCTATAATATATCCGAATGATGTCATAGAGTGGTTGGAAACTGGTTTGAACAGCCTGCGGGATGAATGAAATCATCCACATGGAAGTGATGAGCCGTGTGAAACCGCAACGGGGCCTTGGCGCGGCCGGGAGCGTGACACCTGTGAGTACTTATTCTTAGACTTCTGCTTCTTTCTTCTGTAAAAGTCAATTACAGTAAATAAATAAGCATGTATATATATCTATAGAGGCGTCCGCTCATCTTCATCTTAGAGAAGAAGACAAGATTTACCTTTTTACATATATAATACGTGATTAACATACATTATAGATAATGTATACTGCAGTGATCTAGATAATGATTTTACAGTTATATAGTATTAATAAGAATTAGAATTTTTATAATATCTGATATTAAGCAGTAGATCAGATCTGATATTCACAGTTAACTATCTTTCAAGATTTAACTCATAGTTATATAAGAGATGTTAATCAGCATTGAAACATATTCTATAATATGTCAAGAAGATCAAGAACTATGATATATTATATAAGAAAGAGAGTGATAACTTGAGTTCTATTATATATTGTAATTCAAATTAAGCAGAGGTGAATTCTCAATACAAATTAATAACTAACTATATCATATTTATAAATGAATCATCAATATTATAATGATTGCAGAGATAAACATCTATTATTAAATTAATTACAGAGACTGAATATATTACAGCTAGTAAAGCAGCTTATAAGATTGTCTGACTAAGTGATATGTTATATAATACTGAATTAATGAATAAAAAAGCAAAGATCTGTTCAAGACTATAAGTTAATAATAAGAGTGTAATTAATCTAGTAAAAGAAGAATCTCTAATATATTAATCATATTATATTAAGATAAGATATTATATTCTTCAAAATCTGATTGAAAAAGAATATATTATTATAAAACACATTGATTCTACAGTTAATGTAGCTGATGACCTTATCAAGTCATTAATGAGATTAGCATTTGAGAAATTTATTAAGAAGATTAACTTGAAGAAGATTAAAAGAGACTAGAGTACTAATAATACATTATATTATTAAATATTATATGTATCTGTTAATTTTGACAGTTATTACTATACAGATGCTTTTTCTAATAGAGAAATCAGAGTCTGATTGATATAATTAATTATTATTATGTTTTTGAAGAAATTGCAATGAAATGAGTGAAATAATGACAGTGTAATTAGTAAGGTGTTGTAGCAAGAGAAGGTGTTGATGATTACTACATTTACTCCAATCACATGCTACTCAACTTATATAGTGTTGAGAGTGATTCCGCAGTTAATCAACTCTTCTATCAGCAGACGCTGATAATGATTGAGCTCTTTTGCCTCAGTAGTCTACAGATTATAAGACTGTTAAGCATGAGTCTCACTGTGATTAACATGCATAAGTTCAATCTCAGAATAGACTTAAAAATTTCTAATAAATACTCTGAACATTTTAACAGTGTTAAGAGATATTTCAGAAGTGTGCTCTAGAAGTTCTGTGAGCTCTAGAACTGACTAAGTTCACTAAGAGAAGTCATTGTGAGAAGTCACTGAAGAGAGTCACTGAGAGAAAGTACTGTACTCTGTGATAGCTGATCTGAGAGAGAGTGTTGAGAGTTCTGCAGTTGATCAGTGTCAGAAAAAAGAGGTTATACACTACTGAACGCCATCAACATTATATTACTACAATATTTCTCATCATTATCAGCTTACTACAATACTTGTCTAATACTTGCTTATGCTAGCTCTCTTGGCTCGCACATATATTTTACTATAAATAGCTCTATCTTTTGTATGAAATAGATATATTAGATAGTGCATAGATAAGATAATAAGCAGATCTTGATACATATAAGATTTATATGTCTTTAATATATTCATTCATGACACTCATTCTGACAGTTATGAGCCTGGTAAGCAGTATCTGAAGAGAAGCGTGATACACTGATCTTAATTCTCATTTGAATTTGACAACAATCATTTGAACTGAGATGATTGATCCTCATTTATATACAGTTCAAAATACTCAATCATTATACTATACCTGATTCTCAATAATTGATCCTCATTTATATACAGTCTGAAATACTCGACTGTTATACCTGATTTCTAATTCTCACTTGTATATGTTCTGAAATACTTGACTGATATACACTCTGAATTCTGATCATATCTATTCTCAAATACTTGAACTGATTCCTCAATCCATTCAATATAACTGATATGACAGACAAGACAATGTCTAGTACAACTGTACACCTTAGCATTTCTGAAGATTGGAAACTTTGGTACAAGCATATGCAAGGATATGCAAAGAACAAGAAGATATCAGACTTCATCAATCTTGATAAACCTGATATCTTCTCTGAACTAGAAGAACCTCTGAAACCAGAGTATTTAGAAGAAGCTATCACAGAGGCTAAGATAGCATATGATATCAAGGTCACTGCGTGGAAAATCAAATATATGAAATATGAGAAATTGAATGAAGGTATGACAAAGATACAAGATGTTATATAAAGAACAGTGAATGCCATGAAACTATGACATGTATGCAGTGAGAATGATGATGTAAAGAACATTATTCATTCATTAAGAGATTGTCTCTCACTCACAACTGCAGACTATCAAGATGATGTGAGAACCTGATATCACAACCTCTGCAAAGCACTGAAAAACAGAGGTATAGAGAAGTAATTAAATGACTGATCTCTCATTGAAGATGATATCAAAGAGGCAGACATAGCTGAGCAGTTTAACTTGAAGAAAGATTTCTTAAATGCGAACCTAGCTATTGATGCAGGTTATATATAAGCATGAGCTAAGAATGTCTGACATGATAAAGATGTCATATCTTTGATAGAGTAAGTTAAGGACTTCAAGAAATGATATAGAGAAATGAATATTCTCAAAGAAGATAAACCTATGAACTTCACTACTCTTAATAAAAGATCTCAGTAATTCTCATCATCAGCAACATTTGAAAACTGCATCTGCAGAGCCTGTCACTGATACACTCAGTGCTACTATCTCAATTCATCAAGGAAGTCACCTGAATGAAAGGAAAATGAGAAGAAGAGAACTCAGATCAATCAAGCTCTTAAAAATCAAGAATTGAAGAGACATGTTGATCATGCAATATCTAGAGATTTATTCATGAATACAGATATAATAGATGTCAATGAAGCAGTTCTAGAAGGAATGATTCTGAAGCAATCAGATTATCAATCTATTGATCAACAGATCTGAAAAATATCAATGAACTCTTTAAATTCTCACTTCTACCTCTGAAACTCCTGAATCTTTGATACTGGTGTGAAACAGTATATATGCAATAATTGAACACATTTCCTATTCTTTACATCTGTGAATGAGAATGCAGAAGTTTATACAGGCGATTCCAGCACTAAAGTTGAAGATTATGAAACTGTTAGAACAATCATGATAAATGAAGCAGATAAGCAGTTCAATATCAACCTCATTAACACAGCTTACATTCTGAATTTCCATACAAATATCATCACATGGAAACTGTGTTTCCATATAGAAGGCATCTATTATGATGAAAAAGACTTCAGATTGTAAAAACATGCAGATAATACAATCTTTACACATGTTAAAGTATTTAAGAAATTACTAGTTACAGAATATAATAGTGAAACAGCTGTTTTCTCAACTATCTCAGAAAAATCCACTACTGAAGCTGATGCAGCTATCACATCACACACTTCTAACATCACTATATCTGAAAAAATGATATCTTCAAATTCTTCAACTTCTACAAATCTTTCTTCTAATCTGTCAAAACACACTTCAACAAATCATTCTTTCAACCTGTCAATACACACAAAATCTTCTTAAAAACCTAAGATCTCTATAGCTACTCAGTCTACATGGTATAAGAGATTAGAACATTCATTGAAAATTATCATTTAAAAGCTTATAAATGATGCAACTGGCATTCAAATCATCAATCTAGAAAATGCTGTGAATGAGCTTATCACTGAGCTTTGTAAACCCTGTTATCTATCTAATGCAAAAAATCAAATATCTAGACATTCTCACATTAGATCTCAAATATCATTCAAACACCTATATGCAGATATCACACATGACTCTACACAGTGCTATAATGATGAGTATTATCTCATATATTTCATGTGTGATTATCTCTGTTTCTATATAGCTATAACAGCTATCTGAAAATCAGAAATCTGAAAAGCTCTTAGACAAGCTATCAATTGAATTAAATGTCAATTCAACTGTACTATAAAGATCATTCATATTGACAATGATACTGCAGTCAAGAAAGCAGATGACTTCATAAATTAAGTGAATGATAAAGGCCTAGAGATGAAGTATTCTTCAGAGTATATTCATGAGCAAAATGATGCAGCAGAGTAAGCAGAAGCAATATTAATAACAAAAATAAGAACTTTATAGATAGAATTTCTTCTGTCATAATCACTTTTTCCTGAGATTGCACTTACTGTTATCTATCTAGTGAATTGAACCTCTACTAGAATCCTAGATTAAAAGTCATCTCTATGAGTATTGAAAGAATTTCTATAAATCAAATCTTACTTCTGCACTCATCTTCAAATCTACAGATATCACATCTATGCAAAGATACTGAATGAAGTTCTCAATAGAAACTGCTCTCAGAAGCTAGATCTCTGAGCATATATTGAAAATCTAGTTGAATATGATTCTATAAACATCTATTAAATTTGAATTTCACACTTAGAATGAGTAATAAGAGCAAGAGATGTGATATTTGATAAGAATAGAAAATTCAACTCTGAAGATCTCTACATTGAAAGACAACTAAAAGATTAAGTATCTAAGAAGATGAAGCTTCTATATATGAAAGTTCAAGAATTATCAATGACTTCTATCAATCAATTGAAAGAGAGTATAGATGCAGATATTAATGTTTTCTATTTTGAAGAAAATGCTCAAAGCTCTGAAAAAATAGAGGAGAAAAATAATGAGTATAAATATTATAATATTTCAATCCTTTCTACATCAGATTCAATATCAGAGTCAACAGATTCTGATGTTAATATTAATACTCATTCAGCTGTGATAGATAATTGAACACAGAATATTACATCTAGAGCTTATAATATCAGTACTGACTTTAATGAAGTAAATATCATTGATAATCACAGAATCTGAAAACACAGAGCTGTTCATCTTATGACAGTTTCAAATGCTAAAAACAATCTGTTTTGAATAATTAATGAGACATTCTCTCAATCACACTCAGACTTCTACAAGTCTCAATATTTATTTTCAAATACTGTTTTCACAGTTATCAATAATACAGCTACATCAACAGCATTCATACTGACTTCAAGAATTCATAGATCTCAACTGTCAGATTCACTGAATCACTGAGCAGATGTTAAAAAACACTCACATTGTGAAGAATTTGAGAATGCTGTTAAGTGAGAATGAGATAGTATATCTCTGCAGAATACATATGAAATTACTAGCAGATTACAGAGATATGTCTCAGTTATTTCTCTATAATAAATATTCATCTACATGTGGTTCGGAAGAACGTACGACCGTCGGATAATAACGCGGCCGCTTCCGAACTACTAGCGTACGCGTATGAGTGTAAAGGGGCCATAGCGGCTGCTAATTAATTTAGCGTATGATATTACAATATATAAGAAGCCGGTGTATGCCTGTAATTGTACACTGGCTTAAGCAATCTTTTGAATGACATCTGGTAGCATGTCTAAAAACCGGTGAGGAGCGCAGGCTTCTCCAGGGCGTGATAATTCCATCTATGAAGCAATTCATAGTTATCATGCCAGTGTGATTCTAGAATGTCTCAAAAGATAGTGTATGAAGAGTGATGAGTGGAAGAGCATCTGATTGATGTTGCTTCACTTGTTGAGGGAAAACTCCATGCCCAGGCGAATGCCATGTATGCGAATGAATGAGGTGTGAGAAAAGAGATGAGAGTGGTGAATCAGATTCAAAGAAGACTGCTCTTCACTCAAAGGGATAAAAGAAGAGGTGGCCATCACCGGAGTTGTATGATGATAACAGAAATCATATAATGATATAGCGATAGAATGATATAGCAATATAATGATACAGTGATATAGTGATATAATGATAGATATTGTATGATCAATGAGAAAACCACTGAAATGAATACCTCTTCTAGCTAATATGAATAACACCCTTCTCTGCTACCTGAACTGGAAGATATGTAGAACCTCTCAGAGAGTTTACTTGAAGCAGTAAGAAAAGCAGCTGAGACTGCTGAACTGAAATTGAAGCTTTGTACATATACAAGAATTCTAAACAAGATTGAGATCTTGCATACACAGTGACAGGCTGAGACAGAAGTTAAATAATAATTGATATTCACTGTAGATCAAGCATTCACTATGAAGAGCTTTGCTGACACAATTATCATCATTAATAAGAATAGAGAAAACCAGATCTTAGATCTGCAGTAGAAGATTAAATATTTACACAGATAGATAACTATATCAAATCTGAAGATCTTATCATGATTGTTCATAATCTCTTCAGAAGCATACACATTATTGAAGATTACTACACAGAATGAGAATCTGAGCATGAAATATATCAAGCTGAGAGATCTGCTGAAGTCATCAAGCTTTAATAACAACTGAAAAAATAATGCTACAATCAGCTAACTAAGTCAGATGTGATTATATTATCAGATTGAATATGAACTCACAGATAGATAGTTAATGAAATTTTAACAAGTCTTAAGATCTGCTGTGTTTCTACACAGAAAAGTGAAGTTATTATAAATAATTAATGAAAAGATGAATCTCACAGATCTGAAGTAATATTCATTCTTATAAACATGAAATGAGTTTTTCAAATGAATCTTGCATAACTTTGAGAAAGTGAATATATAAGACAAGTGTTATGAATACTTCACTAAGTGTAGATAAGTGAGTAATCTTATATCATACTTTACACACTTCAGCTTATACTATCTTGTGTTGAATGAAGAGCTTTTAATATCTTTCTATTTATAGATCTTCATTCATAATCTTACACCTGAGTTAAGAGTGAAATGAAAATGCTTAATCTTATAGTCAGGCACAGTGAAGAAAGCATACAATATTCTCATTATATGAGAATAAGTGAGTCAATTGTGATAGAAAATACTGCAATTGAGTATGCTTTAACAGAGAATGAGTAATCAGACTTCTATGACACAAGTTACACACTCAGATATAATGAATTCAGATCTGAATGTCATTGTTAAAGTGCTGAATTCTCTGAAAAAGAAATTCTCTGAATGAAAATCTTGATATTACAAGTATTAAGCTTGCTTCAACTGTGAATATCAAAATTATGATATAAAAGATTGCACTCAGTATACATAGTTAAGAGAAGCAAGAGAGTTAAAAAACTAGTAGAATCAGTGAGCTCAGAGACACTTGCTGATATTCTATGAAAAGTCTTCAAAGTGAAAGAGATACTCATGTTAAATAACTCTCTGAATTCTATAAATACTAAGAGAAAGCAGGCTTCTAACTGAGATGTGAGTAAGAATGAAGTGAACACTCATCTGAATGTCTTGAGATCTGAAATGTTAATATATAGAAGACACTTGAATAAGAATCAAGAGATAGCTGTAAAAGTGTTAGCAGATACAGAAGCTTTTATATAATATATTAGTAATTATATAATCTGAAGATTGAAAGAGGTTCACTGAGTGAAGAATCTCTGATACATAAGATTATCTAATAACTGATATTTAATATCATCTGTAAAAGTAAGAGTTCTCTTGTACTTCAGAGAATGATCTTGCTATATTTGAGTATAAGAGCTGCAGAATGTGAAATATAATCTTATTCTCAGACTTAATTAGTTTCAAAGGTTTAATCTGCAGATTCAATGATATACATATCATATACAGTTAACTGATAGAAAGAAAATGATTCATATAATTCTATTAACTGATATGAGAAGAACATTTCATGTCTCTGATATAGAAGAGTTAAATCTGCTTATACATTAATAAGCAAAGAGAATAATTTATAAGATCTTATCTGAAAGTATTCTGTATATTATACAGAATCTGAAAGTGAAGAAAATCAAGATAAAAGATAAGTGAGAGAATAAGTGTATGAAGAAGCTTCTGAAGAAGTATGAGAAGGTCTTTCAAACAGATCTTTCACTGAAATTGCTGCCAGAATGAGAATTTGTACATGAGATTAACATAAAGAATGCAAAATCAGTCAATCAGAATGCATATTCTCTGTCACAAACACATCTTAAAGAACAGAAGTATCAGATCACAGATCTTCTAGAATATAATCTCATATAACTCTTATTAAGTGTGTGAGGCTTTTCAGTTCTATTTGTGAAAAAGATAAGTGAGAAGTGATGAATATGTATTAATTACTGAGTACTTAACAAGCTTATGATTAAGAATGAATATTCACTGTCATGAATTCAATAACAGTTGAATACAGTTGAAAACATCTGATATCTATCAAAGATTGATCTTCTCTCAGAATACTGACAGATCTGTGTAAATGAACTGTCAGTTCTGTGAACTGTGTTTAATATATAATAAGAGAAGTTCAAATTTCTGGTAATACTATTTAATCTGACAAATGTGCCTGTTATCTTTTAAATGATGATAAATACAATTCTTCATAAACAGAATGAAACCTCATATCTTATATATCTCAATAATATTCTAGTCTTTTTAAACTTATATAATGAATATCTGAAGCATCTCAATGAAGTGCTTACAACTCTGGCAGAGTATAAGCTCTATATCAAATTAATCAAGTATGTGTTTAAAATGAAAGAGTTGAAGTTCATAGAATATGTAGAGAGTGATGACTGTATACACTTCATTTCAGAGAAATTGAATGTCATAGTAAATTAGTCATGGCTGAGAAATGTACATTATGTATAACAGTTTCTTAAGTTAGTCTCATACTACTGTAGATTCATCAAGAATTTTATATAAATATCTGTATTACTCTCAGATCTCTTAAGAGAAATAGATACAAATCTGTGAAAGAAGAAGTTTTATTCAATCATCTGAAATGCTGTGTGTGAAGAGGCTTTTCTCACACTGAGAGAATATGTAATAACATTCTCAGTACTTATTTAATCAGATTATGATAAATCTTTCTATATTAAGATAAACATATCTGAATGAGCTATTGAAGATGCTCTTCTACAGATGAGTAAGAATAGCAAGCTGTACTCAGTGATGTACAATGATAGAAAACTATCAAGCACTGAGCTCAATTACTCAGTGTATGAAAAGGAATTGCTAGTAATCAAGCACACACTGATGTTGTGAAATAGATATATTGACAACAGGTATACAACAACAGTGACCACAGATCATGAAAGTCTCATCTATCTATAATCAATGATAAAATCTTTCAAATGCTTAGCATGTTGAATCTTGAAGTTTCAAGTGTATAATCTTCATATCAAATACTAAAAGAGATCAGACACTGTAATGTCTGATGCAATCAGTTACAGACCTGATTTCATAAGTGAGAGTTCTGTGAATCAGGCATAAGAAATGTTTGTATTAAATGTGCTGAGAGGATGCAAGGAATCAGAATGAGTGAATACTATAATCTCTTACTTGAAGAATAATAAGATGTCAGATGATAAGCATCTTATGAGAGTAGTAGAAGAGATGCTTCTGAACTTCAAGCTGAGAAAATTGAGAAATGAAAATGACATTATGCTTTATCACAATCTAGAATACACAGAAGCTCTCTATCTAGAATCTTTATTTAGATGTGACTTGATGACTTGCATGCACAAGGAATTCAGTCACTTAGAAAGCTCTGAACTCATGAGTGTACTTAAATCAAGAGTATACTGGCCAAGCATGGCTGAGAACATTCAGGCATATGCTCACAAGTGCCTGAATTGCCAGGTCATGAAAGAATCTAAGAAAGGGTTAGAATATGAGAAAGTGCAATATCAGATGAAGTGTATAATACAACTGTTCAAACAATGAGAAATGAATCTCATAGATATATTGCTGTGAACATCAAATGAAAATCAATGAATAATCACTGCTATTGATTACACTACTGACTGGCCAGTTGTGAAAGCAGTTTCAGAGATAATAGAGAAGATGATGATGAAGTTTCTATATAATGAGATCTATGTTAACTATGAAATGCTGTGTGAGATTCTAACTGATAACAGTGTGAACCTTATAGAAGAAGTAGTGAGGCATTTCATGAGTCAGTTATAGATAAGATATTGTAGAACAATGCTATATTATCTGTGAATAAACAGAAAGATGAAATGCTTGAATAAAATCTTGAGCAACATGCTGATGAAATATCTAGTGAGTAAGTCTATGAGACTATGAAATGAATATCTCAGACAGGTGCTGTTGATCACATAGATTCAACAGTATACAGTCTTCAAGTGTTCATCATTCTACCTGTTGTATGAATTGCATCTATGCATCTCAGAGAATGCTTCAGAAAAGGTGAGAGAGAAAGCAGTTGTAGACATAGTAAGAACAGCAGTTGCAGATGCAGTAGAAACAGCAGTTACAGACACAGTAGTAGCAGTTGCAGATGCAACAGTTGTGAATGTGAAATCAAGATTGAAAGAGATCAGTCATACATGCATAAAAGCTAACAAGTTACTCCTGAACTGAGCAATTCAATTGAAGAGAATATAAGACTCACTTATTAAGAAATTGAGTCTCAAGATGAAAATGTAAGTTCTCATATACAATAAGAGTTCTGAGAAGTTTCAATCTAGATGATTTAAGTTATATAAAATACTCAAATCATATTCTCTGAAAATGTATGCATTGAAAGAATCAGAGGAATGAATCTTATATAACTTAATCAATAATTCATAACTTATAAAAGCAAAGATACAAGACCTGAGCAGATTATAGTCATTTACAGCACTATCATCAGTGTTGAAAAAGAAGAGACTTATAATTAAAAAGTCTTATGAAGTAAGAGAAATCATAGACACTTATAAATCAGAAGATCTCACTTATTTCAATCTTTTCATGATTATAAGAAAAGAATGAGAAGTAATAAAGAAATCAGATGAACACTACACTTCAATAAGTGATAAGACTGTAGTCAGTTATATAATAACACACTGCAGACAGTGAACACAATACAGTAAAGAGTGATCTCAGAGCAGCAGACTTATACATGAGTTAGATTACAGAAGAAAAAGAAATTCAGAGTTGAATTCAACTGTTTATATCAGTTCAATCACAGAGATCACAGAGAATGAACTATCTGAAACATTTATAAATGCATGAGATTAAGTCATTTCAACTCCTGAGAATGCTCAGAGATCAGATGAGATTAGTTTCAATGAGTTATTCACTGTAGTGATCTGAGCAGGTGAAGAGAGACAGTATAATATATGAGACAGAATTACAAAAGATGAAAGCTGCTGAACCTAGTCATTAAACACTGTATTATATAGAGGTTGTATAAGAGTAGTGACTAGCAGATAAAGAAAAAGTGTAAGAAAAGAATAGAGATAATAAATTAATCATCAACTGTAAGAGTTGACTGTAAAAGACAAATATTATCATACACATCTCATTCATTTTCATACATCATATATTTAATCTATTTCCAACATCACATCACTTGAAAAATGCTAAAAACAAAGAAAATCTCAAAACTCAAGATCTGTAAGAAATTCAAGAGCTGTAAGCTACTCTTATAATAACACTGTATATATCTTCAATTTCTCTACTGCTCTATGTATGACATTAATGTCATTTATCACAAGATTGACTGAAATACTAATATAGAAATGCATACATGTACATGTAGAGAAATTGAAGAAGAGTGTGAGACCTGCAGATTCAGAAGTCAGAGCAGAGAGAATGAAGACAGAAGAAACAGAAGAAGAAGAAGACACAGAACTGAATAAATGATAATGAGAGCTATCTGAAACTGAATACTTATAATCTGGTGTGTATACAACCTTCTCTGCAGAGAAGAAAGAGAAAGTGATAAGAGAAGCTTAAGAGTGAAAGAAAGTAGTCTCTGCAGTGTTATTATCTTTAATTAGAATGATCTCTGACATCAGAGCAACTAAGAACTATTATTAGTATATAAAAATCAAAAAATCAGAGATGAGAATAGTACTGAATGAACACTCACTGATCTTAGAGTTGTATACATAATTACAACACATATAAGACTTCTCAGAAAGAGAGAGAGAGACACAGAGAAATGCAGAAAGCAGAATACAGTGTGTGAATAACTTATTCTCACAATGATATTTCAGACAAGATGTACAAGCCTTACACTCACAGATGTAAAAGAGTATGACATTCATATTTCTGTTTCTGAAAACATGGATATCTTTCACCTGCATCACAAAGTCAGATAACAGATATCAGAGAATAGACTGATATGAATCTATTATTCTGAAGAAATTCATTAGAGTAGATATCTCTGTAATATTGAACTTTATAGTTATAAAAAGTTTCTTGATATCTGTGAATATTATAACTTTATACACAGTAAAACTCATAACAATTTTTTCTAAGAACAGAAAAATCAGTGTTAGAAAGAAAAGATGAAAAAGAAAAAGACTTACAATTTTAATACTATTGAGAGAAAAGATGATTCTCTGAGATAAATAGACAATTGTCTTATCATGAATATTTAAAATAAACATAATAATTGATATCTGTGACTGAGCTTCAGATAGTTGTGTTGTATACTGTCTTTGTATAATAGATTATTCTAGAGGTTGATAAGAAGAGCAGAAGTGTATATACTGAGAAATATGATTCATCAAGTCTATATAACATCTTCTTGAAATGAGGAAAGCTGATAACAAAAGCAGAGACAGTAAAACCAGAGGGAGCAGAAGTAGTGAGAGTGAGAGTCACAGAAACAGGAATAGCAGAAGCGGGAGAACCAGATACAGAGACAGGTGTAGAAGTTTGAGAGGGAGCAGCAGAGAAAGAAACAGAAGAGGCAGAAAGAGATGTAGAAAACTCAGTCATACATGACACAGACAATTTCTTCATTATCACATTCTTCAGGTTCTTAATCAATGATTCAACATTGAGTTCACTATCATTGACAGATACAGATCTGTTAACATGTGAAGATTCTATATAAATAAAAATAAACATATCAGCATCTGCATTTATGCAAAATTGTGTCAGAAAACATGATCAGAAACCTGCTGAGAAGAAGAAACAGTTGAGAATGTACAAGGAGATGAAGAAGGTGTGTCATTCATAATAATATGTTGTTCTGGTGATTATTAGAAGATAAATAAGTCCTGATTATGTTTCACAATGTGTTACACTTACTGCTAACAAACTGCTCAGTATGAGTACTATGATGATACTTGTTGTGGGAACAGAGGGCCATTGCCAGAAATATGTATGATATGATAGATGAACAGATAGAAAGAGTTGAACAGGAGAAGAAGTAGGAATCTTGAATGATAATGACATTCAATGATAAGAATGATGAAGAAGATGGTTGAAGAATGAGAAAAGTTAGTGAATGAGTGATGTAATATAGTAGAAGTTTCTTTGTGAGAGTGTACACAGAACACTAGCCGAATCAGGGATAGGTCACATGATCATGAAATGCTAGTGGTGAGCTAATCCACATGAAGCTAGGGCATATGATATGGTCATGTGGGCGTGACTGAATCTGGTGAGAGAGGATGTGGTTCAGAAGAATGTACAACTGTTGGATAATAACACGGCCGCTTCTGAACTACTAGTGTACACATATGAGTGTAAAGGGGCCATAGCGGCCGCTAATTAATTTAGCGTACAATATTACAATATATAAGAAGCCGGTGTACGCCTGTAATCGTACACTGGCTTAAGCAACCTTTTGAATGACATACAAATTCAATGATGAAGATTTTCTTTTGAAATACAAAGCTCATATCTGTGTACACAGAGATTTTCAATCAATCACAGTTCTCACTATAAAAGCTCACACACTAGCTGTCAGAGATCTCTGAATCTTGTTAGCTCTAACTGCAGTATTTAATTTAGATATGAAATAGCTAGATAAAATCAATGTCTTTATTAATAGTGATATCAATGAGCTAGTATATATGAAACTACCTGATGAATGATGAAAGTTGAAGAGAGTGCAAAATTTGAAGTATATAAATCATGTGCTAAAACTTCTATAAGTATTATATAAATTATACAGATTATCTCTTCTCTGATTAAATAAACTATTCTCAATATTAAGAATACTAGACTTTATCTCTATATCAGAGAATCAATATCTCTTCTTTAATAATTGATTAATTATCTTCTTCTATGTGAATGATATCATCATTCTATCACAATGAGAAGATTTAAAAGAAAGAGATTAACTAATTAAAGATCTTAAAAACATCTACAAGATCTGACAGATGAGAGATTTGAAATGATTTCTCAATATGTGAATAATATATAATCATTTTAACTTGAAGCTCTGACTATGTCAGAATGTCTATATTAATAAGATAGTTAATATATATCATCTTACACACATCTGTAAGATATATACCTCACTAACTGATACTCTGTTAGAGTCTTTTAACAAGTCAGTCATATCTGCAAAAATTTATTATTATCAAGAATGTATCAGCTTCTGTATCTACTCAGCAGTGATAACTCACTCTGATATTATATATACAGTGAGTAAACTAGCTATATTCATGATAAATTTATCAGAACACTACTTATCAGAGATGAATAGAATAATATCTTATCTATATAATATAAAGAATCTCACTATTTAATATAATAATAACATTGACAGATCTCTACAACTTAATCTTAAATCTGATATTATTAAAGCTGTCAGTGATATCTCTTTCACAGATAATTCAGATCACTGCTCTATATAATTATTATTATTATTATTCTTCAATTATAGATGTATGCAGTCAGAGACTATGACATCTACCTGAGAACTTTCAGTTCTCAGGGTTTTTCCTATATCTGTAAAGTTAACTATTATACATTCATCAATTTCAGATATGCAAAATCAGAAAATTCCAGCTCAGAATACAAAAACTGTTTACAAATTGCAGTGTTTTAACATTGTCTCATACTTTGAAATCATTTGACAATATCATGACAAAGGAAAAGAGAACACAGTCTTAAAGATAGACATATTAAATAGATATACAGAAAGAAATTGAAAGAAAAAGATAAAATAAAGAAAGACTGTAATAAAACAAATTATTAAAAGATAGTATATAGCTGTTTTAACAGACTATATCTGATTGATTTCCTTCTCTTCATATTCAGATAATTCTGAATTTAGCCATTTTCTTGTAGCTGCTTGAGTTTCTGATAGAAAGTCTATTAAGTATTTAATTCCTGTCTCAGTTGAGAATAAGAATCTCATATTTAATTAATTTAGATCATACTTCTCTTTCAATCTAGCTCTGAGACTATTGTATAATGCACAGTGCATTACAATATACTCAGAATTCTCATTTGTATTGCAGAATGAGCATTCTATTGAGTCAAATCTATCATCAAATCTTTGTATATAAGATTTGAAATAGCCATGTTCTAGTTTCAGCTGTATTATAGATGAGAATATTTTCTTTTTATATTTAATTAAACAAGATTTTTACTTGAGTTTTGTTTCAAATCTTGAATAATATATACTCTTCTTTTATTTCTGCCAGCTTTCATTTCACTTGTCTAAACAAGATTCTTTTATTTTTCTCTTTATAAAAGATCAGGACATAATTTTTTAAATAGATCTGCTTAATTCTGCACTCTTTTTTACAGCTGAATCAGCCAATTCATTGTCATGAATATTCATATGAGCAGGAACTCAGTGTAGATGAATTATCAGCTTTGATATTCTTCTTCTTTGAATTTTTAAAACAGAGTTTAAGATCAGTTCAAGATTCATTTGATTATTATGAATCTGACTATTTCTAAGTCTTTTTAAAGCAGCTTGACTATCAGAGAATATTCATATCTCTTTCAAACAATTTCCTCTTTTATGAGATTTTATTTCAATGAGTTTGAAAGCTTTCACTATTACAAATAGTTCAGCATCAAAGACTTCATATTCAGAGCCTAGATTTCAGAAATCTGAGATAAAATTGATATTATCTTCAGTATAAGCAATGCCTGTGCCTAATCTATTCAAGTTCTCATTTTTTGAGCTATCTGAATAAATCAGAATAGAGTCTTTTATATTGATTGTAGAAATTCTCTTCAAATGCTGTTCATATTCTTTCTCTTTTGATAGTTCACTTATTTGTAAGTCTATAAGAGATTCAAGCTTTTCTCTTCAGAGAGATAACTTCTCATAATCAACTTTTTCAACATTTAAAAAAGAAAATTGATTTTTAATCAGAGAGCATAGTCTGTACAGTTAAGAAGACATTTTCTTTGAAGAATTATTTTTATTTCAATCAAGAAATTTATTTCAATCCAGTTCATTTTCAGAGTTAATTGATGAAAATGAAGAAGAGACTCTTTCTCTGATTATATGATTTAAGCTCATCTTTACAACTCTCAGAGCATAGTTTATACAGGCCTTTTCAAATCTAATAGCAGAAGAAGGAATCAAAGCTTCAATTTTCATTGCTTTAATAGAAGATGATTTGAATGCTCTCAGAATTCTTCTCAAGACTCTGTTTTACAGATTTTGAAAGAGTTCAGTGAAATTCTCTTAATTATTTCATCAAACTTGAACTTCATAATCAGCTACTGATGTAATACAGGCTATATATAACTGTCTCATAGCCTGGAAGGATAGATCTCTCTCTGTATTTAATAGTCTGATTATGTTGTTTAATAGTCTTTCTGTCTTGACAGTTCTTTGTTGAATGTGATATTTAAAATTCAACTTGGAGTTTAATCATACTTCTAATCATTTGACATTTACACTGAGTTTAATCTCTCTATTTAAAAGAGTTAGAGATAGTTCTTTCTCATTGAATCTAGAAAAGAAATGAATTAACTCAGTTTTATTCATATTAAATTGAATTTAATTGATATCTGCTCTAATAAAGATTTTCTTTACAGCTTCTTCAATTACTTTTAAATTCTCTTTGATAGTTTTTGAGCTGTAGACTAGATCAATATCATTCATATAACTTGAAGATCACACTATTCTCATATTTCTATTTTTGAATAGATATGCAGTATATATTGCAAATAAAATGAGTGAGATTGAAGATCTCTGTGATACTTCTATTTTTATCTCAGTCTTGTCTTGTTTCATTTTATCAAAGAAGAGTTGTATACTTCTTTTAGATATAAAATAGTTAACTCATTTTATTAGAGAAAGTGACAGTTTTAATATCTTCAATGTCTGAATTAACTTTGACTTTGAAACATGATCAAATGCTTCTTTTATATCAATAAAAACTGCAGTTGAGACCAGGTGCTTATGCTTTACTATTTGAATATCATGAACAACTGAGAGAACAGTGTCAATTACAGATCACTGTTTTCTATCTCTCATTTATTCACTGAATAAAAGAGAATCATCTATAGAGTTTATAAAAGATAGTTGAGTAGCTATTATCTTTTCTAAAACCTTTCCTAGGCAGTTCAATAGAGATATTACTCTATATAACTTAGAAATTGAAGTTTTTCTATTAGGTTTTGTAAGAATCACTTCAGTGACTTCTCTCCAGCATTCAGAATGATATTCATTTTTCAAGAGATTGAAAAAGAGCTCAAAATATTCATTCTTTAAGTAGGAATATGTATTTTGAATAATTAAGTGATTAATTGAATCAGGACCTGCAGCAGTTTTAACAGAACTTGAGAAGATAGCTGACTCTAATTCATCTTGTGTAAGATCAGACCATTCTCAGTCATTTTCATTAATATAGTTGAGAAGTAATATATTCTGTTCCTCTGAATCTGAATCTGAATCTGATGAGTTCTGAAAGAGAATTCTCATGAAAGCTTGACATTTTTTCTCAAAAGAGTTTGCTGTATATGATTTATTCTGAAACTCATATTCTAAGGCTGAAAGTTTTGCTACACTTCTTGTTTTAGTATAGTTAAAAGCTTTAAAAACTTCCTTCTCTTATGCTTCTTCAAGAAATTTATTCCAGCAGTCTGTTTTAGCTCTTTTAATATCTGAAAAATATTCATTTCTGACAGCTTTGAACTCTTCATCAGATATTACATTATTCTTTCAATCTCTTCTAGCAGTAGCTAATTCTTTCCTTTTAGATGAGATATTCTTATTTTATCAAGGTTTTGAATACTCAGAAGATTTTCTCTTTGAAATATTATCTCTAACACTTGTTAGAATAATAGATGTAATAAGCTTCACTCTATTCTTAAGCATTTCATTTGAGATATCTTGATCAGAATTTCAATATAACTCATTCTGTCTTTCAGATTTTAACAGTTTTATGCTTTCTTCAACTGCTTTTCAATCAGCTTTTTCAAAGTTATACTGATTAGAGAGAAGAGGATTTTCACTCATTTATTTTTCACTCAGTTTAATATCAAATTGAATAATCTCATGATCTGATTCTGATGTCTCATTTGAATTAATAAATCAGTTTATAAGTCTTCTTTTCATTAGATTTTGTGATATGAAGATTAGATCTATAATAGACTTCTGTTTCATATCTTTTTTAAAGAATGTTTATTGATCAGACTTATTAATCAAATCTATTGAATGCTCAAAGATTTATTTAATCAGATTATCAGCTCTCACTGCTCTCTTACATTCTGAATTTTATCAGAGATGATGTGCATTGAAGTCTTCTGCAATTATAGAGTTTCTTAATAGAGTTATGTTCAGAAATTCTCTATTAATTGTTCAGATATTGTTATATTCCTTCAATGACTTTTCATTATAGATATTTATAAGCTGTATAGTATCAAACTCATTTTCTTTATCTATAATATCACTCACCAGAATATCAGAGTCAGACATGATATTAAATCTTAGATTAAATTGATATCTTAATCTCTTTCTTTCATAGATCACTACTCTTGACTTTATCTCAGACTTTTGAGATAAAAAGCAGTAGTAGCTTGAATGAAAAATGACATATTTTTACTCAGTATCAAAATTCAGCTCCTGAAGTAGTATAAAATCAACTTTTTATTCAAATGTAATTTGAAGATAAGAATAAATACAATTTGAGTTTCTATTCACATTATTTTGAATAAATGTAATTTTTGATGAGTTTTTAAACTTTTTTTATTATTTTTATTGTATATTCATACTAAAAGAGAGTAGAGTAGAATCTAATCACTATTATCAGATAGTAGATTATAACTGTTCTGAAAAGTAGAAATCTCAACTGCTTGCATTATATCTAGTTTATTATCAGAGTCATTTCTCAATTCTCTAATCTTAACAGAAGTTTGAGAATTTAAATTCTATTTACATTTAGCTGAAGAATTGAAGTTTGAAGACTTAGATAGTTAAGAGTTTCTTCTTTTTAAGCTTACAGTTATGAGTTTACTGACTTAACTATTCTCTTCAGTTCTAGATTTACTCTGAGCTTTGTCTTTTCTTCAGTTCTTTTGAGTTCTTGAAGCAAACATACATTCTTTTAAGCTAGATGCATGTTTTTCTTTGCAATTAGAGCATTTAAGCAGAGTGTGTTGACATATTTCATCTCTTTTTGAGCATGTTTTATATTTATGCTCACTAGTTTTGTGATCTCTGATACAGAATGCATATTTTGAGTCTCTGAAATAGAAGATTGTAAAGTGTCTATATCTTTGACAGTTTGAACACTGTGTTTGAGCTTTGAGATTCATTCTTAAGTCTTTGTATTCATGAACTCTCATTTTCAAATCTGCTACTCTTACTTCAGAGATCTTTGACTGTTCAATTATCTTTATATATACTAGAATAGAGGCATTTCTTCTGCTTTATCTGAACTTAATTGAATTTAGTTATACAGGCTCTTGTCTCAGTTGAATAGAGTTATATTCTTTTAATTTATTTTTGAGAAGTAGTATTTCTTCTTCACAGTTAAAAATTTCAACTGAAATATTATAAAGAATGAATTTATCTCACTTTTCATCTCTCTCAGATAGAATTGTTGTGTTTAATAAAGATTCTACTGCTAATTTTCAGAGATTCTCATTCTGAATAAGGAATTCTGCACTGAATTCAGACATTGTGATCAGAATGATGAAGTTTTCAAAGAAGAATGACTCAATTGAAGCTATAACTGATTTTTAAACTTTAATATCAGTCATTAACTGAGAAAAGAACTGCTGATTGATTTCATTTCTAATTCTGAAAATAAGGTTTAAGTTTAGCTTATTTCTCTGCAATATGTTCTGATTTGAGACTTTGAGAATAAGTCTTCTATTTCTGAAGATTTGAAGATTTTTCTCTTTTTACATTTTTTTCTTCACTCTTCTATCACTAGAAGTATGAGCAGTATTCTTCTCAGTTTTCTCAGAATTTTGAGCAGGTTTTGAGATAGCAGATTTAAAGATAGCAGGTTTAGAGACAGCAGATTCAGCTGCTTGAGCATATATTTTCTTCTGATTTAAAGAAGAAGAAGAAGAAGTAGAAAAGAAAGAAGAGTAAACTGAAGAGTCAGTGATTGTATTAGAAATTTTCAAAGTTTTTTGAACTGTGTTTGAAATTCTAAGTTTGAACTTGATCATTTTCTGTAGTTATCTAGTCTGAGCATGAAGAATTAATAGAACTTCTTCATTCATCTCACTCAGACACTGCTTTTCAAGAATTTTACTTACTTTTTCAAGTTTCTGTATTTCAAGAACTTATTATTTCTCTATTTCTTCTTTCTTTCTTCTCTTCAGAATTTCAATCTCAGAAATAGTATTTGAGAAAGCATCTTTTTCCATATGAACTGAGTGTACTTTTGAACTCATTGTTCTTACTCAATGAAAAGTTGATCAGACTAATTCAATTGAGATATTTATTAAACTCTTTTGAATTGAAAAGTTGGTCAGACTGTTTCAATTAAGAGATTTCTAAGTCTGTTTTCAATTGAAAAGTTGATCAGACTATTTCAAAAGAAGAATAACAGACTTTTGTGTATAGAATATCTGATTTTTTTCACACTAGTTCAGTAACTAGATTAGATTTTTGAAGAGAATCTAATAAACTAAAATTGATTTTTAAGATAAATCAATAAAATCTTTACAATCTCTTTCTTGAGATACAGTGAGGAAAAGTATAATATCAATTAATAGTAAATCAGATAATATGACAGTTTTTAAGAGAAAAACTGATAAAAAATAAATCAATTTTTTGCAGAGAAATTGATTAAAACTATTTAATTTTATTCTAAATTATTCAATTCTTCTCACACAATAAGTATACAACTCAAATCAGTTAATAAAGAGTGTAAAAAAGAATTAAGTATTAATAAAAGCTCTTCAGTCACTGAAAAAGTAATTCTTACTTAAAAGAATATAAAATTATGATAGAAAATAACTCTGTTTTTAATTCTTTGTAAGAATATTATATAAAACCCAGAGAAAAACATCTTACTTTTTCAAGAGAAGTAAAAAACTATTTCTAAAATCTTTTTTTTACATTAACTGCTGCAGAAGAATGAGATAGAAACTGCTAAGATATGCACTACTGTATATCTTCTATCAAGACTTTCTCTCTTCAGAGTCTTGATATTATAGAGAATATAAGTCTGTTTCTATATAATAATATAAATATTGTCAGTGAGATGTAGAGAAACTAGTTATTTATATCTTAAAATAGAAGACTTTGTCAATGATTATATTAATATAGAGTTAATTCTCAAATTCAATAAAAATCTAGTATTGCTATTCTCAATCTCTTGTAGAATCTATTGAATATTGAGATATTAAAACTAGATTTAATATATCTGACTGTGCAGGGATCAAAGACTCAGTCAGATCTTGAGATATACTGATTTTATAGTTATTATGTCTGCTGATTATGTATTAAGTACAGTTGCTGAGGTATCTTTTTATACTTTTCTATCAGAGATGGGCCAGATTGAGAGAGGTGGTACAAGGGTGAGACTTGATATTGATGTCTAGATACACTGAAGACAGATTATGAAGATTGCACTTTAGAAGTGACTGTTGATTATATGCTTGATATTATCACTGAGATATCTTTTTGTATTTTTCTGCTGAGGATGAGCCAGATTAGAAAGGGCGGTATGAGAATGAAACTTGGCATTGGTGTTTTGAAACATCAAAGATGAACAGGGTTTTCACAGAGATTGCTTCTCAGATATCTTCACAACTACAGATCAGAGATCTTTCAAAATTGAGAAGATTAGTGCATATGACTAGGTCTCTTCACCTTACAATTTGTATGGCACTTTGGCCCGGGGTTGTGGTGTGGTAGGGGAGAATGAGGGATAATCTCACACAGGAGTTTTGAACAATGTCCGGTTCACATTTGACTGGATAACTTCACCACCACACAGGGTATGCAGTCGGCGATGGGGTCAGAATGCTTGTATGATTGAGAGCTTTTCAATGAATCTATCGGCGGGTTCTTATTCAAAAAATTGACTGAGTTCGTGGTGATGCTGACTGCTCTATATAAGAATATATCTTCACACTATTTAATAAGATTATTGATTGAAAATCAAATAGATAGATAATTATAACTACATCTATTATAGAAGCTGAGCTTATTATTATCTTATAAGTTAGTAAGAAGTCTATCTAATGAGATAAATTCTTTCAATATATTTAATTTAAATCTGACTATAAGATTTATATTTAATGTGATAATTATTAAACTATTGATATTTTTATAAAGAAAGACTTCTCTATAATTGTAAAGCTCTGTTATATTAATATATATGAAAGTTGACTTTGAGAATATGTTTAATTCAGTGATATTACAGTTGATTGAGTGTCTATAGCTCAGATGTCAGTGAATAACCTCACTAAGACTCTGTCATACTAGAAATATACAGAATTCATTAAGATACTAAGCCTAGTTGATATATCAGATATTATTAAGATATAAGCAGAATAAATAATCTATTTTAATATAATCTCTATAGATTCATCTACACTCTTTTTTCTATAGATTTATTTACACTCTTTTTACTATAGATTCATCTACACTCTTTTTATTACAGCTTCATTTACACTTTCATTTACATGTTACATTTGCTGAAGAGAGTGTATCAGAAAAAAGAGATTATACACTACTGAATATTATCAATATTGTATTACTATAATATTTCTTATTATTATCAGCTTATTACAATACTTGTCTAATACTTACTTATACTAGCTCTCTTGACTCACACATATATTTTACTATAAATAGCTCTATCTTTTGTATGAAATAGATATATTAGATAGTGCATGAATAAGATAACAAGCAGATCTTGATACATATAAGATTTATATGTCTTCAACATATTCATCTGTAACACTTATTCCGACAATCAGCTCTTCTATCAGCAGGTGCTGGTGATAATTGAGCTCTTTTATCTCAGTAGTCTACAGATTATGAGACTGTTGAGCATGAGTCTCACTGTGATCAACATACATGAGTTCAATCTCAGAATAGACTTAAAAATTCCTAACAAATACTCTGAACATTTTAACAGTATTAAGAGATATCTCAGAAGTGTGCTCTAGAAGTCCTGTAAGCTCTAGAACTAACTGAGTCCACTAAGAGGAGCCATTGTGGGGAGCCACTGAAGAGAGTCACTGAGAGGAAGTACTGTACTCTGTGATAGCTGGTCTGAGGGGGGGTGTTGGGGGTCCCGCGGTTGATCGGCCCTTCTACCAGCAGGCGCTGGTACATATAGTTTCACCTTAGATAGCGTTATCCTCTAACATCCATCCCCAATATGTTACTAACTACTTTCAGATTAGTGACTCATAGTCTGACTAATATTATCAACCAATGAGAAGCCTCGGATCTTCAAAACACTCAAAATCTCATTGCTATGCGTACGGATTAGATACAAAAGACATCATCAACTTCAATCTGATACATCTACACTAAATACTTCTTCAATTATTATGAAACTATTATATTTAGATTCTTTATCTCTCTAGCTTTATTTTTGTGCTATGACAGAGAAACTCTGATATATATTTATTGAATTTGGAGATGAGTGATATTAGAATCTCTTGGGTGAGAGTGTTGCAGAAATATTTAGAAGATACAGAAATGATAATTCACCTGCCTGCCTGCCTGCCTCCCTATATCTGCCGATAAACAGAGCTAACATCAACCTTTCCTTATGTCAGGGTTCCTCCAAACAGCCAAAATGATCAAGAATTCAAACCTGACCACAGCTCACCCCGTACCTAAGATGGCCCGTTGAGGAGAAGGAAATACTCTAGAAGCGGATCAACGCGGAGCTATGCCGCTTGTCAAATGGGTGCTATCGTAACTACTAACAGTCGAATGGAGAGGATCAGCCAGGCGATTCTCAACGGCAGTCCCGGGAATATAGTCCGCTAGCATTGCTAGAGTCGCCCGAGAATTAATTCCTCCGGAACCTCATCGACATGGAATATCACTAGTCAAGCAGACAGTGCCCAATTGGGCGTCAATCGCACAGAGCTGGTTAGCCAGGCGATTCCAAGCAGTAGTTGCCGGGACCACATGCCGCTCCTGAGGTTGAAGGAGTCCGTCGGGAATGAATACCTTCGACGACCCGACACGAGACTGTAGCGAAGCAGGCAACGATGAAACAAACATCGAACAGAACGAAGAATACCGATCGACCTAGACGCAGTGGAATAATGATGAACAACCCATGAAGGAACCACACGAATTACTAATTGGATAATGCCAGCAGTGGGATAAAGTTAGAGTTTTAAAGTGCAAGTGTGTGTGAGGATTAAAGCTAGTAGTGAGGAATCTCAAGCTACCACATATCCTTACTAGTTATCCTTGTCTTCATCTTGTTTGTGGCATTCGTTTGTGGCAACTTTAAATCTAATACCTTTCAGGATAGATTTATGAATAATAGATAATAGACAAATTTGATAGAAGAACGATTTCTTATTTACAAATCCCAAGGGTTATTCACGCACGAACGACTTTCGCAAACGATCATCATCTCGTATGTACGCAGATACCATTGGGCTTTGATAGCAACAATAATCATGTTAATAGTGACGAATGTAAATAGGATTGCTAATAACTAAGTAAAATGCAAGTATAATCATTAACCCCGCCGTTTTAGATCTAACCCTCATCCATTCGTATATCCAAAAGAAACGAACACTCGCGAAGCGAAAGTGGACTTGTACACTTAGAAGAAAATATAAAAACCATAGTAAGAAGGCTGCTTGCTGTCCCTCATCTACGTTATATCAACCATCTAATAGAAATCCTCCTCCCCTGTCTTAGATAATGCCTTCTTCCTTCGTTCTATTTCCTTTCTCTTCCCACCCTTAAAGTGCTTCTTGCCAGCCCTGCTAAGCTCCGAAGGATCAACCCCGTTCTCTAACGCAACCATCATTCTTTGTTTTCGACCAGAAAGCTCCTTTTGTCTCTGAATAGCACCTTGTTCAGTATATTGGTAACTGAAGGGCATTTTAACATGTCCCGCTCCTCCTGAGCCAACTGACGAGAAGAAGCCAGTGTCCAGGTTCCGCGAGCGAGCACCCTGCGGGTGAGAAACGATAGAGGATGGGAGCGATAAGGTGTCGTCGTTCGTGTCGGCATCGGTATCAGCGTGGCTAGACGACTCATCATAGCCGGACAAGGAGGGCGCTAACCCCTGATTAAGGAGAGCGTCACGTCTCTTTGGAGGTAGATGGGAAATATCGTATAATTCTCGGTTGAACTCTGCCGGATCGATCGGTTTCTTCCCAGCTTCAACTTCGGATTCGGAAGTAGGTGGAGGGTGGCAGAACAGGAGTTTCCCGCTAACATAGTCTTTTAATACGTATCTTGCAGCGCGGGATTCGTCAGGCTGGCCAAGACCGGTGGTGGCGAAGCCTCGGGCGCGCGCATATGCACGAAGAACTTCGGAAGCCGTGGGAACTCCAGTTCCTCCCTCTTCGAGAGGTCGCATATTGATTTTAAAACCATACACAGCTTCCAAGAAGGGTTTTGGAATGCGTTTGGCCACAATACCGGCCGGGCCCAAGAATTCGCGAAGCTGGTCAATCGGTAGAACACCATTTACGACAAGTTCCGCTTTTGTTGTTGCAAAGTTAGGGAAGACCAGACCGGGACAATCACACAAGAGGAGATTTGGTGAGAGATAGAGTGTTTGGAAGTGTTTGGTTTTCCCCGGCGTGGCAGATACTGATACTTTCTTCGCGCCAAGGAGGGCGTTTATTGTACTGGATTTACCAACATTAGGATATCCGACAAGACCAACAGTCGTTGGTTTGGGTTTCCCGTTCTCCCCTTCGTTTTTTTGTATGTGCGGTGCAGCTGTAAGGAAGAGTTCCTCAAGTTCGTCAATCGTAAGAATCTGCGTGCGCGATCTAGGGAGGTTGGGGAGTGGTCCACCCTCATCAGTCTCCGATTCCTCTTCGCTGGAATCCTCTTCTGCATCGTCAATGTTCAACCTCTTTGTATTATCAGCTAGTTCCTCCTCCTCTGAGACATCCTTGTCCATGTCTTTGTTAGCCAACTCCATCGCCTCGAGGCTCTCCTTGGCCAATGCGGCCGAGAAAAATTTGTAATTGATACCGTGCTCTTCGAAATAATCCGCCCATATTTCTCTCTGTTTCTCGGTCATCATATCTGCCTTGTTTACCAATAACAAGTTCCGCTTCCGAGGATCAACTTCCTTCACGTATTTTTCCAGGTCCTCCGATCTGAAGAGTAAGGGATTTCTCGCATCAACAATTTGCACGACCAGGTCTGACCGCTCAATAACTCTCCACAACTGCCTCCAAACTTCCAGGTTCCTCTCAAATGGAGTCAATAGTAGATCCTGGTGTTCTTGTAACTCTGCAAGCCCTCGTCTCCATTCAAGTAAACTCTCCCGCTCCATTCTATCCAGCTGTTGTGGGGTTGTTGATTTGTCCCATTGCGGTCGACGGGGAACTGTCAATCTGCCACGATTCCGTTGATGCTTCTTGACTGCAGCCCTTTCATCAGCTGCAGAAAGTAGATAAGGATTCCTCTGATCTGTATGTATGATTTTGACATTATTCAGTTTCTCGGCCGTGAAATCCGTGCCGGCAAGCTCTGCTGTGCTGAGAAACTCATCCAGAGCACCTTGCTCGGTGATACTTCGCATTTTAACCCATGATGCCTCCTCATTTGGGTTCGTAATATAGGTTTCGCCGTTTGGACCAGTCCGTTGAACAGCAGCAGCGCTATAGGAAGCTTTTTTGCGATCACTACCTTTTCCCTTCCCGAAACGATCATTCATCAAACTATTCCCCAGTCCAACGGCATTTTTGGACTTTGGTGGCGCCATGGCGGGTGAGACAGTATAATTTCGGTCGATTGCTTAAATTTTATGGTATCACTCAACTGAAATGTGAGTGAAAAGTCGTTTGTATAGAGACGGAGGAGGGGCAAATATCGAAATATCTGATTTCAAATAATTGTACATTGGGTTTAGTCATCATCGTTATCATCACGTGAGTCTACGTCATATCTGTAGCTGGCGCATCAACATGTCACATACACTCCGTATTCTGCTGATTGAAAATTACTCAATACTTCTTTTAGTCCCTTTCAATCTCAGTCGACGCCAGTTAACTTGAGTAACAGGCTTTGCATTCGTCCAAATCGATCGTATTAACCGCCACAGTGGTAAATAAGAGTGCTCACATTGTGTCGTCGGAGCGCCCTTCAGAGAGGGCATGGGGATTGGCACCTAATTCGAGCGATAAACACGGTACTTGCTTGTTTCCGTTTTCCACCTGTTACTAAGAGACTAAGATCTCTCTCCATTTTAAACAATGGCCAAACGCTCACGAGAAGAGTCTCTGGCATTTGAACCGCCAGGTTCGCCTGTGGATTCTCACATACCGTCTACAGCCATGGGCCCCCAAACTTCCCCCCCTGGGAAACAGGTCCATTTAGACGACCAGAATGGAGATCAGGAAGTGATGCGTTGCTCGTTGCCTCCTCATAGGGAACATATCTCATTTTCGACGTATGAAGACTACGAAGTCCATTATGCGCAAGCGCATTCCAATCGGTGTTTGGAGTGCGGGAAGAATTTCCCTACTACTCATTTTCTTACTTTGCACATCGAGGAGCTCCACGATCCCCTCATTGCTTCGCGTATGGAACGGGGCGAAAAGACGGTGATACTTTATATTTTATTTTCATTTTTTAATTCTCACGTAATCTGCACTGTAATGATTATTGAAACTAACCTGAACGGGTAGTTCTCATGTTTTGTTGAAGGTTGTGATCGGAAATGCTCGACAAGTCAGAAAAGAAGACTCCATCTTATCGACAAGCATCAATTCCCGAGGGTGAGTTACTATCTACCCCCTTTCATTTCACCTATTCTATCAGGACCGTATGCGTAAAATAGACAGAGAAAAATAGAAAAATGTTAAGACGACTCTAAATCTTCAAGCCCCCTCCCTCCCCTAATAAACTCGTCAACTAACCCCACAAGCCGCTAAAATTGAATAGTTTTATAATTTCTCCATCGTCGTCACTGGTATCGATCAATACAACTCGATGCTCAGGGGAGGCATGGCACCAACCCACCGCCGACGTGTCTCAGTACCCAACGCAACACAACATGAAAACCGCCTGAGACGACGGAAACTGTCTCAATCCACAGGAGGAGAAAATCCTAGTAACGTCGCGCCTCTACCGGACCACAGCAGCATCAACGACGATACCACCATCCGCACAAACCTAGGTAACCCCGCAGGAAGTATACAATTACCAATGCACATGAAATCTGCTCCCTCAAGGACAGTCGCAGCAACAACCATGGGCAAATCTAACTCCAATGGCAACTCGAATGACAAAGGGCCTGATATTGCAGAATTGGAAAAGTCGATGTCGGCCCTCAGGTTTGTGCCGACGAGCGTAGCTTTGAGGATGGATGGGAAGAAACAACGGCAAAAGCAGGGACGATGATGATGGACGATGGATGAGTCCTTTTATTGGACCTTTTTTAGCAGAGGTTTTTTGTGATTGGTCTTTATATCCCACCTCGCAGCGAAGATATGACTGCCCTTATGTTGGTTTTTGACGGTCCAACTTAACATGTAGAGCTCTGTATGGAATGAATCATGAGAAGACTATGCAGCCTGAGATGCCTTACAAATGTTACAGCCATTTCTGATATTCATCTTTTCCTCCAAAGCCGTAGTTTATTAAATCATATGAAATATGTCAGGGTGGCGTTGTTACTGTGGCGAAAGGATTAATATATATATATATATATATATATATAAATTCCCCTCGTTAGGGAGGATGGAAGCTGAGCATGGAGTTAACGCAATATAAGAAGGATAGTAGTTAAAGAAGAAATGAAAAAGGAATTTACCCAACACCTTGAAAGGGGGGAAAAGAAAGAGAAGAGCAAAATAACATCGCCCCTTTTTCCTTACTCAACCGACCCCAACAAAATCCAACTGTTTCGTTTGGCTTTTCCTAGCTAATTCTCTTTATGGCCGCCGTGCAGCAGCCGATTCAAACGGGCCATAAATAACATGCGAGAATAAAAATATACCATAAGAGATATAAAAAGATAATAGGAATGGAACAATAATGGAGAAAATATCAGGGTCCATTTTTTCGTTTGCAGTCAATTCCACTTGACCACATCTCGTCATTATACTCCTTTTGAGAGGCATATATAAGAAGGGAGAAAAATTCGCTCTCGTCATCCCCGGTTCCTTTGGGTAGGGAGATATTTGGGGTATTATGCTATATATAAAAAAATAAAAATAAAAATAAAAAAAAATAAAAAAAAGGAGAAAAGAAACAAGAAAAAAATTCGAAAAAAATTCGATATTAGTGAGGTAGGAAGAAACGGATTTATAAAAGGCCCGATCGGGACGAGGTAGGTTTCTTGGAAGGGAGAACATGCCATGCCTTATATCAAAAGAAGAATAGGTCAATTCAGAATGTGCACAGACAGCTAAGAGGCAGGCATTGCTTCTCGCATCTTCGTTTATTTGCTTCTTGAATAATGATGATGTGAGATGTGGCACAATGAGGGAGATATCTTAGTATATCGTTCAGAGAAGTTGATGGAGATACTCAACCCAGATAGCCTCTTAAAGCAAAACGCTAGGCGCCGTGACCAGTAATAGAGGAGACATGTCAATCGAGAGAATTAGGCGAGAAGAGGGAAGGAGGTGTAGGTAGAGCGGACGGTATGGGAGGAAGACGGCACTTGATGCCGCGCCCAATCAGACGGGTAAGTTGAGAGAGTGTCAACCAGCAGCAGAGCAAATCGATTAGGTAAAACCTTCTCTGGGTGTTCACATGTTAAATTTATTCAGAAAGGCGTAGGCGAACGTGAAGTATTCAAGAACCATAGACTGTAGGCATCGGGGTGTTTTGGGTATCACAACTAAGGTATGACCCAGATCGAATAAATGAAAGTAGAAAGAGATTGTTTATGTGTAACTTGAGTATGTAGAGACATTTCTAAGACTCCAGCAAATCGGCATAGACCTCTAAACTCGACCCGATGAGGTCCACGATGGGCCAGCTCGTGTTTCCTTTGAAAGTTCTCGACCATACGCGAACAACGGCGATACTAAGCTCCTTCAATTTGAGTGGGTCATTTATAAAGTCCAGCTCGCCCGTATTGGCCATATTGAAAACCATATCTGTCTCCTCCATCATGCTCTTTACCCACAAGAGTAGTTTTTGCTCATGGTCGGATAGCCGCTGGTCGGATTGAGTGGCAGGAATTGCGAGAAGCCATCTGCTGAGCAGAAATGCGCACTCGAGACTGCAAATTGAATGTTGTATACTCCAGAAAAACGAATGAGTCTTTGCAACGAAATCTATCCCTAGTCGTACTGGGATCGAGAGGGCATGTGCGGAATGCAATAACGCCATAGTTAGCCTTGGGTTCCGCACGACAGGTGGTGACTCTTTAAGAGCCCGTGCAATCTGAACTGGGTCTTGGGTTACAAGGTTGCGGCAGGGGCCGAGATCCAGATGCAGCCTGATATACGCTAAGCCGAGAAGAGCAGTTGATGTAAATGCGATCGGACCGGCCGGGCTTTGAGGGTCGATACTTGATTCCGGAGTTCGCCTCCAACCAGCTTTCCATGCGCTCAGAGAAGAGTCCAAGACTGAAAGATCTTCGGGTCGTAAGCTAGTGCCAGACATCAGAGGGGATGATAGGCATAGCTGCCGGGCAAAGAAAATTTGTTGAATTATTGCATGGATCAGAACATAATTTCCCAATGGGGATATAGGCGTAACACCATTCGACTGCGGCGATTTGATAAAAAGCTTCATAAAAGCTTCTTGAAATGAAGTATCCCCTTCAACACGGGACCGGTGCAACCGGCGCCATTGAGCTGCATTGGGTGCTTTCCATTCTTCAGCAGGTCCCGGCATGTTGAGCTTCAGCTCAGAATTCAAAATCAACGGAGGTATATTGTACATAATGGAATGGAGATTGAAAAAACAATAAACAATAAGCTTGGTTCGCCTATCAGCTTCGCGGTGAACCCAATCTTCCCAGCTTATCCCGTCCGATGTTGGCGTGGATTCGACAAGGCCATGATCGCGAACAAGCCTGGCAAGGGTGCTTTGAAGCGCAAGTATCTCGCGTAGCAATTCGGGATGTCTTTCCCATGAAGCAAATACAGTGAGGAGGAGGAAAGTACGGATGATTTCCATTTGTGCAACGGAATCTTCGCCAAGGTACGTGGCACCATCCACAGCAGATATGTATGGCTGCTGGAATGGGCTACTACCAGGATTAGAAATCGAGGACGAGGCTCGGGAGCGATGAACACCAGGACTGGGTCCACCAAATCCCCATGGTACTTGAGGCACTCGTCGAGAATCTCGTCGTCGAAGTCGTTCAAGAAGAATTGATTTAGAAGCGTAAAAAAGATCGATTCCTCGATTATTTTCGAACCTGTAATGAGAGCCGGCAGCGGCTAGCGCGAGGCTTAGCTCAGGCGGGCATCTAGCCACAGAAAGTGTTGGGACATGGATGAAGGGAAGATGTTCGTTCAGGCCATTGATATAGCCAGCAAAAAACCGAGACAGTGCATGTCTTGACGGAGGCACAAAACCTTTGGGAAGTACGTGGGCGAAATCCTCTAGTCGGGCAATGAAAAGTTGCCTATCTTGATTTGACACATCCCACGCCGGCCGAGTCTGGGCGATTTCATCGGGGATCCCAAGACGATCCTCCGGGTCGTGAGACTCTGGTTGGAGCGAGGGGAGGCGGGATCCAAAATTTGAAAAAGATGGAGCGTCTTCTGTGGAGGTGCGCTGGTCGCCTATAATGTCTCCATTGTTGTATCTTGGAGGATTCATCGGGTGTTTTGGATCAAAAGAGGGGGGTGGTATTACCCCAGGGAGTATAGGTTCCGTTTCACCTGCCGTCGAAAACATCCCCAAGTCCCAATCGGATGACAGACCAACGCTTTCTAGGAAGACACCGAAATCCTGGACCGGGTCCCCTAGATCCGCAAGGTCCAGTAGAGATGGCTCCACGCCATAGTTACCAGTTATTTGCTTTTCCTGCACAGGTGTTTTGCGAATTGGCTCAAGTGTCTCCTGCTGGCCCTCGAGCGCAACATGGCTTGCGGCGTGCGAGAGGAGGTTAAGGTCATACCCCCACGACGGGTTGAACTGGGCTGGTTCTGCTATCTGAGCAGAATGGACGGGTATGTTTGGGTGGGTTACTGCAGGTGAATTAGTGGCCACAGGCTGCGGCAGGTTCAATAAGTGGCTGTCATGGTTTGAGGATGGAGGCGGAGGTGGAGGTGGGGCGGGTATGGCTGCGGGGGTTGCGGATACATCAGCAGCGGCAGTTGTCCTATTTTCGGCACGGTGATGCGCATTTCCCTCTGAGGGGTGGACTAGGCGCTCATGGCGGACGAGGAGATCACTATCAACATGTAACCCAATTACTACTTGACAAGCCCCAGGGGACCAGGAACAGACAATTATAAGAATCAATTCACCTTCTCGCAAATGATTTGGAGCATATCTCGCACGAAAACGGCTTTTCTTTTGTGTCTAAAACTGGAGGTCAGGTCATGACGATGACAAACATAGTATGCACATACGGGGCCGAAAAGGAGGCTTCAGGGGTTGGTGGGGGGAGGGTAACTCAACGTGTGCGGAGATGTCTCTGGAGGTGTTCCAGGCGCGCAAATGGGCGACTGCAATACTCGCAAGACAGCGATTTGCGGGCGGCCGATGTGCTCTTCTTCCTCACGCGACCAGGCGCAGGCCGGTTACTATCCATCTTTCATGGGGAGCGTCGACAGTGAGATCCAGGGAGAGCGGAGAATTAGAGGAGAATGAGGGGGTTGCGCCGCCCGCTGAGGAGAGATATCACGTGCTCTTCCTCCGCGTTTGCGAAAATGCGGGGAATGGCCGCGGGTGGCTTAGTCATCTACTTGGCAATGACATCGCCATCTGCTGCATTTTCCATCCCTGTTCACTTTTATGGCTAAATTGCGCTACTGTACTCTGTACAACAGGACGGAGTAATGTCATATTTGCTATCATACTCGATTGGTGTCGAACCTATAAGTTGAACTAAAGATGCTAGCTAGGCATGAGAAAGCTACAACAATGTGACAGGCGCCATATGACAAGACCTTAACTCCGTAAGCAGGGTACCCCGTCGCCCCTCTCAATGCAGCGCTAGTGCGCGGGGAGAGTCAAGTGAAAAGTATAATGGAAGGTTAGGTGTTGGACTACCGCGCATACGAGGAGGACTTGGATAGTCGGGGAAAGAAAACCGCAAGCCGTTCGAGCACGCCATCATCAACAATCTCGCTTACTTCGAGCAAACAGCTTTTCAGATACAGTTCGTGTTTTTCTGGTATTCCTGAGACCATTACCGCCGTAGCCAAAGGCCAGCAAAGAAGCCCCGCTGTTGTGGCTTTAACAGTTCTCTTCGTTGAAGCCGGGGGGTCGGCGATAATAACATCATCTGCAATGGCACAACCAGCTTCAACTAGACCTAACATGTATGGTACGCTTGCGCATATATCATCCGAAAGGTGTTCGGTCGTCACCTTCACAGCTTCCACCAGAGGCTCAGTTGTGCTGTCTGAGTCCACTAACCCGTCTAGGATGGATAACGCCTGGAGAATGGTGTCATGCACCGCCAGACGGAGAGCGCGATAGCGATTCCACATGCCCGCATGTCCAACCGTGGGGTATATGTGAACAGTGCTGTTAAACACCCTGTTGTGGATCTCCGCTTGCCCGTGTTCCTTAACTGTATGGGTGGTATACCAGTTCTCAAGGGGTAGGTGTTCTGTCCAGGAGACCAAAGTCCCATCCAACGCGTAAGCTTCTTCTAAGAAGCTATAGAGAAGTGCTTCTCCTTCTTCTTCTTCTTCTTCTTCTTTATCGCATCGTTCGTACAGTGAACTGTTTGCGAAATCAGCAAACAGAGTTTTTGCTCGATGTCGAATCTTTGCGACATCCACCAGGCAAGTGTCAAGCTCAAGCGCGAAACCATATTCTCCATATTCGAATCCATCTTCGAGCCATGATGGTAAAGGCAAGCTCCGTAACAGTAATGATCTCATAAGTTGCCGCCGGACCAATTTATCCAAAACGTGCGCGGCACCGGTTCGATGCTGTGTCTGTCGTCGCAACCTGAGCACGGCCAACGCTCCATCATGGTGAGCGAAGCTACGCGAAGCCCACGCTTGGATAGCATGGCTGGAAGCCGGTGACGACCTCCTGTCGGTTACGGAGTTCTCATAAAAGCTTAATAGCATTATAGCCAGCAGAACATCGTTGTCGGTCGCATGACTGGGATTCTGCAATGCCAAGTTCGTTTTCTCAAGAGCTTTTGAGTACTGTTTACACCCTGCAGCTAAGGAGGCATGGCTTCTCCGTGCGCGCCCAAACGTAGCGTGCGATACTGCAAATATCGCGAGACTGAGGATGGAGTCAGGCTCGGTAAAGCAACGACTGGTCGCGACATATTTTAGATGGCTGTCTGCAATGTCAGGTAAAAGATGCTCCATCTCAAGATAGTTTCGGAAGTAGTAATTCAAAGCTTGTTCCGCTATAGGAGTTTCCAGCGTTTGTGACACAGAGCTCCGTGGTTCGGGATGCCTTCTTTGAAGAGCCGGGCCCGTGGTCTCCGAGGATGCGGATGGGCTGTCGGTCGTTGGACTGGAACTCTGGCCATCACCCTCGGTGTGGGAGCCAATGCGAGCACTCACATTAGGCCCCCGAGGACGCTTTCGACGACCGACTACAAATTCATTTTCGTTCAAGAAGATAAAGTTACCATCTTCAACGTTGTCGCAGGTGAGGTTTGCCTTCCGGCATCGATTGCATATCGGGCGGGTCTCATCGCACTAGGGGGGCCGGGCCATATATTAGTGACTCCCATTCTCCACGTCCCAACCTAGGGTGTGGAAAAACTCCCTCACCTTCACGCGCCGCCGCTTGCAGGTGCGGCAACCATGACTTGGGAACGGCATGACACCTTCGTGGATAATGACTAGAAACGCATGAGAGCTGGATTCATCGCAGACAAGGAGGACGTCACGGATCAACTCCAACATAGTCGCCGCTTGGCGCCTCTTTGTCAGCTCTCCAGGGAGGCCTAGAGCCTTACCAGCCACCTTAAAACGGCTACAAACCTTAATTCAAATTAGCTGATGCAGGAGCCCTTAGGGCCAAAACCCTGGAATTAATAATTGCCTCCTTTTGAGGTTATGCTCCCTTGTTGTGAAAATGTTCTGTCATTAAGTTACGCGAGTGAATGGTATCTGCGTCAAAACAATGTGTTATTGGTTTTCTTCTGTCAAGCTAATAATTTAAGCACGATTCGTTATGATAGCAGGCCATACCATACAGATTGCTTGATCCGGAGTGTCGCCCCGAATTCAGAAGTGTCCCATGATGTTCCTCGGAACATACGGTTCCTCTAAGTACTTAGTCTCCTCGTCTGTCAACCTCATGTCGCGCACGGCGCACGCATCGTCCATCCTTTCGCCACTTGTCAAGCCCACGATGGGAACGCAACCTTTCCCCCTAATCCATGCCAACGCAACTTGACTCATATTCCATCCCTTTTTCTCAGCCAGCTCTTCAACCCGTTTAATGATCGTTTGATCCGCTTCCGTAAACCCGCCAGCCATAGCAAGGCTCTGTTTCGACCTAGCGGACTGCGCATGTGTCGGTTTTGCCAATAGGCCATTGAACAGCGGCCCATACGGGATCAGCCCGACACCAGTTTCTTTACAAAACTTCATCATCTCCCTCTCCTCCTCTCTATAGCAGAGGTTGTACGAGTTCTGCATGCTTATGAATTTCGTCCAGCCGTTTTTCTCGGCGATGAATTGCATGCGAGCAAATTGGTACGTCCACATGGAGCTGGCACCGATGTAACGGACCTTGCCGGATTGGACGAGGTCATGGAGTGCTTTCATGGTCTCTTCAGGTTGGACTGACGGGTCGTACCTGTGAATTTGCAAGAGGTCGATGTAGGTGGTTCCGAGGCGCCGGAGAGAGGCGTCAACGGCATGGAAAATGGCCGTCCGCGACAAGCCTGTGCAACCCTAGGAGTTAGCATAAAGAAGAAAAGAAGCAAAAGGAGAGGACGTTGCCATATCTGAGCCTACCTCCTTGATTAACATAGTCCTTGCTCTGCTTTAACTGTGCTTCAAACCCCCAGTTAAAAATACTTGGTTCATCTGGGACCGTACCACTGCATTTGGTGAGGAGGGTAAGCTTGTGTCGCGGAATTTCGAACTTTGTTATTGCCTTCCCAACAATCTCCTCATTTATGCCACTGGAATAGACATTGGCAGTGTCCCAGGTGGTGACCCCTATATTGGTTTATTCAGCTATGCAAACCTTGAATATCCGTATATGGGATATCTTTCTTACCTCTATCCCATGCGGCTTTGAGTATCTCCAGGCCTTCCTCTTCCTCTATAACCCAATTCTGCCAGTCCTTGTCACCAATGCCCATGGTACCAAGGATGGGCGAGGATACCCGAAGCCCAGAAGTGCCTAGCTGAACATACTCGACTTTGGTGGCATCCAGGCTCCTTTGCAAAGAAGCAGGAATGGGAGGCGTAGACATATTTGCGTCGTTTGGTGTTGTTCGATCTTTTTCCAGGGGTCAAGATATTGAAAAGATTGTGTGCTTGATAATGTCAGTTCTGTTCAGATTGCCTGGGCGCAGGCAAGTCTTAAATAGACAAAAAGGAGCCCAGCTCCATCAAGCTCATTCATCGGATATAACATCGTGTCTATCTTATCACCTAGCAGATCTCCGGATTTAGCAATGCCTTCATCTTATCACCTAGGCAGCTCTTGAGTATTTCCTATTGAGGATGGAAATGAGGTCCACATCCTCAACCTCGAGGCGATTCTTTTAAAGCCTTCGCCCAGCTTCTATGCCATCTCGGAGCACTAACTTGGCAGGGTTGAGAGCAATCTCATCGCCAAGCTGTTGACAAAGTCCGTGTTCTTCCAAGGAATAAAGGCAAATTTGTTGAAGATAGTTAGTTCCAATTGATCCCGGCAAGGGTGGTCCAAGAAGAGCAATTGGGTAACTAAGCGCTGTGACTAAGTCATTTCAGGTTTAGTCCCCGAGATAACGCTAACCTTGTTCTGTCGATACTCGCGAATTGCCCGATTGGGATATGATATTCCTTTGAACCCGCCCGAGCGGGGATATCGAGATCAGACAGCTCAATCGTGCTATATAATTATTAATAATACTCTACCAGAGGATAGAGGATAGAAGTCAACCCCGCAAGTTCGTCCAGGACGTTACAATTGAGAAAAAGTAGTCTTCTCTTCCGAGCTCGACAGTTTGGCTGCTTTGTAATAATCTCGAATTCTTCCTCCGAATCCTTTCAGTTGATACTTGCAATTCAAGTCGGTTCATAATAATATTGACCCCTCAGTAAGACACATTGTTACATCCAACGTCAGCTCGGACAAATCCTCAGGGGGGGCTCTTCGCTTCTATCAATCCATGAGTTTGCCGTTAGCATTTGGATGGTAGAACCTAGTGCTAATTTCTACTGCAGGCCAGGTTGCAATCATAATGATCTAGAGTGGACTTTGGGGCAATGAGTTAACACGCTGATTGCTCCTCTGGTTCGCGGCTGCATCCCCAGTCAGGCTCTCTTTATCAAAAATCCAAACAGGTAGTTATATTCATCATAAAGCATTGATAATGAAAGCCTCCCATTAATCTCTAAAAGTTACGACAATTCGTACTCTTCGCTTTGAAACTCTCGCTGTGAATTAAATTGCTGGGTAGAATACAGGCTTCCTAGTTCTTTTTCTTCGGGATGGTTCCCCTGATGATTGGAAACTAGGAGAATTTTGTTTATTTATTTTCATTTTCATTTTATTTCTATTTCTATTTCTATTTCTACTTTTTTCAATACTCCGTAGCTAATTTGGAGAGAAGCGAACCTGGACAATTGTATGAAAATAAAAAAGAAAAAACACAAATAAACACACAAGCTGCGAAGAAGCCAAAGAAGAAACAAGTTTATCTCCTCATGTTAAACTTAAACAACAAATAAATAAATTTCTTTAAAAAGAGAAAAAGAGAAAAAGAAGAAATAGCAATTCACTCAGAGATTGATGTATTGATCTCCTGATTGATGGAACTGTTGATTGGCCCACAAGTACGAGGGTAGCTATACAAAAATGCCAGCATGGGGGTATTAATAAACAAAAGCAAGCAGACGAGTTACCAAGGACCGAGGGAAACTCAAAGGCTTCTTATGCTCGAGGCCCGATGGAAGCATGGGCTATTTAATATTTCGTATGCGGTGACCAAATTTAGGATATTTTCCCCCCGAAAAGTAGAGTCTAACGCAGGGTTTAAGGTTAAACCTGAAACGTGAGGCCGTGAAAGGAATTGTGGGGTTGTGTGCCACATAATAATTGCCAACACAACACAGGGTAAAAAGTATTCAACATCGAAAATAGCCATATTATTACGCAGCGTATACAGCGTAGCTAGCACAAGATCTCTCAAATGGAATATTGTTTGAAACCAGGGTGTGTGTAATAATAATAAATAATCGATAAACGGAACAAAGGTTGTAGATTTTCCTCCCGCCTCTTAGCGGAGATTCCGTGCATGATGTTAAGCATGGAAAAAGAAAGGCCAGATTCTGGCGCAGCAGGGGGGGGTATCCTCATAAAGTGAGACGCCGCTCTTGTGGTTGGGTGTGGTGTGTTGATAAATAAGCCGAGGGACACTGCTCCTATATTTACATAGATGTAAGATTGGTTGGTCCCTTGATTGAAACGCAAAGGAACACTTGGTAGACTAATCCCTCATCCTCATCCCCCCCATAAGGGATATTATAGTCATCCCATGGATGTTGGTGAAGGTTCCATGTTTAGAAAAATATTGCCCTGTTCACAGGCACAAGACGAGTTTGAGGACCAACAAACCCAAAGGCCCTGTTTGTCCGCGAGAAAAGACCTCTTTAGGAAAGTAATGTCAGGAGGTTGAAGCCCTGCCGAAAGTTGGGGTTACATACATATTCTTATTATTATTTTATTATTGGGGTTGGTTCACCTCGTTCCTGGTCGTATACTCCGTACTGTGTGCGTAAATAGACATGCGTTTGAGAGGTATTGTATCTATGTCAGCCTCATCCTGCATATATAAAAGAATCAATCAATGCATTGTTGCACCGTAGCAACATAGGAACGACAAGGAGTTAGTTATGTAGCCCAATAGAAGGAATAATGGCTTTTTTACTGTTATTTATTTTAAATAGAAACTCGCAGGATTGGGAACAACTCAGCGCAAAGATCGCAGCATAAGGAGAGAAATCCCTCCGTTCCTCCCCGTCTCCCTTGAAGCCAAGCCCGCCTGGATCGAAGCGTCTCACCTTCTAGCCTCTAGGGGCCTCTACTGTGTAGTAACTGCGTACATCAATCGGTTTTGGGCGACGGCTTGTCACAGAACTTGCGCCGCTGGATGTTTCGAGTTTCGGTTGGAGCCAATAAGGGTGCGCTGCTGATCTTTGTTTTACCTTCGCTTGGGCGTCCAAACTACAACCCACCACCGCTTGCTTCAACCTCACCTCTTTGCAGCCCAACAACTGCCCCAGAGTACGGTGTCTCTCATCCACTTGCAGCTTTTGCAACTGTCGTTCTCTCTCAAGGCTATTTCGAGGTGTTGCTGAACCCTGAGGTTGTTTGCTGATTTTGGGTTGTTTCCAGTGTGTGCAGTGTCTCTGTTTGTTGATCGCTGCCGCTCTCAGGGCTCGTTCGTTCGTTGTCTTCCACCCCCCACCAGGACAGCCAGCCTCCAATCCGACATTATTTTGATCTCACCCCTACACTTCTTCCTGGCTTTGAAATTCGACTTATATCCGGTATTGCAGGACTTCTATCCCCGGCCTTCATGAAGTCTTTCGTGGCCGCTTATTAAGAGCCTCTCTCCAGATATCGGACTGCGGTCCTGTCTCGATGTCAACGACTCTTGAACATATCGATGGGGTAATTTTTTTTCTTCAGGAACAAACATAATTTTGAGGTATGTCCCTATGATTTATCTCAGGCGTAAAAAAGAGCTGCGTTTCTGGTTCAAAAAATTAACCGTTGCCGTGCAGGTTCCTCTTTTAAATATCTGCGCTGCTATCTCAACCACTCCCTAACGCATCCGAACTTTCAGTAAAGTATTTAATTACCGCAACCACCGGCGAATGTGCACCACGAACCGTATACTAACTCATCGCACTTTAGACTGGCGTTAACACTCCCAGTCCGCTTCAATATATTCTCGTCACTCTTCTTGTTTTGGAATTTTTTGGTCCGTTAAACCTCGGGGTGCGGAACGATGTTGAGCTCCCAACCCCAATACTCTGCCGGATTACCACTACACACCCCATCTCAACTACCGTCATCCTTATCTACTTCCTATATGTCTTTACCGTCCCATAAATCGGGTCTTCCCACGGCTACTCGCGATGGCCCATTCTCTAGCCCGACAGAATCTGAATTCTCCGATGGTTATGATGGGATGGACTCTGTCCGGTGGGTTAATATCTCATTCGACAGAGATTACTTTCGACCAAGACTAACAAGCTGTAACACAGGTCCTGGGATGAAAAAAAGGTAATAGATTGGCTGCATAGCATACGCTGTGGACAATATGAAGCGCTGTTCAAAGGTATGGGAAATTCCGTTCATTGCCTTGGGCATGACCATACTCCGTATTGCTTGCACCATCATTTGTCTTCTAACACACTTGAAATCCTAGCAAACCATTTTAATGGCGATAATCTCCTTGACTGCGATCAGAAGATTCTACAGGAAATGGGTATCAAGAAAATCGGAGACCGAGTGCGGATTTTCGTTGCGATCAAACAGCTCAGAAACAGGAATGTATCGAATCGCAAAAAGCGGAATAGGGTAAGATATATTTGCACGAGTCCTGGTAACTTTTTTGCTTATCAGTATATTTCAGGATTCGTTAGCTGCCCTCGATTCTGCCCAGTTTACCCCATCCTCTTCTGAATCTCCCCGCGCAGCAAATTCTAGACAACATGCGGGGGGAAATCGTCGATGGTCTCGACATGTCGACCTTCCATCCCTTACAGGCTACAACACAAGCTACACAGCATCAGGAAGGGTTTCATCCAGGCCTTCTTCGCCTCCTGCAGATTCCGACCGCGGCCTACGGTCATATAGGTATCCAGGTGCTAGTACGATGGAAAGTTCCCGGAGGGATAGGGATCAAGGTTCGAACTACTTCAATTATTACTCCAATTCTACTTCTTCTAACTCAGGGATTCCAGGAGACGTTCCCCAGACCGCCAGAGCAGTCATGCACATTAGACAAAATCCCAGCATGGATGGAATCACCATGGGATCACTTCCACCCAATTCACCAGTGATTCGAGTAATACATTCAGGCGGTCAGACAAAAGTCTTGAATATAAAGCATTGCAAAACCCCCGAGGATATTATCATTTGCGTTCTAAGAAAACTCCTCCTTCCAGAATCCCACTATAAGAACTACTGTTTTTATGTGCTCGACGGCTTAGATCCTAACCCAGACAACTGCCGTCGCTTGTCTGATTCAGAATTGCTGAAGATATGTGATGGCCTCCATAGATCTGAGCGTGGTCGGCTGATTTTGAGGAAGATTCATGCTGGCGAGCCGGAGCCAGAGGAACTCCAGAGGGCAGCTCAGATTGCTCTTGATGAAAGCCAAACGGCACATTTGAATGCTCTTAGCGGCACCAATGTACGGAACCAGATTAAACTCCAAAAACTCACCGGCGAATCATGGCATAACATCCGACAACCTTTGTCACCCTTATCAGCCACCGACCGCAATAGAGAGGAGTTCCAACGGCAAACACCTTCCGAACGACACCAGGCTGCGAAGTTGCGGTCATTTTTCGGTGCCCGGCCGCCTAGTGAAATGATTATCCACGAACTCACCTCGTATTTCCCAAGCCACCAGAAGGAAGACATTGAAAAGACGATGCGATTATCCGTGCGAAGATCACAACGTATGAGCCGTGCTGCAAGTCGATTGAGTGTTGTTAGCAACCTTAGTTACGCCTCGAGTTTGAAAGATGCACCACCCATCCCTAGTATTGCGGACACCTGGTTGACAGGAAATAATGGGTCTGCAAGGCCTGCGAGGCCGTTATCTGTTTCCAAATTCAACTTACCACCCCAGATGTCGTTCCGCGATTCCGTAGCATCTTCACTCCAGCCACTTCAAGAGGAATCACCCATCGAACCTAACCGAAAATCCTATGTTTCCTTTGATAGTGGTTCTGACCACACTTCTGGAGAGACTGATCGTCAGACTTTCCTGGATGAGACAGTTAGCCTCGCTGCCACCGATGGTGCTGGATCAATTAACGAACGACTTAGCATGATAGTAGCAGAAGATGGGGAGGAAGAGGATGATGGATTGGCTGCTTTCCTGGCGGGTGACAATTTCGGGAACAAAAACTGGATGAAAGGATCTCTAATTGGTGAAGGATCATTTGGAAGTGTCTTCCTAGCTCTCCATTCCATCACTGGAGAACTCATGGCTGTCAAGCAAGTAGAGCTGCCATCCGCCACCAAGGGGACAGAGTTTGACCAAAGGAAGAATAGCATGGTCACCGCTCTGAAGCACGAAATCGACCTACTCCAGGGCCTGCAACATCCAAATATCGTGCAGTATCTAGGAACATCCACTGACGAGCACCACCTCAATATCTTCCTTGAGTACGTCCCCGGAGGCTCCATCGCCATGATGCTCAAACAATACAACACCTTCCAGGAGCCGTTAATCAAGAACTTCGTCCGCCAAATATTGGCAGGTCTCTCCTACCTACACAGCCGCGACATCATCCACCGGGACATCAAGGGTGCCAACGTCCTCGTCGACAACAAGGGAGGCATCAAAATCTCCGACTTTGGTATCTCCAAGCGCGTCGAGGCTTCGACCGTGCTGGGAAGTGGTGCCAATCTAGGCGGCGGCGCCGGCCATCTACATCGCCCCTCTCTCCAAGGTAGTGTATACTGGATGGCACCCGAGGTCGTGAGACAGACTGCTCATACGAAGAAAGCCGACATCTGGAGTCTAGGATGTCTCGTCGTTGAGATGTTCATTGGTGCCCACCCATTCCCCGATTGCAGTCAGCTGCAGGCTATTTTTGCAATTGGCAGTAATCAGGCACGTCCGCCACCGCCAGAAAATGCTAGCAAAGAGGCCATGGCGTTCTTGGATATGACGTTTGAGATTAATCATGAAAAGCGCCCCAGTGCGGATGAGTTGCTTAGCAGCCCATTCTTGTCACAGGCGATGCCTTAAAAATCTCCAATGACCGTCAAGAAGCTGGCGTTTACGCTTGGGATATGATTCATGTCTTGGTTCTATTGTCGTTTCCGTATTCTTTCCGGTTTTCTCTCACATTTTGGAACGATTCTCGCTCCTAGTCGGAGCAATTGATGCTACTGATTGGATGGGGTTTATGAAAAATTCTCTGTTCCGCCCATATAAATGACCCCCTGCTTCTTTATCATCGATACCACCCATGCATGCTCTTTCTGTCCACTCCATTCACTCTAGCTGGTCCTAGCCTGTTTGCTTTAATGTATATTGTTCTCTGCATTCAATCTCCCTCCCAAGCAACATTGACCGTCATTTTCACCACAGAAAAAATTTTTTGGATGCATTTTTTCCCCCTTCTGCTCCTTTGCTCTTTATGCTACTGAGTTAACATTAAGCGGCACTTTTTCTTTCTGGTATTTCCAATTTATTTCTTCGCTTCTCATTTCCATTCATCTGCATCGGGACTGGGTTCGAGAAGGGGAGCGTTTCGTTCCTTGCGTAATTGATTAGAAGGTTGCATACATTTTTGCCGCTGATGATAGTAATGAGAGCGATGAAACTAGCAGAGACCTTGTCAAGTTTCTGTTTACTTCAATCCTGTTATTTATATATACATTGGTTATTCGAATATGAAGTCCTGTTCTTTTTCCATTTTCGTAATTTGCAGTTATGCCAAATATGGATGGAATAACTAAACCTCGTTAGGAAGTCCCCGCCTAAGTAAAGAAAAGCTATTGAACAAGTCATTACTTTCGAAAACGAGCACCCTAAGATCGTGCATGGCATATGTGGTGGATAATAATAAAATGTAGAGAATGGTCAACAAACAAACACGAAGGGCATCATATTTATAAAAGTACATGTCACAGGAGGGAACAACGGTCTAAATAAAAGGAATATTGTAGATAAAGTAACCACAAACAAACAAACGCCAGCATTCCCTCCGAGTGCGCTCCCATTCACTCTAATCAGCTTCTAATCTACATATTTACCATAGAATGGAATGCCCATTGCGTTGAGGAGGAGTCGGGCGTCCTTGTCTGTTTTTGCAGTCGTGTGAATGGTTATGTGGCAACCGGGTATCATGGCTGGTGGGTACCTATAGTAACAGAAGAGAAGCGAGTCAGATATTTGCACTTTCCAGCAAGAGAGAGCCCAAGGAGGGCGGGTATTTCGGATGTGGAGAGGGCTTTGAGACGTACATATCGTAATTCACCTCGATCTCCGGGAACAGAGCCACCATGTCCGGTTCAAGGCCAAACGCAATGTTTCCGCTGCTATCACCACTGCTCCCCTTGACACCTTTCCAATCCTTAATCCTCGGCATCACCACGTCCACCAACTTTCCAAAGAAATGATACATGTCCTCGCCCTTCAGCTCGGCCGTAACGGAAATGTATGATTTACCAGGCACAACTCCCCACTTGGCAACGTTACCCTTCATCTTATGCGTCTGCACACGAACATTAGATATGGCCTGTATAGCCATACCAGCCACATGCAACGGCGCGGAACCCTTGTCTATAACTTGATTCACATAGCTGTGAATTGTGATCTTGTCGAGTTTTGGAATGTTGCGGAACGTTATGGGCTTGCGGAGAAGGCGGAGGACGTCGCCTCCTCGAGGTCCACGGAGTGGTCGGTTGGCATGATACGGGGAACTGTCGTCCCAGCCGCGAAGGCGCTGTGGGACTGGGGGTGGCCGGAATCCGGGCGGGTTATGTACGTAGCAGAGTGTGAGGATATCGTGGGATATGGTAGATTCATAGGTTTGTTCGACTCGGGGGAGGGTAAAAGGGCCAGGGATGAATTCACGGGATGCGGGGTCCCAGGCTGGAGGTGGACGATGGGGATGGAGAGGGCCGCGGTCATATTTTGGAGGGCGGAATTGGTAGCTATATCGGCATGTGTGAGAAATAAGGATAATAAGTAGAGAAAGTAAAGGGAGAAAATAGCGCTTGAAGTTTAGGAAGTGATTGCTGGGCGGAATATGCGAAAGTCCCAGGGGATCCCATGATTTTGGTACAGTCAAAAGAAAATCCGAAAGCTTACCGACTAGGAGGTAATGGCTTCTTGCGTGCTTTGCTTCTTGCTACAGGATCAAAGGCTTTGATTTCGTCTTCTGGTAGGGAAGAAGATTGAGAGAAGCTTGAGTTTGTGTCGAGATCATCTGTGATAGTTTCGGGCAGGGCGGCAGATGACACATTGCGACGGTATGATGGCGTCCGGGAACTGGGTATAAATACAAGGGCTCTGGGGAGCACCCTGGAAAATTGCATTGACGGTTCGCAGAGAGCCATTGGTGCCGTGTTGGTTGTGAATTGCTCCCCGTGATTCGGAGTTCGCGATATCGAAAGATTTGCGGTCGACAGAATTTCCAAGGTTAGCACAAGGATATCACGTGGTTAGTTAATGATGAATAAGCCGCCCCCCCGTCCGCCCAAAAAGGGAAAGCGCAGTTTCCTTTGCCCGCATTCAATCAGCCACAGGCAGCGACTATAACTTGTCATATCACAAACATTCAGAAATACTTCATTATAGATTGCGATGTTATATAGTTTGAGCTCCCTGGATATTGTTCTGGTTATTGTCCTGCTTCATCCATCATTACCGGTCGATATCACAATCTTGATAGTTCTAGATCTATAAACGAACCCACCTTCCTGGAGAGGGCGTCAGCTGCGCTCTTTGGACCACGAGACAGCATCCCTCAACGTCAGACATGTATGATTCTTGCGCTTGTGGCACAATTAACTATGCAGGCTGGTGATATTGTGGCTCCTGCTGATGCATTCATTTCCTTGGAACTAGGCGGCAAGCTTAATTTCTCAGCGCGGCTCATTTTAAAGTTATGCCATGATATAAAAGTCTTGCATACATTTTAAGTTCTGTTAAAAAACGTCAATAGTCATTACCAATGTATAAAGTGTGATTGCGACTAGATCAGTCAACATGAGTGGGATTCAGAGATTTCTCTCTAAAAGAGAGAGGCGAAGCAAATCGAGGAGTGCATCACCATCGAAATGGCGAAGGATGCTAGATTCCGGTAATGTGAGTTGTACGCATGGTTTCGGGTTCCTATGGCTCTGAGCGACTTATATATCAGAAATGACGCTGAATCTTTCCTCTGAAGGATCCCGCCCCTAAATCACCCTCCCTTACACATTTAACTCTGTTCTCATCGGAGAAATCGAAACATGACCAGGGTGTTAAAATCGAGGAAGAAGACAACAAGGTTAGCACTGAGCTGCCCTCATTGTTTACTATTTTCCTAATTTGTATATTAGATCAAAGAGATACAACGGAGACTGTCGAACCTAGGAGTTGCCACCCTTGGAGAACCGCAAATACGATATGCGCTCCGGTCTAAAATCGCTTGTGGTGAGGTGAACGAAGCATACGACCTGCTCATTCTTCTTGATGATTCACTCCATGGCATCCTAAGATTTTATAATCCTTCTATTAAGTTGCTAGGTGCGGAAAATCGAAATGGCGTCACTTGCTATCTGGACGCCCTGCTCTTCGCGATGTTTGCTCGCTTGGACTGTTTTGAAGCTATCCTATACAACTCGTTCGATGATGAACCTCGACGGAATCTGTCCGTTCTTTTAAGGTTATGGGTAAATCTGTTAAGATCTGGGAAACTGATTACGACAGACTTCGTAGGTATTCTCTTTCAAATCTGCCGTTTCACGAAAACCTGCCTTGTGTTACCGCCGTTAGAAGACACTGACATGGACATTTAACAGACGAAGCAAGTACAAGATGCGCTAGCACAGTGTGGGTGGAACGCTGCTGCCCTTCCGCAGCAGCAAGATGTGTCCGAGGCATTCACATTCATCACTGAGAAGCTCAATCTCCCCCTGCTCACTTTAAAAATGGATATCTTTCATACAGGGAAAGAAGAGGCAGGTGATGACCACAAGTTTATAAATGAGCGGCTACTGGAGGTCGCAATCCCTTCTGAAACAGTTGACGGCAAGCCCATAACCTTAGAAGACTGCCTTGAAATGTACTTCAACAACCGAATTGACGTCAAGAGGTATCTAGAACGTAGAGATACAGGGATGTCGGCAAACTCAATAGATTCTATGGCGAAGGGATCGTTTGTCCATGTCGAAACAACTGACTTGGGCACATCGTCTCAAACCGCATCTCCTATTTCAGTGTCGTCTTTCTTCTCAAAATCCACGCAAGTAACCGATTCCCCTTCTCCCCTACACGAAAACCCCCCTCCAACGCGCCCAAATTGGCGCTTTCGCTCAACCAGCATAATCGAGGAACGATTCATTCCTGAGGATAGTCTCAAGGAAAATGAAGGCTCAATTAATCGAGTAACGCCGAATAAAGCCCGGAAAGGGAGTATTCGCAAAGAGGTCATGATGCCTGCTTGGCAGATATTCAGCCTGATACGTAAGTTACCTCGCGGGTAATCGCGGAATGTTTCTGATCAATTGAATAGCTTGGTACACCGATAGCACACTAAGCGACGCACAATCTGCAATTCATTTCTCCTCCCGAAGGCCTATTCTCGGAATATGCTTAAAGCGTTACTCTGTCCTTCCCAATGGAAATGCGGTGCGTCGAGATACATTCGTTGATATCCCGATCGAAATTGGACTTCCACATTTCATTCAGGATGATGAAATGGGAAACGAAGGGCCATTATACGGGAATTTCAAACTTTCGCTACAGGCTGTGATTTGCCATCGCGGGAACTCCGTTGAGTCTGGTCATTATATAGCCCTAGTGAGAGGTACCCCGATTAATGACCCCTACAAGCCGTCGGAATACTGTCGTCACTGGATGCGTTTCGACGATTTGGCCCAAGAAAGAATCACCCTTGTCGATATAGAAAAGGCGTTGGTTGACGAGTCCCCTTATCTTCTTTTCTTCCAAATATTGCCTATCGACAGTGACTCTGAAGCAGCATCGGGCAGGCGGCTATCATCTTCCAAAGGGGAGGAAAAGCTGTCTCGAAAACTATTTTATAATACAAACCCCGACGTGACAATCTCCGCACCACCTCCCGTGAATGATGCTTCTGAGATGGAATCACATGGTGCCCTTGGGAATTACAACCCCAATCATCAGTTTAAATCCTTTGGCGTGCCATCTAAAAACCCACAGGACCCTCTCCCTGCGAAAACAAAGCATGAACCAAATGTTGGTGACATCGTCAAGTCGACTTCGACCTCCAGGCCTACATCCGCAAAAGCCCATCGTTCAATTAGCCCGGGGAGGCCGTTAGAAGGAGGAGTCGATGCGCACGTTATTCATGCATCAACGGGAAATGGTGCGGCAATTACCGTTGAACCTCTCTCCGACGGAGATTTCGAAGGGAGCAATACCAGCGACTCCAGGGGTAGAAAAAGAGAAAAGGCTAAGCATGCAAAGCTATCCAAGGAAAAGATGGAGAACACGGCGAAGCAGCGAGGCCATCATACTCTAAAGAAAGGCGAAAATCCCGACCGAGAATGTATAATTATGTGAAGGTAACTGTAGGTTGTTTGGAATATTTCTTTTGGTTGCATGATGATATTACCCCAAACTACCACTGGTTTGTAATGACCCGTTATGCCTGTTCCATCGTCCATGCTTGTTTTTATTGTTACCATTACTTGCATATGGCTTCCCTGTCTCTTTCATAGATGGTTATTCCTTCTAGAATTATGCCCGGCATAGGTATTTAACTACAGCGGAAACACTACCCCTATGAGGGTGTAATTTTATATATTATTTATTCAATTCAGTGGCTGTCGACTTCTAAGTTCCAGTTAAGGTTTGCCGGACTGTGTTTATGTAATCACTAGCCATCCAATGACGTTGGGGCGGTGTCTTGGCGCCATCTGCATCAAGGCAACCGAGCTCCAGCAAGAAACTTGAAAACGACTACCCTTGATATCACAACTGATATCACAATACGCGACTCGAATCCCGCAATGTTATAACTTTTGCATATTAGCGCATAATGGCGCTGGATGGATCAAGCGGCTATGTTGCTGCCAGCAGCTGGGCAAAGCTTGCTGACACCGCTACGCCTATCTTCAATGTCGAGCGGGTTCAGCTTAAGTTCTCCATAGCCACGGACTTCGTCGCCGCGCAAGTCGCGAACAACGTTCTTGTTCTTGCTTTAGCGTCGGGGAGGATTTTACGGATTGATCTAGATAATGCGGAGGATATCGATGGTAAGATAAGATACCTTTAAATTAGGCGGGCCATCCTTCACAGAAACGAGGGATATAGGACGCTAATCAGACCCCCGAACTTCCTCCACAGATATCGATCTACCGAAAAAGTCCTCAGAGATAGGCTTGATTCGACGCATGTTCCTCGATCCCTCGGCTTCACATCTTATCATCACGACTACTCTTGGCGAAAATTATTACCTCCACACACAGTCGCGACAACCCAAAGCCCTCCCTCGGTTGAAGGGTGTATTGATCGAGAGCATCGCGTGGAATCCTTCCTTACCGACTGCTTCGACCAGAGAGATATTAGTTGGCGCGACAGATGGGAACGTCTATGAGGTTTACATCGAACCTTTATCGGAGTTCTACCGGAGGGACGAAAGATATGTTAATTCCGTGTATAAGATCCCCGCATCGGCGGTGACGGGTATCTGGGTGGGTTCAGTTCCGGGAAAGCAGGATTACAGAAATGTTATACTATCGTCACACGGGAAGATATTATATTTCATGGGACGTGTGGGGAAACATGGCAAAGAAGGCGGTAGCTCAATATATGCAGACCTTTTCCATAAAGAGACCCCCCTGGTTTACGAGGTCACAGTCTTATCCCCGTTGGCGCCTTCGCTCCTTGCAATGCAACCCGATCCTCCAGAAGGTGAATATGGAGACGATGAAGAAACCACCGGGAAACAGTTCGCATGGCTCTCGTCCCAAGGGGTCTTGTACGGCTCAGTTCCGATATCATCGTCATCGCCAGAGCTGGGAGATCGTATTTTTGATAAAGCCAAACTGCTAGCCCGGTCCGTTCTGCCAGCATCCGAGTCTTCCAGAGGGGGCCGAAAATTGATACAGGACCCTATAAAAGGGATGACTTTGACCCAGTGGCATATTTTAACTCTGGTCGAAGGTCGCATCGTGGCAGTCAACCGGCTAAGCGGAGAGATCGTATATGATCAAGCTGTTCTTGAGCCTGGCGAGGGTACTCTTGGTCTAGTGGCAGACCAAAAGAAAAATACATATTGGCTCTTCGCTGGTAAGGAAATCTTTGAGATTGCGGCCAACGATGAAGACAGAGATATATGGAAGGTATTTTTGAAAGAGCAGAAATTCGACGCTGCCCTGCAGTATGCTCGTGGCTCGGCGCAGAAAGACGCTGTTGCTACAGCATCGGGTGACCATCTCGCGAATAAAGGCCAATATCTGGAAGCTGCCGCGGTATGGGGTAAAAGCAGCAAAAGCTTCGAGGAGGTTTGCCTGACATTTTTGAATAAAGGGGAACAGGATGCTCTAAGAAAATACCTACTGACACAAATTTCGACATATAAAAAATCTGCAATAATGCAAAGGGCGATGATTGCAAACTGGCTTGTTGAAGTTTTCATGTCCAAACTCAACTCACTCGATGACACTATTGCAACGAAAGCGGAGTTGGTGGAAGGGACAAACGCGGGGGAATCGAAAGATGCACTCAACGATGTGCGTGAAGAATTTCAGGATTTCGTTAAAAAATATAAAGCAGACCTCGATCCGAAAACTGTATATGACATCGTGGGCAGTCATGGAAGGGAGGAGGAGCTGCTATATTTTGCGAGTGTGACCAACGACTACAATTTTGTCCTCTCGTACTGGATCCAGCGAGAGAAATGGGGTGAAGCTCTCAATGTGCTTAAGAAGCAGACAAATCCAGACGTTTTCTACAAGTATAGCAGCGTTCTCATGACACACGTTGCTACAGATCTGGTCGATATATTAATGAGACAGATTGATCTCGACCCTCAAAAGCTCATTCCTGCCCTTTTAAGTTACAACAACACCACGAAGGTCCCTCTCAGCCAAAACCAAGCCGTTCGTTATCTGAACTTCATAATTGCCAATCACCCCAACCCATCAGCAGCAGTACACAACACGCTAATTTCCATACATGCGGCACACCCTTCTCCGTCAGAAGCTGCTTTACTAACATACCTCTCCTCTCAACCTTCCTCTCCGCCACCGTATGATGCCGATTTTGCGCTCCGCTTATGCATCCAGCATAACCGTGTCCAGTCATGCGTTCACATCTATACTACGATGTGCCAATATCTGCAAGCTGTGGAGCTTGCTCTAAAGCATAACGACATTGAACTCGCTGCGTATGTTGCAGATCTTCCTGAAGGAAATGACAAACTTCGCAAGAAGCTATGGCTCCTCGTAGCCGAGAAAAAAATCAGGCAACCAGGCACTGGAATCAAAGATGCAATTGAATTTTTACGCCGCTGTGAACTTCTTCGTATAGAAGACCTAATCCCCTTCTTCCCCGATTTTGTCGTCGTCGACGATTTCAAGGACGAGATCTGTACGGCGTTGGAAGACTACTCGCGACACATCGACTCACTGCGGCAAGAAATGGATAATTCAGCCCATACAGCAGAACAGATACGGAAAGAGATTGCGGCACTTGATACCCGATATGCTATTGTTGAGCCCGGGGAGAAATGCTGGATATGCTCCTTACCACTGCTTAGTCGACAGTTTTTCGTCTTCCCGTGCCAACATGCGTTCCACAGCGACTGTCTAGGGAAGAAAGTACTGGACGCGGCGGGGTCCGCGAAGAGGAAGCGCATTCGCGATCTCCAGATCGAAATGAGCAAGGAGATAAATACTGGAGGGAAGAGGGAGAAGGTAATACGTGATTTGGACGGGTTGGTCGCTGAAGCTTGGTGAGTTCTGAAAGTTTACCCTACCTTTTACTCCGTTTCCCTTCATCCTTCATACCCCCTCTATTTAGCACATTAAATTTTTAATTTCAAAGGACTAACATATTTGTTGGTAAATAGTATTCTTTGTAGCGAATACGCGATCAAGCAAATCGATGAGCCATTCATCAGTGCTACAGATAATCTGGATGAATGGGCGATATGAAGTATTCTAGTCTGCAATACTCAATGATTGATTCCTTTCCTGTCTTTCCTTTATTAACAATTCTTTTACGTAGCTCGCAAACATTCCGCCTTCCCATATCTATATCCATATTCCCATCACTTAACGTGTATATACATCAATCTACACCTTCAAGAAATTACATATCACCTACTCTCTACTGCTTGTCCCCGTTACATGGGTATAACACGCATGGGCTAATGGTACCTACATTTATGCGTCATATCATACAAATATTCCCTTATTGGAGAAGACTAATGGCATGGGATGGAACGAGAAACTCGTCGTAAGGTGGTCAGAACCTGAGAAGGAATCAACGGCTTGGTAGTTAGGAGAGAGAGCCCGAACACCAATGTCAAAGCAGAGAAACGCTTTCCCTAACCGTTTAGTTGCGATGACTGGAACGTACTGATAACGTCTTTCTCTCTCGGGTATAATTCGCATTTTCTTCAAACAAATTCCGCAGACCCGCAGTAATGCGGCTATTGAGCATAGGCGAGCTTGACGGCATTACCATGAAATATTGTTCATTTGAACGAATGACCTTATGCATTATTGCTTTTTCTAAACCAATCCCCAGGCTCTTGCCGCTGCTCAGTAACTCTGTGTTGGACCAACCAACTCCATGGATGCCAGCCCCTTGATCTCGCCCAAATAAGGCCAATGAATATTAACTACAGTGAATTCCATTTTCATTGCGTCCAACGAGATATGGAGGACGAGATTGAAGACAACTATCTCCCTTTGACGAACTATTTTCTTGGTCATGTTGATCATTTGAATGCTCCCAGGGATTCAAGAAACACTCTGCTAGTTCTGGCTGGAAACCGAATGGGCAATGGCTCAGGTACATATACATCGTCGCCTTTCTCTTTTTGAGGCTCGCCAATACAATCACTGACACTGAGCCCCGATGGCAAGCGATAAACACCTCACAGAAGGATTGAATCAATCAAGTGACCCCCATATGGAGCCCATGCAAAAGTGCGAGTCCTCTGCTTAGTGCTATGATACCCCTGCGCTCTTCTTGCCTCTAACCTATCTAATAAGCTATGTATGTATGGGTGCCATGAAATATGTGCAATAGGCCAAAATGCCGAAGCAGAGCAGAAATGCAAGATTGGCCTCGTCCAATATCAACAACGGAAACTATGCAGATCCAGTGTAGAGTGTGGGAATTTTTTCAATAAATGTTGAAACGCCACCTCGATAGAATATCAGGCAGGTAGCATCAATTGCTATTCCATGTCATTTTCTCAGAAATTTTCTCTATATGGGTAAGGATTAGGATAGATGGTTGTCTAGATATTATTCTTACCAATATATCTATCTCATCGACTATGAATGCCCCCATGACCGTGTTTTAGCTTTTTCAAATCTCCTTGCAAGGAAATCGGCCCTCATTAATATTCTAGACCTTCCCCTCTTGCCTGGCGGGGGAAGCATTGGCAAATCATATGTTGAGGTTTGAAGCCATTTATTGCTGAACTTTGAATGGAGATCCCAGGTTGAGATGCAGGCTGGAAACTTAGAAACGCCGCTGACGAGAGGTCTCATTATTCAAAAGGGTATCGTCATCATCATCATCATCATCAATTGATACTGCCCTCCTGCTAACCAGTCAATCTCCGGCGTTCATGCTTAGTTGCACTTTTGACACTCGCACTCAGCACAGAAAAGAGTCTCCGTGTTCGGCGAAATGCGCGCAACTGCAGCTGCCGACCACGCTGGCGCACCTATTACCGGTTTACGGGGAACACGGTTTGCCATTGGGAGTGTGTCCCCGGTCCGTCACTAACGGATATGATTTGCAGTTGCAGCTGAAAAACTATATATCTATCCAATGACGCGATAGCAACTGAGAGAGCTTTTCTATTTTTGACTGTTCCAAACCTGCCAACGGGAACGCAGGACCCAAGTTGGTAGGCGGGAAAAAGTCGCACGCAGAGGGCACACACACTGCAGCTGGAGACTGCATGCGCGTTGTGCATTTTCGCACATGCAACCTCATTCGTTTGATAAGTCTTAAGATATGCCGGTGTAGCACAATGAAACAAATGGGGATGTTTGATTCGCGGAGAGCGGGCTGGATGACTCTCTGTGCAGCACACGGTTCACCAATTCGAGTTAGGTGAATCTGTCAATTATGGAGAGAGCTTATAATATGGCACGTATTCATAGTCCGAACACACATCACATTCCCAAGCCTGGGTAGATCAGACCGAAGTCGTTGAGATTTTTGGCTCCCAACTTTACCAATGACAGGTGATCTGGATCTGCGATGAACGAAGGAGAGGAGATTCATATCCCCGGACCCACCGACCCCCCAACCCAATAAACAATAGATATCCCGGGGAACCTTTCTGCTTTTTCGCTAACTTAGAAGAGAAATTCAATTGATACCAATATCAAACTGCCTCGACCTGAAGTTCATGAACAGGTAGCAACCCCCTTCCCCGCCTACCTCCTACTCACATATGTTCCCTACGCAGTCCACAGGATCAATTACATCCAACCAAGATTCAAACTGAAGCTCCCCCCCGGCCAACTGGTACACGCAGGTATCCTTGGTGGTTTTGCAAGCCCAAGTATATAATCCTGAGGCCTTTTGCAGTGACCAGACAATCAGCAAGCAGGCCCCCGAGTATGGGATATATCATTTGTACTGTACACCCCGCTTTCTGATCATTAGCTGTTCGTGTGTATCAACACAGAGAGGAGCAGCAACCTTGCATTCTCCAAACAATTAGGTCCACGTGAATAGCAAGAAAAGGGGATCAAAAGAGCAAATCTGCATGGATAGAAAGAAAATCACTTGACGCTGAGAAAAAGGCGTTTTTAAAAAACTTGATTTTTGCCGCTTCTACGGACAACTTCCAGTGATAAAACCAGTTTCTGGCCTGACCGGTAAGTTGAAGTTAATAAATAGCACTTGGGACAACAAATAGCCCGCCCTTATGCTTGGGATAATCCGAAACAAATCCACCATCGCCCTCCTGGTCCTCAACTGTTGATAAAAAGAATTCCGCCGATCTGACCCCAGCCAGTTGAATCTGAAACGTGTTCTAAACTCCAGCGCGAAAAAGTATGTATTCCTCAAAATAAGAAAGTCAGGGACCACTAACCGCCCAACGTCTGGAACACGTTGTATCCGCCAAATTATGTATGTCTGTTTGTCCCTGCGGCACGCAAGTATTAATTTGACACCTGTTCCTACATGTTACAAAGTAACATTATACAGCGCGTACACTCCGCTGTGCAGGGCAGGGCGCAGGGCAATGCAATTAATACCCCGGCGAGATCCTAACTTGTACTATTAGATACTAAGCAGGGCAAAGGAGAACAATATAAATTATTATTGTTTCATATCACTGCGCATACCCCGCCAAATTTTATACATTATTGTTGGTAGGAATGAGACTTGAGCCCTTTCAACAAAAATAACTCCCTACCTACCTAGTCATATTTTATGTTGATGAACGGTCCTTGGGCAACTCTGTTTCATAAAAAAAGTACAGAGTAACCCTGGAACCACCACTTCCCCCGGAAAAAGAAGCATCATAGATATCAGACAGTATTCAGATATACATGGTTACCAAGTTACAGATAATAATTACCCCATATTCCATGAAGGAGCCCAGAACCAAACGCCTATGATGTGGCAGATGTACATAGTAGTTACAGGGCTGAGGCTCGCTGGGGTTTCAGCGGGTACACTCTTGACCATTTCTTTACACACCTTGACTACAACAGAGAATATAGTCAGACAGGAAGGGGTGGGGGGGGGTCAGGCCTTTTCAAGGAGCATACGGATATTCATTTTCAATGATGGAGCATTATTCGACTCCGCCATAACAGGCCATGAATAGTAATGTCTCTACTCTGTACATGTAGTTTGAACTCTGGAGCTAAATCAGCCAGACAAGAGCCTCGCGGATATGGAAGAAGTGTTGTATGTATGTACACGTATGGTGTTTCAGGCAGATGAAACATCAGGAAAAAAAGATTCTCTGAGAAAAAAAAGACTCTTTTCGAAACCAAAGAACATGACTCCATTATTACCTCTCTGATCTCATGATGAGTTCCACTTCTCCCCTTTTTTTCTTTTTTTGGCTTAACACCCCAATACCTGGGTGGTTATTGATTATTTAATCTGCCCTCGCGTTCGTTTTGGAACCAGCTCGTTTGAATCTCAGTATGTTCCTCCTGCCTGCCATCGTTGTTCCGAACCTATTTAGGCGAGTTGGCCTGCTCTAGAACAAAAAGTCCACTTCTTCCTGGCGGGTGGCCAGCCCAAGCCCTGCGCAATCGTAATCGTAAGATTCGTAACCTTGTTATCATACTATACTTGAATCCAGAAGAAATATAGACCTCCCTCGGGGAATTGTTTCCGCTATACGGAGTATAATCTTGGTCCTTGGGCGGTATGCACAGTACATGTATGTACGTGTAACCTGACAATTTGAGTGCTGGTTGTAATCTGTATTCTAGACCTTGATTCCTGTTACTTAACAAAGGGGAGCAGCAACAGTGATGTGAATGTATAATTATTGTGCATGTATAGTACATGTACTACTGTACATGCACTTTGACAGAAATGTGTGAACACTTTAAGAAGAACATTAACATAGACATGTACTTGTAAATTTAATGTACATGTACATGCCTGTGTGTCTCTCTGATCATCTGTCTCTCTGTACATGTCTGTGGTTCCCTTTGCTGTTCTCATGTCTTGAAGATCCTTCAAGATGCGATGTCATGTGGCTGTACTGCAATACCAGAGAGACTCTGTGAAGAAGTGTCATGAGTAGCTAACATTTATATTGCTATTAGAATAGATGAAATGATAAATTAATAAGAGGATGAGAGAATGAATAGAGTAACTAGGCATTTGATTCACATGAGGAAAAAATAGAAAAGTAAAAAGTAATAGATACTCAGAGATTTAGAGATTTAGAGTTGATAGTTATACTGATGTATATATACATACATACATACATACATATATTATTATCAATGAATCTCATAATACTTCGAAAAAGCAGAGAAAACAGTTGTTGAGATAATAAGAACAGACAGTAGCAAGAAGAGTGAGCTAGTTAATGAACAGAAGAAAAGATTATCCACAGATATAGAGATCTGAAAACTTGTGAAGAGTGCTACATATCTATCTATCTATGCATAGTTTTTATTTAACTCAAAGACAATACATGTATTACATCACTTCATAGATGCCTTTCAGCAACACTGGCAAGATATAACTAATATTCACACCAGAGTTGACAGCAATGGTAACTATTTATTCTGAAACTGATTAACCAGTTTCAAACTGCAATCTGATTGTTGGCAGAATGGATTTATCAATAAACATGGCCAGAGTCTGTCAGCTACATACAGTGTAGCGTCCAGACATCCAGACTGCAAATGAGCTGGCGGTGTGAGAATAATCATATCAATCAATCAATTCCAATGATGGCGTGGTTTTGTACAGTAGTTGAGAGATAGTTAAGTTAACCTTGATCAGGATTGATTAATCCACCGGTCCTTGAGGATCATATGCTCAGCTTTCCTGATCGCTCCACGTAGCCCATGTCAATAGTCGTTGGGCGGGGTAGGGTATCTTCTGGGCATCATCTGATAAGCTAACTAGTTAGTTAGCTACACCGTAACGGCTGATAATGTAAAAAAATCCGAACCTGCAAGAGGCGTCTCAAGGAGCAGGGAGTAGTAGAGGGGAGCTGGAGGGGAATAATCGGGAGCGGGAAGCTGAAACCCTCCAATTGAGAAGGGCCATTTGGGAGGATCTTTAGCTGCGTCAAAGGGGGGGTGGCCTGCTGCACATATCGTCCATTCTTCATACACAAAGCCGTCAACCGCCACGAATTTTTTTTGGAGGAGGTGCCATGCAGCATAATTACTCCTCATAAAATAGCCGGTCCACCTTCGATCAGAGCTATCGAATTGGAATTGCCAGTCTGATGCTAGCTAGTTTGTGCCACGCACACATAATTACGCAGCATATTGCTTCGATGGGCCCCCTCCCCTTTTGACGATTCGGGCCGTACCAGGGCCGCCGGCGGTTCCTCTTACACCAAAAAGGGCAACTAACTTCGCTGCAGAACCAATGAAAGCGAGACAGGAAGCCATGACCAATCAGTTCAGGAGCAAGCGCAGCTCTTCCGACGATGCTCTTTGGCGTCTCGTCTGGGCACAGAAGCTTTGCGTTTTTGGGCCTTAGCGTACACAACAGCTGGTGCACTGGCGCAACAACCACCTGGGCAATTACGCAGCGTACAGAGCGATCCTGCCGCTTATCAAACACTGCAGCCCCCTATCCCCTTTAACATTGTTACCCCTCGTTTGGCGCTGCGTCATAAACCTAGATTAGGGGCAGGCACTTGTGTCCACTCTCCATAGAAGGCCCACGACGCTTGGGGGGGGGGGGTGGGTACGCAGCGTATAGCGTGAGGGAGGGAGAAAGCAACCATGCTATGCTCGACTGCATTATTATTTGAAGGACCGGATGCTCGTTGCTCTGTGTCAGAGATGAGAGATGTCTTCAATGCCTTTTTCCCCCACCATTATTACCACAGAGCGACGCCCGGCTCAGAATAATAATAATACGCTGTAATGAATAAAACGACCCTCACTCACGTATGGTGGGATGAGTAGTACATACTTGTGCAGCAGTATGAAAGCGGTGGAACGGTCTCAAAACAAAAACAAGGTAGGGGCTCCCTCGGAACCGGCAGTGAGCCGTCTATTCTCTATTCTCTATTATTATTCTTGCCAGGCCGTCCCGCCCCCCGCGTCCAATTATTTTATTAGACAACCAAGCTCCATTTTCCCATCTGCACAACCCCTTGGCTTGCCAGACGTCGTTTGGTTGTTGTTGGCTCACCCCCTTTTTTTAGTTTGAGCGAGACACCCAGCCAGCAGAAAGTAGTTTAGTTTTTGCTGTTTAGGTGGGAAGCTAAAACGCGCTATTTCTTCCTTTTTGAACTTCAAAACCTTGGGAGAACACTTGAAGGGCGAGCTAGCCGATCTGGTGCAGGATGTTGAGTCGAGGACAGACAACAAACATACAGCGTACGTAGCGTAATAATATTATTAATGACCTGTAGTTAGTTAGTTACAGAGGAGGGATGTTTAATCACAGTGGTGCAATAAAGAAATAGTAAGATAATGTGTTCGCAATGAATCTTCTTGGTCATTGGTAGTCTCCTCGATTCGGCTAAATATGTAGAACTTGCATAATGATATGAAGGTACGGTACAGTGGTTGATTGAAGCTACGGATGAGCCAGGCCGTTGAGTTGTTGAACTCTTTGTTGTTGGTTGTTGGTTGTTGGTGGCAACACTGGCAAGTGCGCTGCGCTGACTGACTTGGGTGCGTTGACAGCGCGGGCGCCCAACTGCAGTCTGGACTACTGCGAGTCTGCGAGGGAAACAGCACGCGCAAACATTGCCACAGCCCAGCCTGCCTGCAGCTGCCTGATTCGCCGGTTCCCATGCCCAGGAGCCGGGCTAAAAAACAGCCTTACATAAGCGGGTGCGTGGCATTTATATCATCCCAGAGGGTGTGTACTGCGTATAGTAGGGAGCCGGGGTGGCGTCTTAGCACCACGCGCCTGGCCGCCATTCGACGTTCTTGGAGGGGTCAAGTACTCCGTAACCTAGCAGTAACTAGTAGTCAGCAGGTCAGGAGATACCTCGCAAGGACCGACGCCTTGCCACTCCTTTGCAACGTCATTGCCGCTAGGTGGTAGCATCGCCGGAGGTACCGCCCAGGTACCCACGCCAGCGGCTGTCGGAGCGCCCCTTCACCGCCCCCAATCTTTGCCGTTCTTTCTCCTTCTCCCCCGGATCTTCATTATTCCATCGTTCGTCAGTCAGTCATCATCATCTCACTCGGCCATCACATCACATCACCGTTCCTTTCCTCCTCCTCCTCCTCCTCGTCGTCGTCTTCTTTCCTTCACCTTCTTCCTTTCCTCTCATCTTCGTCTTCCGTCTTCCATCCTTTTCTTCGTCCATCGTCTCCCGACCTCTAACTCTCTCTCTCCTTCCTCTTCTCATCCACTCATCTCTCTCTATCTTCATCATCTTCTCTACCTCCTACCTCGACTTCGCCTCGTCATCCCATCTCCTCCAACCCCAACCCGCCACGAGCCATCTCAAGTCCGGAATGAGACTGCATTAGCTTCAAGAGAACGAATTACCTCATATGACCGTTACAGGTTGAACTACTTCTCTTGTTGATTCGTTTCGTTGCAGTGCAAATATTCTTCCGTCCTTGTCCTCGCCTCCCTAGCTCCAAACGACACTTTCACCAACCATCGATCGCTAGCTTCCATCAAGAACAACAAAGCAGCTTGTGTCTTCTGGTTTTCAGCCAACCGCCTGTTTAGTAGCAAGCGTCTTATTTCTCCTTTTGCTTTCAGTAGTTGGTTGAGTTCTTCAGGGCAAATAGAGGGACCTCGTTTCGTGTCCCAGACACCGCCATATCAAACTGCCATCCGCGTCGTGATCACAGTCATCGAGCCGGCAACCCACACCCTCAGATGTTATCTGTTCGACAAGTGCATCGATAACAGACCTTCGAGTCGTCAGTGACGGTTTGCTACGCAGGCCCTTCGGACATTAAACCCGCTCTGAGCCTACCTTGACGTGTGGATCTCCTTTTCTGTCCGAAGCTTAGGCCAACCTTGCCTGTGTCGCCCTCTTGATCCGTGACTCATCGTCTTCTGTTATTGCTGTCTGAACCAGTGTCCTCCCCCTTCCATACAGAGTAATTGGTTCAGCAACAACCTCCCGGTCTCCGACGAACCTTCCAGCCAGGTGTTCGAGGTTCCCCCTATCGTCAATAATACATCTCTCTAATTCTTTTGGTTTCTTTTCCCATCACGACCTTTTAACGCAGCGATTTAATCTCAACTCTCCTCTTATTACCTCCTTTTGACGTTTCGCCATACCTGTTTTCAACTAATCGACCCTCGCCTGTCGATTCCGCTCACTCTCTTTCCTTTTCTCTTTTTTTTCTTTTCGAGGATCCAGTCCAGCCATCAAAACTTCCCAGATGCAATCATAACGGTCTTTACCCATTTCCTACTCTCTTTACGTGTTGCGGCGGTTGCGTACCGACCACCAAGTCCCGGACGACAACATTTCTTTTGTATTCATATATCGACCTTGATCATCTTGCTTATATGAGCCCCTGATCCGAAGTTACGTTACGGTGTTTTCGCTCTTCTCATCTCCCTCGCCTTTTGGACTCACCCGGTATTCCTTTTTTCCCATCCGGCGGAGGGGATCTCATATTATATTTTATACTTGCACATCTATCCCACTTGTCTATATATATCTCTTCTATTTTTTGCTCTCTTTTTTTGTGCTTTTCGTTAGCCTTCAAATCCTCGCCGTACCCCTCACTCCTCCCGCTTCTTCATGGACTGCCAGTTCCCAGTGGAAGATATGGATTTCCTGCGGGATAAATTTGTCGAAGGAGAGCTCCTCAATAGCCGATTCCGGACTGTGGCACCATTGAATCATGGCTCGTTTGGAATGGTGTTTCTCGCAGATGACACCGTGACCGGCGAACAAGTTGCTATCAAGTGTTTGACAAAATCATCCTCTGGCGACTCGTACCCTCTAGCCGTGGATGAACGGTCCGAAGAGTTGGAATGCCATACCCGCCTGGGACACCACCCAAATATCGTTAACCTCCTCCACTCTTTTGAAACGGAATCCCACATATTCTTGGTTCTTGAATATTGCTCGATGGGAGATCTGTACGAAGCCATTAGGAACAATCGTGGCCCTTTGGAAGTTGAGCATGTCCGTGCATTGATGTTGCAGCTTGTTAGCGCTGTCGAGTATATGCATTCGAAAGGCCTATACCATCGAGACATCAAGCCTGAGAACATCTTTCTCACTCACGACGGCTCGATGAAACTTGGAGATTTCGGCTTGGCCACCAGTAGCCCTTGGTCCTACGAGGCATGCGTTGGAAGTGACCGTTACATGGCCCCAGAACAATACGAACCCACTCCGAGTGGTTATTCGACTGAACAAGCCGACATCTGGTCTGTTGGAATTTGTCTTCTGAATATCTTGTTTGCGAGGAACCCCTTCGTTACCCCAACCGAATCTGATATTTTCTTCGCCGACTATACTCGCGACCGCCAGTCTCTCTTTGACATCTTCCACAACATGTCTCAAGACACTTTTGAGATACTCTCCAATGCCATGGCACTTGACCCGAAAAAACGCTCGCTATCTGGCATTCGCGAATCTATCTTGCGTGCTGTCTGTTTCACTACTGACGATGAGGTCCTTGATGATTTCTGCACCGAAGACCGTGAGATTGTCGCCGCCAATGCGGATAGGGAACCACTTCGAACCCCCTCTATCGCCAGCCCTCATATCAACCAGGGGGATTCCTTTCCCTGGGCCAAAGCTTTGCAGGAGTCCCCAGCTCAACCGATCAGACAACTCTCTGCCATCCCAGATACGGAAAGCTATTCGGAAGATTTGTTCTCAACCTCGGGAGCGGAGGCCATGTCCTGGTTCTCCGTACAAGCCGGGTCACCCTCAATTTCTGCCTTGGGTTCTACCTTTGGGACTTCGTTCAAGTCCATGACCATTCGACCAGCTGAGAAACGTTTCGCAGCTCATTCTGACCCTGTCACGATTAGCGGTTCTCTGCCAGATCGTGCCGGAAGGCCAATCCCAGCAATGTCAATGGTCTTTGGAAAGGGTAACAATGAGATGTCCAAGAGCTGGAGTGATCTTTTTGATGAAGAGGAAGAGGAGTCCAAGAAGGAAGTGATGAGGCAACGAAAGGAACAAAACGCTCGCAGCTGGAGCCAGGATAGCCAAATGGAGAAGACAACACCCCGTCCGTCTGGTTTATCCGAAGCCCAGGGCTCGTCATCTGCTAATTCTCGATCCTCTTCCCCCAATGACAATCAAAAGAGCGTTGCGATTCCGACTCCTCTAAAGCCAAACAAAGATCTTGCAGAGAATCACCTCCCTGGATCCAGTTTCCATTCGCCAAAGCACCATCAAAAGCAATCAATCATGGACAAATGGGCAGCTCTCGGGAACAAACGACGCAAATACCACCCCAACCATGAACATTCATCGTGCTCGAGGAAGCAGAAGCAAATGTCAAAAAGCTGGCGCAAGGATGCAGGCCTAGGTTCTCCGGGTTTTGAGGACCGACACGTCGATCAACATTTCCTTGCCATTGACTGGCGACGGGACCCTTTCGAAACTATCAAACCGAAGAAATATTCGACCATCATCGATGACGATTTCGATTGGATTGGTGGCTGGCACGACTTGCATATCTGAGAACTATAACTGACATACTCCCCTTATTTCTTTTTTTCCCTCTCCAATTCCCCCCCCCCCCCCCTTCTTTGCTGGCGATCCCCGAGCTGTTGGTTGTTCGCTGCCTGCCTGCTGCTGCTGCTCTTTCCCTCTCCACCTTCCCCGGTTGAATCACTTTGAACCATATTACAATTTATTAACATCATTATTCCTAAACTTCTCTCTATTCTTTTTAACTGCCTTACCTGGTTTTCCGCTTGTTGTGGTGTATACACAGCCTTTTTGTCTCAAAAAAATTTCGCGCATTTCCCCTAACTGAAGGCAAGGATTGGCTTGCTCTAAGAAAGATCAATCTTCTGCTTGTACTATATAACACACGTTTTACATCCGTTATTGGGGCATACATGGAAATTGCACTGCGGAACCGAGCTGGTGTTGGTTTGGAAGAGATTGCACATTTGGTACACCTGGAGCGGCGTTTTCAACTTCAATCGATTCGTTTCTGCTGCAATTCTGTTTTTGGGTTGTACCACCATCATATCTGTGGTTCTTGTCGAAATTCTTTGAGCCCTACCGTCGTTGTTTTCTTTTTCTACTACTATATTTTTAACCTTCTTATCTTTATTGTTTAACCCCATTGGCCATTGGCACGGGGTAAAAAACATCACATCCCAGCACAGCAAGCAGCAGTTTTGATATATCGAACATTTTTCAGGAGCGGAAGGATCCATGGCAAGAGTTCGGAAGAACGAGAGGACAACGAAAAGTATACATATCTATGTATCTATATAAAAGATAAAAAAGCCCGTGGCATTTGAGCCAAAGAAAAATGGGGGCGAGCGCAATATGTTTTCGTTTCCATTTTGCACACACATGTCAGCCACTTTTCCGATCCTGTTTTGCAAAAGTGGAAGGGGGGTGTAGTTTAGTTTTAGTTTGGCCGCCTAGCGGTCAGGAAAACGAAATGAAAATATTTTTTTCCCTCGAGAAGTGAGAGTTGTTGTTTTATGTCAATCTTGCCATAGATAGATATCCATTCCATGTTGCTTAACCCAAGACGTGATATATATATAGAGTACATTCTGTATCGCGCGGCCATAAGAGGGCGGGTGTGCTAGACACTGCTTTCATGAAATATAATAACAATAAGTTAACGGCACATTACATACTCCGCCATAATGTACGCTGTCCCATGTACATGTACATGTAGGAGAAATAACAGCGCTGAAATCCCCCATCGTTTGTCTCCCCGCCGCCACCACGCCTGTTGGCTGTTGGTTTGGTGGTCTCCCTTTGGCGGCTCGCGTGGTCCCACTTTGGCGCCTGCCCCAGTGCCCCATTTGTTTCTGCTCACCGACTCCGATGTTAGTTAGCAGTACTGCCAGTGTAGAGTAACTACAGCGCAAAGAAATATAAATAATAATAAATAAATCCTCAGCAGAGAGAAGAGAAAAACAATGAATGATTCTTCTTTCTTTTGATCCGACCTTCACACTCTTCGCAGCAGTTTCTTTTAGAGAGAGCAACAGCGCGTGGGGCATACGTTAAGGCGTCTCTTCTTTTTAGCCGCGAGCTTATTATTATTATTAACTAATTAAAAGCTAACCAACCAACCAACCACCTTCCGCTCAGTCCCAATCCCAGCTCCCTTTTTCTCATATGAACGAATCGGTCTGTCTAACTACATACCTTGAGGGAGAGATAAGAAGATATTTAATCAACACAGAACAGGGCTTCTTTGTAGCCGGATAATATCCCTGTCGCCAACGGCCGGCAAGCCGTTTTCCCTTTTCCGAACACCCTAACGCGGTTCCTTACCAAAAGCAAACTCAAGAGGCCAGATATTTTTTTTTTTTTTACCCCGGAATTCAAAGCTGTGCGAAGACGAAAGCTTATTGCTCCTTTCTCTTCCACAACAGCTTCCGCAATCTTTCTTTCGAATACGATCGTATTACTTTGACAATCTCCTATTTTTCCCTTTCCTTTACGACGCCCTCGACCTGAGTTGTTGGTGTCTAGAATCCGCCCGGCCGCAGACGAGAAAAAGAAATCACGGCGCAGCGACTGATAAACAACATAGGGAGATGCTGTGGACTGCCGTTCTGGTAGCTGCGGATCCGACAGGAGAAAAGTGAGGAAAACGAAGAATGGGCCATCGAACTGGACGCGGAGGGACCCTTGTTGAATTTTCCGGTGCTGGCGTTGCGAAGGCACCGCAAATCTGCTGTTGCTGTTGCTGTCGTTGAGGAAAAGGTGAGGATTTTGGTCCTTTCGATTTTGCTCTTTTTTTTTAACTATTGTCTGTCTATCCATGATGGTCAAACTTGAAACGTTGTCGATACGTTATGGATTCTTTGATTTGAAGTCCTATGCTTACCAAACGCTTCTAGTTTGATAGGTTTTTTTTTCTTTCTTAATCGTGGTTATTCGTACATAGTTACTCTGAGCGCCGTTTCTCTATTCCTTTTTCTTCAATTTTTTTTTATCACGAAATCACGAGCGTTACCTCGGGGAAATATGGCCTGGCACTATACCCTCTTCCCGCGTGGTGCTCATACGAAATGTCGGGCTACGGATCGCTTGCTATACTTCTGGGCTATTGCTTTACTTGCTGCTGTGCACGCGGGGGGAAATCTGGGTTTCGAGCAACCCAATATTAGCTCGCGAGCATTAGATGCAACTTGTCCCAACAGGGACCTGTCGGATATTCAGTTGGAATACATGCAGTACCCTGTCTGCTTAGAACCGAAATGGGCCGGTATTGGGCACGTCGAAAATTATACGTCGAATTCTTCATCTGGAGGAGCTGACATTGATGCATCGATTCCCCCTGGTGCTTCACCATCGCCGTCATCAACAGTAACAGCGACTACGTCAGGATCAAGTGGTCTGGACCAGGACTTAGATACGGAGTCGCCTCTTGATAATGCGAATTTTCTTTCTTTCGAAGAGTGGAAGAAGCAGAATTTGGCAAAAGTGGGCCAATCGGTGGATCATGTTAGGGGGGATCGCCAAGGTGCTGGATCTGAGGCCAGCGGAAGACGCCAGCGCCCTATGGGGATTGACAATTCTTTGGATTCCTTGGGTGAAGACGGTGAGATTGCGTTGGAATTCGGTGGGTTTGGGCCTGAAAATTCTGGCCCGGCGTCATGGGAGAGGAAGGTTGGGAAAGGTCAAGCTCCGCATGCCGATGGGGCAGAGTCGGCTACGAGAGGCGCAGAAGGAGAAACGCAGATTGAAACTACGACTCGTGGAGGTGTTTCTAAGAGAAAGGATGCGGGGACTACATGCAAGGAACGATTTAATTATGCATCGTTTGATTGCGCGGCTACAGTGCTGAAGACCAACCCCCAGTGCAGCGGCGCATCGTCCGTTCTGACCGAGAATAAAGACAATTATATGCTCAACGAGTGTAGGGCTAGGGATAAATTCTTGATAGTCGAGCTCTGTGACGATATTTTAATCGATACTATTGTGCTAGCCAACTATGAGTTTTTCAGTTCGATCTTTCGCACGTTCAGAGTTAGCGTTTCGGACCGATATCCCCCCAAACAACCCGATATGTGGAGGGAGCTGGGCACCTACGAAGCAGTTAATTCTCGAGAGGTTCAAGCCTTCGCAGTTGAGAATCCCCTCATTTGGGCCAGATATGTGAAGATCGAATTCTTGACTCATTACGGTAACGAATTTTATTGCCCTGTTAGCTTGATTAGGGTGCATGGAACCACTATGCTGGAGGAATACAAGAATGATGGAGAAGCTAGCCGTTTAGAAGACCACAATTCAGCCCAGATTCAGGGCAACGTGGCCTCGGAATCTGGACCAGATAATCCCGCTGCTAATCAGAGCAAGGTTGTCGGGAAGGAGAGTGATGGCTCAACTGGAGCTGGTGGATTTGACGTGCAACCAACTCGCGTTCAGAAGCCGGAGGATATATGTCTTCCAAAGGCTGATATTGGGGCGATCTTATCGCGCAGTCTTGCCGGAGAGGAAGACGGAGTGTGCCTTATCAAGGAGGCACCTCGTGCCCACAACCAATCAATGGATGCAGTTCAGTCAGCTTCAGTCCAGGCTCATGGCCCTGCTAAAGTGGCAGAGGATGCCACGCCGATAACTCCCAGTGCTGAATCGTCTTCGAATGTGGCTAGCCCTACCCAAAAAACTACGCCTACCGTGACGGACTCCCGCGCTCAAAATCCTGCTAACGAGTCTCAACATGCGACATCCACCAGTACTCACAAGACCGAGTACGGTGGTTCATCTGAGTCATCGAAACCGTCGACTACAGTTCAGCAGCATCAACCTAACCCTACGACTCAAGAATCCTTCTTTAAATCCGTGAACAAACGTTTGCATATGCTGGAGACAAACTCCTCCCTCTCGTTACAGTATATCGAAGAGCAGTCACGCATCCTTCGAGATGCTTTTAGCAAAGTGGAAAAGCGACAGCTAGCAAAAACCACCACATTCCTCGAAAACTTAAATACATCGGTGCTGCAGGAGCTCCGAGAATTTCGCCACCAGTACGACCAGGTCTGGCACTCCGTGGCCGTCGAATTCGAACAACAACGACTTCATTATCATCAGGAGGTCTTCGCCATGAGCAGCCAACTAGGAATCCTAGCCGATGAGCTCCTCTTCCAAAAGCGCATCTCAATCATCCAAAGTGTCTTCGTCCTCATCTGCTTCGGGCTCGTGCTTTTCTCCCGCAGCTCGATAGCCAACTATCTCGAACTCCCGCGCGTGCACACCATGGTCTCCCGCTCCCAGAGCTACCGTTCCTCAACCCATTCCTTCGAATCGCCCTCCGCAAGCCCTAGCTCAAGACCCAACTCCTCCTACCGGGACAGCAGCAAGGATGCCTCAAACACCAGCCATAGACGCACGCACTCCGTCGAGTCCGTGGAGGATGACCTGGCGGTAAATCCAACCATCGCCTACTCGCCACCAACCCCGACGTCTGATAGCGACGATCACGGATTGCACCGGCAGGGCTCTCAGCGGTCGGATTCCACCGCCAGCAGTATTATGGTAACCCAGCCACCGCAGCTTCTCAGGTCGGAAAGCAGTCCACCGGATTTACGCGGGCCTTCTGAAGGGTCTGAAGGATCTGAGGGGCGTTCTCTGCTAGAGGCTCCGCAGGTGTCCTCGTGATGATGGGGTTTTGTGAGGGATGGGACTATTTTTTTTAACCAACCGGGTGGTTTGGAGAATGAATTGTTTTCTCCCATGCCCCGGACCCGCAATTGTTTCTACAACACCCTTGCCACCCTTGCCACCGTTGCGTCTACCTATGACCTAGACCTCGGTTCTCCGGGATTATCAACATGTCGCTCAAGGCAGCTCCGCCGACTTGGGTTTAGGTATGAGAGGACAGTCCCGCATCTCCAAGTCGAGTCCCAGGCTGCGAGGAATATTTTGCATCGGCTATGGGCAACGCGGGATGCTGTACCAAATGAATCCCCCGGGTACGATGGATTCATCTCGTGCGTGAATGGATAATACGAATTATTCATTCGAAGCCATGGCTTCTGTGCGGAGTTTAGTGACCTATCTCCTCCATTCCAGAGGAGATACGTTAAATAAAGCAGCGAGGGAGAGAGAGTGTGTATAAATGTGTCTGCGTTTTCTCCCTGGGTTGTTGTTAGTTAGCACATTTTTTAAACGAGGTGGTTTGAAACCCTAACCGTCCGACCTCAGCGTGTCTGGGGCGTTGTTTTCCCAACGACGGGAATTATACAAACAACATCTTCGTTGCCCTTGGGAGGTGTCTCCTAGCACTTGCTTCTATTCGAGAGGATCTTGGGGAGTTTTCCCCTTTATGATGATAATGATAATAATGATGGGTTTTGGGATCTTAATGGTGGTGGGTAAGGGAATGTATATGGCCGTTATATATCAAAATCATGTCTATATCTATCTATACAAAGGGAGAATACAAACATGTAACCCCCTCCCCCCCCCCAAAGGAGATAGATAATGTGCGCGGATTCTAGCTGAGGAGGATATTTGGGATTTTATTATGGATATGTATATGTATGTTATTATGTATGAATTTGAAATGAGAGATGTATTTTATTTTATTTTTAAAGTTCTTTCCCATTTCTGTGCATTGTCATTCCTGTACTCTGTACTGTATGGATATATGATTTATAGGGGCGAGTACTCCGTAGAGGAATCAAGTCGCTGCTTTGATTAAATAAAGAAGCTCATGAACATGTTACATAGTCACGTGATGGCGCAGGAGAGCTGGGTCGCCGGAGTTATCCAACAATTTATAGATAACTAGTTATATGATTTTCCACTTCTACAAGACAAGGGGATGAAGGGAGTTGAAGGAGTCATCTTTTCTGTTTTTGCATCGAACGGCTTCTTTATGAGCTAGCCATGGAATCTGGTTGGAGATGTGTATTGTGCCTGTCTGTCTGTTTTGACCGGGTTTGCGAATATTGTCCGGGAGACATGGCATAGAAGGAAGCAGGAAGAGCTGTGTGCTCGCGGCTTGGGGACTTAGTAACTGGTAAAGACTGGGCTGTAGAGGGGGAAAATAGAGAGAGGGGAATATTATCTATCCTATCTTCTCTCTCGCCGGGGTCATTCGTTATTCCTTCACATGGATCAAGGAGGGATCGCTCTCTCTCTGGTTCCGCTGGGGTATATATGTCAATGGGGGATATAGATATATATAATTACCACAAACATGATCAAACTTCCCATGGATATAATAAAGAGAAAGGGGAGAATGTGTTGGCACTCTTTGTTCACTACTATTGTTTTGGTTGTTGTCACTGTTGTTGTGGAAACATGCTTCTCTCTCTCTCTCTCTCTATCTCTCTATCTCTCTCTATATAGATCCCGCGCCCTGGCTGACTCCACAATTGACACGGCAATTGCGTAGGGCGAGGGATCGAGAGAGTTGCTCCAGGATTCCCGGGGGACTGGGAGGGATTTGCATTTAGCAATGACGGTGAGTCATAGACGGAGACGAGAGACTCCTCCACCCCGCAAGAAATGTCCGGCGTTGGTCTATTAGTTATTTGTCGGGAGTTGAGTTGGTTGCGGCCTTGCTGCGGTGGTGGTTGCTGTAGTAACTATCGGCCTGATAACCACCATATAATATATATCCCAAACCACTGGAAAAGAATCATAATAATAATAATAATAATAATAATAATTGCCTTCCACCATCAGCTGCATTATTGACCAGGAACAGGGAATACAAGTCAAGCTCATCTTACTCTTGTTGTTGCTGTGCAAAATTACGTGCCAAAGAAGAACAACCATCGAGGGAGACGCCGCTGCTCTATTCCCTGACTGATCAACAAATAAAGACATCACCGACAACATATAAAAGCCACCTCTGGCCCGATCTTTGTACCGACATTCACACCAACCGTTAATAAATATCTCTCTTCATTTTATCCTGCCTCAGTTCTCAAACCACTCTTCTCGTCCGTTTGTTTAAAGAAGACAAAAATATACTTCACTCTGAGCTAGCTACCTTGCGATAGCCAAAAGCTCACAGGCTACGCAGAACCACCGTGCCGGGTACGCCAGTTCTTATTACGATCGAACATTATAACCTCCCAGTCCAAGTCGAACCGCAATGGAATTCAATCCTACAAGCCCATCGAAGGCCACACCGCTCTCCGATCGTTCTACAAACACTCATCTCCCCACCGGAGCGGCACCGCCAATGACAACTGGACACTGTGGCACGGATCTTAAAGCTGCAACAGAAATGTCGATGGAATATCACAGACAGGTGTTGAAAGAGAAGATGAAAAACAGGAAGAGGTATATATATGCCAGAACTCTCTGTAGTTGACAGTTAAACTAATTCGTTTCTTTTTTTCTTTTTCTCAACAAATAGTGAGAAGGGCCATTACATCTCGCCATCTGATGGAATCATGAGCCCGTGTACCAAGAAGCTGAGCGATCTCAAGGGGAAGCGGTTTAAGAAGTATGCTGCATTTTCATGCTCTCCTCTCCCTCTCCCCCTCCCCACATGTGCCAACCCTTCTCTACATCAATCAATCGATCGAAATCCTCCAAGTTTGAACAAACAAGAACTAATAAAATCTCTCTATTTTCTCTGAATCAGTGCCGGCAAACCACAAACCCTCTTCGCAAAGGCGATCGGCAGGAAATCCATTGAGAAGATGACCGTTGAAGGCAAAACAGGGTCAACAGCGCCCTCAGACGGGAGTGCATGATTTTTCCAACCCGGCCTCTCTTTTTTCTCTTTCTTTCTTTCTCTTTCTTTTTTAAAATTTCCCCTTCCTTCCTCCAATTGCGAACTTTAACCTAGCACACATATATCAGTTGCACTTTGCAGCTGTCGATGCCTGTCTTTTCTTTCTTTATGCCTTGCCACTTTGAGATGTAAATGTATATTTTCGATTACTTTCCCTCTCTTTTCCCCTTTCTTCTTTTCTTCTCTTTTTTTTTTTTAGGCTTCTCCTTTCTTATTCTTCTTTCATGGCCCTTTCATGTCATACCATGTGACTTGAGATGACTTGGCTCAATCGGTCTGTACTATTTTCTTTTTTTTCTTTGTCCGAGGCTTTTTTGACCTTTCTCGGTGTTTTGAACTCCTGTGTTTTGGAGGTTAAGGAAGGGGTGGGGGTGGGGGTTGGGAATCATGGCGTTTTCCAAACATATAGAGATACTACTGTATTGAACAGGACATGATTATGATAAATGGATTGGGATTTGTATTTTCCTTTTTCTTTGACCTTCCTTGCGAATTTTTCTTTTTCTCTCCCTTTTTTGGGTAACTATAGAAATGAAAGCATGTCTGTTCCTCTTTCTCCCTACGTCAGACGAGTTTTCACAGTGATCTCTAAGTTACTGCTCATATCATAAAACAAATCTATTCTATATCCTGTGCCATTTTGCCTTCTGTAAGACTTTCTTCTGAAGAATCCTCCTAAATGCGGGCCTATCGCCAGAGCTTCCGAAATCCCCGCAACAGCGTTTGGCATGTGTCAGTTATTCGTGTGCTCCACGGTTCCCTTCCTCATTTGATATACGCTGCCTATTATTCTAGCGGTGAAGAAGAATGTTGACATCTCCTTTTCAGATTTTATATGTGGTCAGATTGATTCTAGTTATTCTAGCAGCGTGTCAGGAAAAAGAGGTTATACACTACTGAACGCCACCAACATCGTATTACTACAATATTTCTCATCATCATCAGCTTACTACAATGCTCATCTAATACTCGCTTATGCTAGCTCTCTTGGCTCGCACATATATTTTACTATAAATAGCTCTATCTTTTGTATGAAATAGATATATTAGAGAGTGTACAGATAATATAACAAGCAGATCTTGATACACATAAGATTCATATGTCTTCAACATATTCATCTGTGACACCCATTCCGACAGTTATGAGCCTGGTAAGCAGCATCTGAAGAGAAGCGCGATACACCGATCCCAATCCTCATTCAAATTTGACAACAATCATTTGAACTGAGATGATTGATCCTCATTTGTATACAGTCTGATCTACTTGACCGTTATACCCGATTCCTGGTAAGCAGCATCTGAAGAGAAGCGCGATACACTGATCCCAATCCTCATTCGAATTTGATAACTATCATTCGAACTGAGACGATTATACACGATCCCAATCCTCATTCGAACTGATAACTATCATTTGAACTGAGACGATTGATCCTCATTCATATACGGTCCGAAATACTCGACCGTTATACCATACCTGATTCCCGATGATTGATCCTCACACGTATACGTTCTGAAATTCTCAACTGTTATACACCCTGATTTCTGATCATATCCTCAAATACTTGAACTGATTCCTCAATCCATTCAATATAACTGATATGACAGATAAGACAATGTCTAGTGTGACAGTTCACCTTAGTGTTCCTGAAGATTAGAAACTTTGATACAAGTATATACTAGAATATGCAAAGAACAAGAAGATATCGGACTTCATCAATCTTGATAAACCTGATATCTTCTCTGAACTAGAAGAACCTCTGGAATCTGAGTATTCAGAAGAAGTCACTGCAGAGGCCAAGATAGCATATAATATTAAAATCACTGTGTGAAAAATCAAATATATGAAATATGAGAAAATGAATGAAGATATGACAAAGATATGAGATATTATATAAAGAATAGTGAATATCACAGAGTTATAACATATATACAGTGAGAATAATAATATAAAGAAGATTATTCATTTATTAAAAGATTGACTCTCACTTATAATTATAAACTATCAAGATAATATAAGAATCTGATATCATAATCTCTGCAAAGCACTGAAAAACAGAGATATAGAGAAGTGATTAAATAACTGATCTCTTATTAAAGATAATATTAAAGAGATAGATATAGTTAAACAGTTTAACTTAAAGAAAGACTTCTTAAATACAAATCTAACTATTAATATAGATTATATATAAGTATAGACTAAGAATGTCTGATATAATAAAGATATTATATCTTTAATAAAGTTAGTTAAGAACTTTAAGAAATAGTATAGAGAAATAAGTATTTTTAAAGAAGATAAATCTATGAACTTTACTACTTTTAATAAAAGATTTTAGTAATTATTATCAGTGATATTTAAAAACTGCATCTACAGAGTCTATCACTGATACACTTAGTACTACTATTTTAATTTATCAAGAAAGTCATCTGAATAAAAGAAAAATAAGAAGAAGAGAACTCAGATTAATTAAGCTCTTAAGAATTAAGAATTGAAAAGATGTGTTAATTATATAATATTTAAAGATTTATTTATAAATATAAATATATGTAAGAATAAGTGCTCACAGGCGATTATTCGGGTGTTTGCAGCTTGATGTAATATATACTGTTAACTACTAGAAGTATTTACAGTAGAAAGATAAAATGTAGAGATTGAATATATAATAGTATTCAAGCTGAGTTATGAATAGTATTCATGAACTTCAGTCTATATAATTATGTATAGTCAAGAGTCACTAACTCTATTGATTATATAAGAGATAGAAATAGAGATAAAGAATCTGTGAAGAGCAGAATTTCTTATATACTTCTCTCTCTCTAAGGCTTTATCTGTAAAGCCTTTCACTGAGTGATTTCATAGAATCAGCTCAGCACTGCAGTGATACTCACTAAAAACTCTTCATATCTATAAAAAATCTCAGTGAGGAAAAATCTCTTATTATTATAAAGAGAAAAGAGTCTGTCACTTAGTTTCTTATTTTATAAGATTCTTTATAATCTACAGATTCTTCTCTGACTAGACTGACTGTGTAACCGTGTCTGAGACCAGAATCAGATTTTTTGATAGTCTCATTATCAATTCAACTGATCCCATTACACGGTTTTAACATTAGATAGTAGTTTCATACTGTCTCAGTGAAACTTACTATCTACTCTTATCACATTTTTCAAATGAGACCATGATTTTCACTTCTCAATTTAAATTATTTTTATTGCTTTAAATGACTTTAAATCTTATTTGAGCATTACTAAAAAGTGTTACTTTTTAAAAAATTAAAAATAGTCTAAAAAACCTTAAAATGTCTAAAAATAGTAACTTTATACCAAGAATGAGACTAAATAAGATCAAATGAGATCACTTTCTCATTTTTTTCAAGTTATGATTTCATTTTAAGATCTGATATATAGTCACTTTACATGTTTTTTTGATAGTCAGTCCCAGCGGGATTCACGCCAAGAAATGTATGAGACCAGATCAAATGAGATCAAATGTGAAATTCATAGTCTCAGCGGTAAGTCTATCTCTGACTATCACACAGATTCATCTCATATTTTTTATATAGAAGAGTTTCAGTTGACTCTTAACTATTTTTATAAAATTCTTGTGTAATCATTACACAGATTCATCTCATAGATGAATCACTCTCTATGAGATTATTCTTATTAAAGAGAAGTATTTATAAGTTAATCTTTTACTTATTCTTATAAATCATTGTTCTTTGACACTGTAGAATTGTGAGAAATTTTTCATTCTTTTATTAACTCTGTAGAATTATAGAATCAAGATATTCATAGTCTGTAATCACTCTTTATAATTATATAGAAAGATTCAGATCTGTGATTTATAATTACTCTTTATTTACTAGAGTGATCTGACTGTTCTGTGAGATTATTTATTATATAAGTAAATCTCTCTAGAGTAGTATAAATATCTCAGATCTGTCTGTAAAATCTTATCTTCTTTTCTCTTTTTCTGTAATAGCTCTTATTCTTATAAACTATGAGTATTCTCATTCATCTGTGAAGTGTTTTCACTCAAATAATAGAGAGAGAGTATTTCTGATAATATCTGCATATTAATTCAAGAACTTTTCAAGAATAAAAAATTTTTTTAATTTTAATATTTTCATAATAATATCTGATCACTGCTGAGCTTTTTGTAAGTATCTCTGCAACTTCTCTGATCACTTTTTATCAGTTAATAAAGCAGAGATATTACTACTTATAACAGTGTCTTTATCTCTCTCAGCTCTGTCATTACATCTGATCTTCAGATTAGCAGCTAACTTTATACCTCTCTCAGATCAGTTTCTGACTTCAAGCAGCACAGTCTCTCTCTTTGCTGTAAGTCTTCTTATAAATAATTTCTTACAGACTCTAGCTAACAGTTCTTATAAAGCTTCTAGTATTATTAGTGTCTTCTACAGCTCTGCAGATCTACAATTATTCTCTCTCTATCTGCACAATCTCTGATCAGATATATATAAATATGTCTAAATTCTCTATCAATGATTCTCACACTGCAGTGCATTTCTATAATCTCATTGTTAATGAGAGATGAGTTCTTAGATACCTGTAAAATTCAGATAATCAAGATAATGTAAATACTATAAATTTATAATGAGAGTTGATCTGAACAGATGAGCTCTCTCTCTGTGTCTCAATTATTTTCAGACTGAATACTTCAGTACAACTGAGAGAGCAGACACAGCTTTATAAGAGATATCTAATTATATATACAGACAGTCAGTTCTCAAGACTCTGCTGTAATTATACATACTCTGATATCTGACTTCTCTGAAGTCTGTGCATTTCTGACAGTCTTTATGTTAAATGCAATAATTATCTGTATTATAGATATAATACTCTCTACTTCTTTGAAGAAGAAAATTGATAGTTGTGAAGAGATTGAGTGTTATAAGTATTAAGAATGTGAATTTGAGTTTTCTTTATTTTTTCTTTGTTAATCTCTAAATTGTATTCACAGTTCTGTTTTTATTTTCTTATTTTTTAACTTTAATAAGAGTATGATTTCTTCTTCTCTTATATATACTGTAGACTGTTCATTTCAGTAGAAACTCATTATCTTATAAACTAGAACTTATAAATGATAGTATTAATATCTTTATTATAATCAGGTTCTTAGTGAAGACTGCATTATTCTGACTTATCAGAATTTATAGTATGAAAGTTATGTCTCAGCTTCTGCAGATATCTTATCTATCTGAATAATTCTCAAGTGAACTTATTCATCTTATCAGAATACTCTTATCACTGAATCTTGAATCAGAGCTTATAATCTCACTTCTCTGAATTAATAATTTCTTTAATCTGATATTCTCTTTCACTCTCTAGTACTTTGCAGACAGAGTGATAAGTTACAGGATTTTCTTCTAAGAATTTCTTATATTTATGAAGTAAAGAGATATAAAAAATATTATATATCTGCAATTCAGATAATAGTTTCAATCTATAGAACTGTAAACTAATTTTCTTCATAATCTTATAAGACTCTGTCTGCAAGAGATTCAGCTTCTTACTAGATCTTTATATAATGATATTTTCTAGACTCAGTCAGACTCTATTATCTTTCTTAAAACTCTTTATAATATACTTAAAGTCATAGTATCTCTTCTAATACTCTTGAGTCTTTCTTAAGAATTTATAAGCTTTCTTTCAAATCTTCTGAATTCTCTCAGCTCATTCACAGACATTATCACACTTTATAGTATACTCTTATGAGTTTATCAAGATTATCTGTGAATAAGTCTCAGTGAGTATCTCAAAGAGAGTTTTATCTATACTAACATACTTTAAGTTATTGTATATGAACTCTGTAAGTAATAATTAATACACTCAGTCATTCTGATTGTAATTGATAAAGCACTGCAGATACTGTTTCAATATACTTATCAGATATTCTATTTAATCATCTATCTGTTAATGAAAAGCTGTACTTAGATCTTGTAAGATCTTCAGTATAGTTATCAGATCAGATCAGAACTCTTCTATGAAGATTGATTCTCTGTCTGAGATAATATTCACAGACAACTCATGCAATCAGATTATATTATAAACAAAGATATGAGTTAAATTCTTTAACTTCAAGTTCTTACAGATGAGTATAAAGTGTATTATCTTGATAAAGTAATTCACTATCATCAGCACACTGTCAAAGCAGGTATTATATATATTCTTGCTTTCAGAGAGACTTATAAGAGTATTTATTTCTAGCTGTTTCTAAGATTTCTATAAGATGAATAGAGGAGTAAGTTCTTTATATAATCTGAATCACACTACTCACAAACTCTGACAAATAGTATAAGAGTTTACTATCTTCTTCATAAGTTCTTATATCTTTGATCAGAAGTATTTTCTTATAAATAACTTATAAGTTCTAGTGTCTGTAAAATGACTCACTAGAGAAGAGTCATAATATCTTTTAATAAGTTCTATGCATAGAAACTTATTCATAGATATATAAATTCAGTTCTCTCTTTATAAGAGATTATTTAAGTCTCTTTAATTCTTTATTTCTGCAGAGTTAATCTCTGCTGTGAGCAGTTTTTAAATATACTGAGTATATTCATTCTTCAGTTACAGTTCAGACAATCTGAATAGAAGATTTTACAAAGACTTATACTCTATTTCTTCTTATATCAGGTCTTTCACAGTACTTCTCAAAGCTTATAAACTCTTCAGATTATAGATACTCTCTTTAAGAATTCTCACAGAGATTCTCAGAGTGTTAACTCTTAGTGTTATAGAGAGTAATTATGTAGACTTCTTTTCTCTCTCTTTCTTCTTCTCTCACAGAGAATTGAGAGACTCTTCAGTCAATCTCTTTATAACACTCAGTTTAAGCATTCTGTGAAGCTTTTCTGTCTTCTCTAGTCTCTCTGTATCTGTCACTCTGATCTTCTTAACATAGTCTGATCTATAAGAGAGTTCATCTGCTGAGTTCTTAGTTCTCTTAATATATTCTATCTTGAATCAGAACTCACTCAGTCTCTGAACTCAGTGAATCTATCACTGTGAGAGTTTCTTGATTGAAGTAAACTGTTATAAGCTATCATAATCAGTTCTAATAGTAATCACTGTTATAAGGCTCTTAAAGTAGTGATATCAGTGATGAAAGAATTTCACTATTATAAGAAGCTTCTAATTATAAATGTTATAGTTAATCTTCACAGATTGCATCTTTTATAAGAAAAAGATTATTAAAACTCAGTTCTCATTTAACTATAGTTATGAGACTATTTCTGAAATTATAAAGAAGAAGATATCTGTCTTTAATCTGATTAAAAGTAAGAGATTAAAGTGAAATAGTATCACTGTGTCTATAAATATCTGTTTCAATCTTATAAAGATCTCATAAGCTTCTAAGATAAGAAAGTTCTCACAGTTCTCTCTTCTTAACAATCTTTTCATTCTTTATTTATAGAATAACTTCTTCTTATTTTCACTTTTCAGTATATCTGTAAGAGTTAAGAAGATTCTTGTAAATATAAAGATAAATCATCTATAGAAATTCATGAAGCTCAGAAAGATCTGAATCTCATAAATACTAGTTAACTCTGATTATAATAGAATAGTCTTAATCTGTAAGAGTTTTATCTGAATATTATTTACAGTGATTACATATTCTAGGAAATTAATCTGATAGATACTGAAGTTGCACTTTGTAAGCTTAATATACAGTTCTGTCTCATCTAAGATCTTCAATACACTTTACACATGCTCAGTGTGTTCTTTCTCTTTTATAAAGTACATCATCACATCATTCAGATATATTATTATAAAGACATTCAGATATACATGAAATATTTTATTAATAAAAGACTGAAATGCTGTAGAGATATTAGTCAGATTAAAAGATATCACTAGATATTTAAACAATCTCAGTGCAGTTCTGAAGACAGTCTTTCATTTATTCTCAGACTGTATTCACAGCTGTGTATATACATTGATTATATTCAGTTATATAAATATGATAGCTCTTATAAGACAGTTAATCACATTCTCAATCAGAGACAGAGAATAATAGCTCTTTATTATCTTGAAGTTCAGATCACAGTAGTCTACATATAATCTGAGATCATTATTCTTCTTCTTCACAAATATTACAGAGACTCTCACAGAGACCTGTGAAGATTGAATAAAGTCATTCTTCAGATTCTTCTTTATATAGATCTGCAAGATCTCTGTCTCATAATAGAAGAGCTTATAGATTGATTCTTAGAAGAGTTTCTACTCTTCTATCAAGTTTATTATCAGATTCTTCTCACAGTGAGAAGAAAGCTCAGCTGTCTTTACTAAGCTGAATATCTCTATGAGATCTCAGTATTTCTCTAATATCTGAAGCTCAGTTTTCATAACTGTAAGATTATCAGATACTTATAAAGTTATTATATAGATGAGCTTGTCTTCTCTAATTAACTCTGCAGCATCAACTGATTCTATCTTTATAAGTAAGTCTGTCAATACTGATCAGAAGTATAAACCTGACTTGCAGACAGCTATGTATAAATTGTGTCTTTAAAGTTATATAAGTCTCAAGTATATGTCATCTGTGATATTTATAATAATTACAGTTTCTGTAAATCTTCTTCAGATTTCAGAGAGATCTTGCAATTCAAAGATAACTCTTATAAGTCTCTCAGCTCTCAGATCTGAGTTCTTGCACTCTGCTTGTTATAAGAGCTGATTTTCAGTTTTCATCTTTCAGCTTATTCACTTCATAAGCTTTAGAGACACTACAGTGATCTGAGATTCTGAGTTCATTAATACTTCTCATACTTATAGAGTAGTAGTACTGTGACATAGTCTCTTCTCATAAGTAAGTATTTTCAATGAGAAAGTAACAGATTCAGATATCAGCTTCAAGACTTTTAAGAAGACTGTTACTGACTCTGTCTGTAACTTCTCAAATTTCTATTTTAATTTATTCAGATAGTTTGCATAAAGATGTTCTGATTTAGAATAGATAAAGCAGAGTCTCTTTTTCTTAGTCTCTCTGTTATACACTCTGTTCATAGAAGCTTGTAAAGCTCTTTCTCTCTGCTCAGCAGTCAGATATAAAACTCTCTATATCTTGTTATCTTTTTCTGATAAATCTGTTCTCTGTTATTCTAACTCTCACAGAGCTGATCAGTGATCTACTCTTCATAAGTCTGTGACTCTCACAGTGATTTATAAGCAGTAAATGAGAGTCATTAGTTTCTTCAGAGTTAAGAGCTTAGAGTCTTACTCAATGAGCTTGTTCTACATATCTTTATTCAGCTTCTTTATAAATATCATCATTCAGGTCTTGTTTCAGAGCTCTGTTTTCACAGATCTTAATTCATATCATAATTTCATAAAGTGCTGTGAGTAGTTTTCATCAGATTTCTTATCTCTTTTTCTGATATTAATAATTACAGCTCAGATGTTCTCTGTCTGACTTACAGAGTCTCTCAACTTATTCTCTAAATAGATCTTGAGAACAGACTAGTAAGATCTCTTATAATCATTCTCTAGATAATTCAGCCAGTTCTTAACTTCAGTGTAATAGAGATCTGTTATTGTATAGATAACAGCTTCTTCATCTTTTATATCACACAGCTGAGCTTGTGAGTTAATTTCAAATACAAACTTGTAAAAGCTTTTATAGATTGTGATTCAATAAGTGACCTTAAGTAATTGTAACTTAAGAAAGTTTCTTTTCAGTTCACAGATGTCTCTGAAGATTATGTCTAGAGACTCAGTTTGAGAGTGTTTGCAGATAGTAAGCATTTCTTATAGAAAAATAGCTTAATTTCATAGAAGATGCTTAAGAATGTTCTTCACTGAAATTGATTTATTTATGAGTTTGAAGAGTTTCTCTATCATAGATGTAGAGAATGATGTTCTGTAAGTAATTAATAAGTTCTCTGAGACTTCTTTTACAGAGATTATTCATGATTCAGATGACTGCTTCTGAGTGTCTGCAGTAGAGTTCACAGAGATTGAAGTATACAAGTTTCTAGTTCTTTCAGTCATAACAGATGATTGCTGACTGACTGAGCTTGAAATGTAAGAATAAGTACTCACAGACAATTATTCAGATGTTTACAGCTTGATGTGATATATACTGTTAACTACTAGAAGTATTCACAGTAGAAAGATAAAATGTAGAGATTGAATGTATAATAGCATTTAAACTGAGTTATGAATAGTATTCACAAACTTCAGTCTATATAGTTGTATGTAGTCAAGAGTCGCTAACTCTATTGATTACACAAGAGATAGAAATAGAGGTAAAGAATTCATAGAGAGCGGGATTTCTTACAATATAATAGATGTTAATAAAGTAGTTCTGAAAGAAATAATTCTGAAGTAATCAGATTCTCAATCTATTAATTATTAATTTATTAATTAACAGATCTGAAAAATATTAATAAACTTTTTAAATTTTTACTTCTATCTCTGAAACTTCTGAATCTTTAATACTAATATGAAACAGTATATATATAATAATTAATTATATTTTCTATTCTTTACATCTGTGAATGAGAATACAGAAGTCTATATAGATGATTTCAGTACTAAAGTTAAAGATTATAGAACTGTTAAAATAATTATAATAAATAAAATAGATAAGCAGTTTAATATTAATCTTATTAATACAGCTTACATTCTGAATTTTCATATAAATATTATTACATGAAAATCATGTTTTTATATAGAAGACATCTATTATAATGAAAAAGACTTCAGATTATGAAAATATGCAGATAATACAATCTTTATATATATTAAAGTATTTAAGAGATTGCTAGTTACAGAATATAGTAAAATAGCTGTTTTCTTAACTATCTCAGAAAAATTCACTACTGAAGTTACTGCAGTTATTACATCACACACTTCTAATATCTCTATATCTGAAAAAATGATATCTTTAAATTCTTCAACTTCTATAAATTCTTCTTCTAATCTGTTATTATATACTTTAATAAATCATTCTTTCAATCTATTAATATGCATAAAATCTTCTTAAAAACCTAAGATCTCTATAGCTACTTAGTCTATATGATATAAGAGATTAGAACATTCATTGAAAATCATTATTTAAAAGCTTATAAATAATACAACTAGCATTTAAATCACTAATCTAAAAGATGCTGTGAATAAGCTTATCACTGAGCTTTGTAAACTCTGTTATCTATCTAATATAAAAAATTAAATATCTAGATGTTTTTTTATGTTAGATCTTAAATATTATTTAAATATTTATATATAAATATTATATATGACTCTACACAGTGTTATAATAATGAGTGTTATCTTATATATTTCATGTGTGATTATCTCTATTTTTATATAGCTATAACTAGACTGACCGTGTGACCGTGTCTGAGACCAGAATCAAACTTTACAGTTGTCATATTGTCTAAAAGCATTACTTCTGATCATGGTTTGTGTTCATTACATTGATTTCAAATCATGTTATTTCAAATATTAAAGGTTTCAGATTCACTTTTCAAATAAAAATCTAGTTCTGAATAAAGAATATGTTTGAATTCTTAGTCATATTTTCATTCTGATCTCATTATTGAGAATGACATTAAATGAGATCATGAAATCACTTCTCACTTACATAATATCATAACATAGTGCTCATTTGTTGAAAATTCAACAGAGAGTGTTATTAAATATCATTACTTTTCTAAACACAGATTATAATTTATATAATTTTAATTATGAAAAAAACATAAAATACAAAAAAAAACAAAAAATAAAAAACAAAACAAATACAAGAAAAAATCACATTAAAAAAAAAAAAAAAGAAAAGAAAAAGAAAAAAATAAAAAATAAAAATAAAAAAAATCAAGATCACAGAGTCACAGTATTCTTAAAATACTCACTTCTCAGAGTCTTTACAATGTTTATCATCAACTGTGTATTTCTCACAGTGAGAGTAACATGGCTATGATAAGTCATTGCCTTAACATCATCTAATAAATAATCAGTATATATCTGTATAAATGTGAATAATTAGAAAACATACACTTAAAAAGTGTGATCAGGGTGAACTCTGCTGCCACTTGAATAATATTAAGAGCAGAACACTGAAATTGATAATTTCTCTCATTAATTTCACAGACAAGGCACATGAAGATGATCTTGAGAAATATAAGATTTCTCAACTTCTGATAAAAATGAATCTCATGAAGAGACTCTATTTTCATAATATCAGAGACTGAGTGTTATCAAAAAGTGTTACTTTCATGCAATGCACATGCACTTACTGCAGTGATTCACTCTCTGTGCATGTGACTGAGAGTTGCAGCTTTTTCACACTGCACAGCTCTTTCTGAGATGCTGTCATCAGTTTGCAACTCACACAGTCTCTCAGTTCAGCACATGCTGTGCATATACAGCCCTGCATGCTGAGACTGTATTAATCATTATGATCTGATGTGATACTCACTTTTCACAAGTCATGTTTCATTTGAGAAGAGGGAAGAAAGACATGACTGTTGTTTTATTAAGAGAGAGATGAATAATTAGTATTGTTGAATTAATTTAATTCATCTGCATTTAAAATTTGATTAGTTTATACTCTTCAATTTGAGGATTTCTATGAGTGTTTTAATAGTTTTCATACCAGCTTGAACTTAGTGATGAGTTGAAGAAGAAGAGAAAAGAGAGAAGAAAGAAATAAGAATAACTTATCTTTATAATATGAAAACAGAGAATCACTGCAATCATTCTTTCTAGTAATAAAGATCTGTTTTCTGCATGTATTTCTGATATAGATTATATGATAAATGCATACAAAGAATATCAATAGTGTATGTATTAAATGAAGATAATGTTGCTATGCAACACTGTAGTCATTTCTGTATATCTCTGAAAGCTGTTAATAGTTTCTTTGTCTCTTTATATTTGATAAGTTAATAATATATTTCAATACACTCTCTCTTTCATTATTATCATCATTATCATCATCATCATTACTATCATTATCATTACTATCATCATCATCATCATCATTATCATTATTATTATATCATTGCCTGTCTTCATCTCTCTCTCAATACTTATTAAAATCAATCATGTCATTTCTCTTCAAATATTCTGCGGTTCTGCAGACTATCAAGGCGTGTGAGCACTGTCACAGATTGAAGAGAGAGGAGAAGAAGGTATTCAAGTACAGAGAGACAGATCACAAGATATGTTATAATGTCTTAAAGAGGCTCTGTAAGAGAGTAGAATGATAATGATTTTAAGTAATACTTCTAATAGATTTAGACTGAACTAAGTATAGAAATAATATGAATAACACTGTCTGTGAGAGATTGAAAAAGAAGACAGTGAAGAGTCTCATGCAGCAGCAGTGAGATCAGAAGAAGTTCTGAGAATGATTTGAGACTAAGATGAAGAGAGAGAGAGAGAAGAAGAGTGTTACTGTAAATAAGCAGTGACAGAAGAAGATTGAGAAGATATTAAAATGAGAGACAAAGAAGTCAAAACTGATAAGTTTTTTATTAAGAGATAATGATTTTTAATAATACTTCTGTTCTCTAATTGATTAGCAGGAGCTGATAGAGAAGAAGGGAATTGAGGCCTTGTTCAGGTCTCAAATGCACTTCATGATTCAGAATATTGAGAAGACAGCTCTGCTCTCTGAGCATGTTAATCTGCTTACTGCTGAGGTGGAATCTGAGGCAGCAGACCAGGAAATGTGGGATTTTGAGATGCAGGTTGACCTGGCTAAGAGAGAGCAGTGAGAACTCTTCTCTGAGAAGGCAGTGAAGAGAGATTTTGAGATGATTATCATCTCAGATGAGAAGAAGAAGAAGAAGAAGAAGAAGAAGAAGAAGAAGAATAAGAAGTGAATTATGAAGAATGATAAGAAGAATGAGAAAGAGAAGAAATAGATTTTTTTCTTTTTATATTAGTTAATTATAAGTTTAAGTTTTTAATTATTAATAATTAAAATTGATTTTAAGTTTTTAAAAATTATTGTACAAGTTGTAATCAAGTCAGGAATGATATATATATATATATATATTTAACTATCATGATTCACAAATCACTATAATGTATAAGTATCAACATTTTTTCAATATTGATATTCACAATATTAATATATTTTTAATAATATTATCTGATAATGTAATTTGGTAATACTCTCTTTCACAATATTAATATATTTCAAGAAATATGACAGAGATTAATCAAGATTATTTATTTACTTTTATACATCAATGATATTCAATCTGAGTTAGTACTAAAATTATAACTAAGTTAAGAAACAAGATTATTTTCTCTTATATTAATTCTTCTTATATATATCAGTGATCAGTTATTGAAAATAAATTATTATCTTTCTTAAATTATTATTATATCTTCTGAATTCACTTCTTTCACTTCTTTTACTTCTATTGAAGATTCACAAACTCTTCAAGAAATCACTGTGAATTACAAAGTCTATATTATTTATAATTCAACACAGAATGCTCTCTTTCAATTATGATAAATAATCACTTCATTCTTCACATCTGATTTCAGGCCATGAAATTTATGAAAAACTTAACATAAATATTGAGATGAACTATGAAATAATTATCAACAGGTTATATTGCAGATTACAGAAGAGTCATCTCTTTGCTACAATCACTGTAACTTCATTCAGAAATATTCATTATAAACTGATCATAGCTCTGAAAGAATTTCCTGACATCTGAAGTCATCAGAATGCAGACAACAAAAGAAAAATAATCAGAAAATTACTACTGAGCTGGTAAGTTACTCTACTAGATAATAATTTTTGATAATACTAACTTTCTAATTTGAAGAAAATTATGTGAAAATGACTCTGTATCAGTACTCTGATTTCACAACTCTCATCTGATAACTTCTGTGAATAATTACTTCATATGTGTATATCTCTAAATCTTCCTCTTTAATCAATTGAAAACCCCGAATTCTGAATACTTTTTCAAATGCTTAATTTAAATTTTTATATTTCACATAAATTCTGTCTTCAGTTCAATCTCAAGACACACTACAAAGTCAATATACAACATCTAGAATCAGAGTTGAAGAATTATTGAAGAGTGTCTCTCACAGTGAATGCATAAACTAGTATAAACAATCTTGCATTTATAAGAGTTACATGTTATTATATTGATGAGAACTGAACTTATCAAGAGATATTAATTGAATTTGAATCATTGATCAGTAGTCATACTAGAGATTATATAACAGAGATATTAATGACTGTGATTAAAAATGACTATTAAGATATTAGTCTCAGTCTTCTTACAATTACAACTGATAATACTGTGAATAACTATACTATGATGAAGAGCTTGAAGCAAAAATTGACTTTGCATTTCTGAAATAGTAAACAAGGTCATATTCTCTGCATTGCTCATGTGATTTAACTTGTAATACAAACACTGATAAAGAATCTTAACATTGAGATGAAGAATAATGAGATGGCTGATTCTTGGGATGAGAATGAGATGAAAGTGATTACTCAAGTAACTTTTGTATTCACTTTACAAAAGATAATGTTTTTTGATAACACTTTTTGATATTACTTTTTGATAATGCTTTTTAATAATACTACTGTTAATTTTGAATAGATTGACTAATAATTTAAATATCATAGATTTAAAACATTGTTAATGTGATTTATATCTCTTCTAAACAATAATAATGATTTCATGATATTCAACAAATAAACAAATCAGTTATATCACTGAATATGATACAGAATGTTAGAACACAGTGAAGTTCAACATATGAGATAACTGTTCAGACTCTTTGATTGCATCAGATAATTGATCATTGAGTACAACACTCTGATTGAGAAAAGATTCAGATATTGAAACTTTCAGATATGAAGTGAACTCAGTTGAAATATGTGATTGATTTACTGTTTTAGTTTTATAAGATAATAAAGACAGTCTCAATCACTTATACATCAATGCTGCAGTCAGTCTGATGAGTGTATAACAGTTTATTTACTCATCTTGAGAAGTAGTTGAATCACTTAAAAAGAAATTCAGTCTGAGATGATGCTATAGTGCAGGCTATTGTTACTGTAAGAAATAAACTGGCATATTACTACAGTAAAATGAAACAATCTTTTACAGAGTACTATACTGTAGCAGCTCTACTAGATTTCTTCTGTTGAGTTAATATCTACACTTCTCAAGATTGAACAGAGAAGAAATGAGACTTATATGTTAAATTAGTCTGAGACTACTACAATGCCAACTATCAGAGATTTGAATGAGCAGATGTTTGAGATGTGAAGACAGTGAAATACAATTCTCTAATAAGTAATGATCTTTGATAACACTTCATATCACATAGAACTATAATACTAACTTTGAAACAGAACTTGCATACATTGATTATAACTGAAAATCAGACAAAACTACATGTTTGTAAAACTGAATTTGACTGCTATCTTCAAGATAATCTGACAAATTTACACACTAAATCAATTCTAGAGTTATGAAAAATTATTAAGAGTATATATTCAACTGTTACACTGATGATATGTGATATTCTGACAATTTCATTGACAGGGGTGAGAATGAAGTGAAAGTTCAACTCAAGTTGAGATATTTATCACTATCACTGAGAACAATTATAAGAAGAAACAATCAAGAAACTCATGATTGTAAAACATGAAATTATCAGACAGTTTAATATCTCTGATCACAGTATATCAGAGAAGTGTAGTTTTCATGAGAAAGTGAAGAATAAACTTGCACAAGAATGTATTTAGTTGTTTCATGAGTGTTACTAATAATCATTATCAAATTCTGATTATATAAGCAATCACTGAATGAACTGAATGAGACTGATTTTAATCTTCAGTCTCAGTCTCATTCTGATTTTGAAAGAATGATCATCTTTCACAGTTTATCCTGGAAAATTACTCTCATTTCACTGTTCTTGAATTAAATCTGGTCATTTTTCATGCCATTTCTCTCAGAAATGGTTCATTTTCAGATTTTTTTGAGGCTTGGTCCTGGTGGGACTCATGCCAAGAAATGTATAAGATCAGACCAAATGAAATCAAATGTGAAATTCATGATCCCGCCGGCCAGTCTAGCTATAACAGCTATCTGAAAATCAGAAATCTGAAAAGCTCTTAGATAAGCTATTAATTGAATTAAATATCAATTCAACTGTACTATAAAGATCATTTGTATTGATAATAATACTGCAGTTAAGAAAGCAAATGACTTTATAAATTAAGTAAATAATAAAGATCTAGAGATAAAGTATTCTTCAGAGTATATTCATGAGTAAAATAATACAGCAGAGTGAGTAGAAGTAATATTAATAATAAAAATAAGAACTTATAAATAGAATTTCTTCTATTATAATCACTTTTTTCTGAGATTATACTTACTATCATCTGTTTAGTGAATCAAATCTCTACTAGAATTCTAGATTGAAAGTCATCTTTATAAGTATTGAAAGAATTTCTACAAATCAAACCTTACTTTTATACTTATCTTCAAATCTATGAATATTGCATCTATATAAAGATACTGAATAAAGTTCTTAATAGAAACTGCTCTCAGAAGCTAGATTTCTGAGTATATATTAAATATCTAGTTGAATATAATTCTACAAACATCTATTGAATTTGAATTTCATACTTAGAATAAGTGATAAGAGTAAGAGATGTGATATTTAATAAGAATAGAAAATTCAACTCTGAAGATCTCTACATTGAAAGACAACTAAGAGATTGAGTATCTAAGAAGATGAAGCTTTTATATATGAAAGTTTGAGAATCACTGATGACTTCTATCAATTAATTGAAAGAGATTATAGATGCAGATATTAATATTTTCTATTTTAAAGAAAATACTCAAAGCTCTGAAAAAATAGAGAAGAAAAATAATAAGTATAAATATTATAATATTTTAATTCTTTCTACACTAGATTCAATGTCAGAGTCAACAGATTTTAATGTTAATATTAATACTTATTCAGCTGTAATAGATAATTGAATATGAAATATTGTATCTAGAGCTTATAATATCAGTACTAACTTTAATGAAGTAAATATTATTGATAACTGCAGAATCTGAAAATACAGAGCTGCTCATCTTATAATAGTTTCAAATGTTAAAAACAATCTATTTTAAATAATTAATAAGATATTCTCTCAATCACACTCAGACTGCTATAAGTCTTAAAATTTATTTTTAAATACTGTTTTCACAGTTATCAATAATACAGCTATATTAACAGTATTTATATTAACTTCAAGAATTTATAGATCTTAACTGTCAGATTCACTGAATCACTAAACAGATATTAAAAAACACTTATATTATAAAGAATTTAAGAATACTGTTAAATAAGAATGAGATAGTATATCTCTGCAGAATATATATAAAATTACTAGCAGATTACAGAGAGATATCTTAGTTATCTCTTTATAATAAGTATTTATCTATAAATTCAATGATGAAGATTTTCTTTTAAAATATAAAACTTATATCTATATATATAGAGATCTTTAATCAATTACAGATCTCACTATAAAAGCTTATATACTAACTATCAGAGATTTCTGAATCTTATTAACTTTAACAGCAGTATTTAATCTAGATATAGAATAGCTAGATAAAATCAATGTTTTTATTAATAGTAATATTAATAAGCTAGTATATATAAAACTATTTAATGAATAATGAAAGTTGAAGAGAATATAAAATTTAAAGTATGTAAATTATATACTAAAACTTCTATAAGTACTATATAAATTACATAGATTACTTCTTCTCTGATTAAATAAATTATCTTCAATATTAAGAATACTAGACTTTATCTTTATACTAGAGAATTAATATCTCTTCTCTAATAATTAATTAATTATCTTCTTTTATATGAATAATATTATTATTCTATTACAATGAGAAGATTTGAAAGAAAGAGATTAATTAATTAAAAATCTTAAAAATATCTATAAAATCTGATAAATAAGAGATTTGAAATGATTTCTTAATATATAAATAATATATAATTATCTCAATTTGAAGCTCTGACTATATCAGAATATTTATATTAATAAGATAGTTAATATATATTATCTTATATATATCTGTAAGATATATATCTTACTAACTAATACTCTATTAAAGTCTTTTAATGAGTCAGTTATATCTATAAAAATTTATTATTATTAATAATATATTAGCTTCTGTATCTACTCAGTAATAATAACTTATTTCAATATTATATATACAGTGAGTAAACTAGCTATATTTATAATAAATTCATTGAAATATTACTTATCAGAGATAAATAGAATAATATCTTATTTATATAATATGAAGAATCTTACTATTTAATATAATAATAATATTAACAGATCTTTATAACTTAATCTTAAATCTGATATTATTAAAGCTATTAGTGATATCTCTTTCACAGATAATCTAAATTACTACTCTATACAAGAATATATCTTCAAACTATTTAATAAAGCTGTTGATTAAAAATTAAATAGATAGATAATTATAACTATATCTATTACAGAAGCTGAGCTTATTACTATTTTATAAGCTGATAAAAAGTCTATTTAATAAAATAGATTCTTCTAATATATTTAATTTGAATCTGATTATAAAATCTGTATTTAATATGATAACTGTTAAACTGTTAATATTCTTATAAAAAAAGACTTCTCTATAATCACAAAGCTCTGTTATATTGATATATATGAAAGCTGACTCTGAGAATGTGTTTAATTCAGTGATATTACAGTTGATTGAGTGTCTATGACTCAGATACTAGTGAATGGCCTCACTAAGACTCTGTCATGTCAAAAACATACAGAATTTGTCAAGATGCTAGGCCTAGTTAATATATCAGATATCATCAAGATATAAGTAGAATAAATAATCTATCTTGATATAATCTCTACAGATTTATCTACACTCTTTTTACTACAGATTCATTTACACTCTTATTATTACAGCTTAATTTACACTTTCATTTACATGTTACATTTGCTGAAGAGAATGTGTCAGGAAAAAGAGATTATACACTACTGAATGCCATCAACATTATATTACTACAATATTTCTCATTATTATCAGCTTACTACAATACTCATCTAATACTTGCTTATACTAACTCTCTTGGCTTGCACATATATTTTACTATAAATAGCTCTATCTTTTGTATGAAATAGATATATTAGAGAGTGTACAGATAATATAACAAGCAGATCTTGATACACATAAGATTCATATGTCTTCAACATATTCATCCGTGACACCCATTCCGACACAGCGGCATATAACAAGGGCCCGCGCGAGTGCCGAGCAGGCCTAGCTTTTGCCGTTTCAAACTCAAAAAATGTTGCTTAGGCGGACACGAGCTGCAACCGGGTATAAACAGGCGGCTAAGCCAACATAGTAGAATTTTAACAATAATAAAAGTAATAACTAACTACATTCCCCATTAGCTATGCCTCTTCCAAAACAGTAGCAAACAAACCGAGGGCTAGCTGGCAGTTGACTCAATTCTACCACAAACACACCCTACCCTCCCATCGTTGTTCTGCGGCAACCAGACCCAGGCCCTAGGCTATTGGCGATGCGGGCTCCAACAGCCTCGGCTCAGCGCCGTCCTTGGGCCGGATAACTCTCCACCACCGACCGCCCAGAATCATCGCGCCGATATGCGATCTCGATCTCGTTCCCGGCTCAGCTATCGGCCCATCCTGCGTTCGGTTTAAATACACCGGCTTGCCCCATATCCGGCGCTGTCTTGGTCTGTCTTGGTCTTCACTCCCATCCCTTTCTCCCTTAACCAACATATCTCCTTATAGCTAGCTACACGAAAGCTTTGCTTGCGACCCCTGCAGTCCATACCCATCACAGTTCGTATTCAGCGCAAACCAATGTCGGCTTCCTCCAGAATCCCTCCCATGGCGCTGCCATTCGTCAGCGAGCGGGCAAAGAAGACTCTGGATCTAGTATGTTTTATCATCTATGAAATAAATCCCGCGCTTTCGCGGCGTTGCTTCCCTTCGGCGTCCGTCGGTACATGATGGATAGGTAGCAATATTCTCATGGCTCGGACTTCTCTTTTTTGTTTTCTTTTAACTGCCCCAGCTCCCGACTGACTGAGACACTCGTTTTTCTTTTCAGGTCCAAGAATTTGTCGAGAAAGACTGCGTCCCCGCAGATGCCGTTTTCCAAGCTGAGCTGGGTGAGGGCGCCCAGCGATGGACCACCACCCCCGTCATCCTCGAGGAGCTCAAAGTCAAGGCCCAAAAGCTTGGGCTATGGAATATGTTCTTGCCTAAGAATCACTTCAGGGAGGGTGCCGGCTTCAGTAACTTGGAGTACGGATTGATGGCGGAATATTTGGGTAGAAGCCGGATTGCCAGTGAGGTATGTAATTGCGAGATTTGCTACTCCCCGACACCCCTCAGTGGTCATCCGAGTTTTTTAGCCGGCCCGCTTCTTTTTGTTTGATTTCTTGTATCTGATTCTGATTGAATATACATAGGCTACCAACAATGCTGCGCCAGACACTGGTAATATGGAGGTCCTTGCCAAATACGGAAACGAGGCACAGAAGAGACAGTGGCTTGTGCCTCTGTTGGAGGGCAAGATCCGCTCTGCCTTCCTCATGACTGAGCCAGATGTTGCGTCCAGCGATGCTACCAACATCAAGCTCGATATCCGACGAGAGGGTAATGAATACGTCATCAACGGCCAGGTACGCTCAGCGCCACTAACTAATCAACCTCCTAACTTATTTATTCAACAATTACATGGAAAAAAAGCTAACTTATTATCCGGCCGGCTCTATAGAAATGGTGGTCGTCTGGAATTGGTGACCCAAGATGCAAACTCTTAATCGTCATGGGCAAGACCGACCCCAACAACCCGGATCCCTATAGACAACAATCCGTTGTCCTCGTCTCCATGGATACCCCAGGTATCACCGTCCACCGCATGTTGACCGTCTACGGCTACGACGACGCCCCACACGGCCACGGCCACGTCTCCTTCAACAATGTCCGAGTACCCGTCTCCAACATGGTCCTCGGCGAGGGCCGCGGCTTCGAGATCATCCAGGGCCGCCTCGGACCGGGCCGCATCCACCACACCATGCGTGCCATCGGAGCCGCGGAGAAGGCTCTTGAGTACCTCATCGCCCGCGCCAACGACGAGTCCCGCAAGCCCTTCGGCGCCGTCCTCTCCTCGCACGGTGTCATTCTCGAATGGATCGCCAAATCCCGCATTGAGATCGATGCTGCTCGTCTCATCGTGCTGAACGCCGCGATCAAGATCGATCAAGGCGATGCCAAGAGCGCGCTGAGAGAGATTGCGGAGGCTAAGGTACTCGTGCCCCAGACGGTACTGACTGTCATTGACCGTGCGGTGCAGGCTTATGGCGGCATGGGTGTCTGCCAGGATACGCCCCTGGCGGCCATGTGGGCGGGTATCCGCACCTTGAGGCTGGCTGACGGCCCTGATGAGGTGCACTTGCAGCAGATGGGCAGGAGGGAGAACAAGCAGCGGAAGGATGAGGTGACAAAGAAGATCAATTGGCAGAATGCGGAGTCGCAGCGGTTATTGAATTCTAAGGGGTTCAAGAGCCAATTGTAAATCAGAGGGGGGGATTTCCTTTTGTGATATTAAATGTTAAACTGTTTGTTGTTCTTTTGGGTTAACTAGTTAGAGAGTATTAAAAGATCTGAGGATTGAATCTACACTTTTATTTATCAATTTATCAATTTATATACATATGAGTTTTCGAGACTTATCAGTGTATATTTGTGATCAGTATTAGTTGACTGAGGTCATGTCATAATGCATCCGCCGACATCCTCCCAAGGCGGTGGCACGCGGCACTAAACAACCCGCGCCAGTCATCCCCGGTACCAAAGTTGCCCCTTCTCGTCATTTATTAAGACGCTGCGGCTCGCCTATCAACAACCTCCCTCATTTATCGCATATATTTCCACCTCATTGTCGGCGGCATTCTCTCATTTCGCGCGAGAGAGTAGCTCTATCTCTTTTCTCCCACATAACCATACTCCTTTTTTCCCCCTCTCTCTTCTTCCCTTCGTCCCCTTCCACCCGTCCAGCTCCCGCTCCCCAATGGATTCGAGTCCTGCGGCGTCCTGGCAACCCACCGACGAGTCGCGAGAGGCCACCATCATCTGACCCCGAACATAGCGCAGCGCAAGAGGAAAAGAAGAGACAGGCGGGAATTACGGTAACGGGGGAGAAAGAACGAGAAAACGGGGAAGCTGCTGAGCGCATCCTAGATTTCCTTGATGGGGATAGTGTCAAATATATATAAATATATATTCTGACTTAACTTGTCTCCTGCCTTTTTTTTTTTTTTTTTCTTCTTTTTTTTTTCCCCCGCTGGTGGCGTGGTATCGCAGTTTGTGTGCTTGCTTGTCTTACTACATTCTAGCAACTTTTCCTCTTCTGGTAATTTCTAGCTGGAAGGAGTTGGGAGAGCTGGGGCAATGGCAGCGGGAGGACGGGATGGTAATAATGCTGATGCGATGTGAGTTGATTTCTTGCAGAACAGAATGACGATATATAACTCCCCCCTTCCCTCGCAAAGATAGACGGAGGAGGTAGCTTGAGGAAATTGTTTTTTTCGCAAGTCGCGCTTCTTTTGCCTTGTATTTTGTTCTTTCGGAGGACATGAAAAAAATAAGATACAGATTACATGGTCGGGTGCTTACTTTCTCTTCTTTCTTCGACACTTTAGCCCCGAACTTGACGGTGAAAAGGATCTCTTGAGGGTTCTCTCTGATAAAGAACCGACGTTTGCTGAAGTCAACGATTATCTTGCCAAGTATATCCGCTCTTCGCTTGCCTATAATGGGAACCGCGAGATCGTATACTGATATAGATGATTCCGCCGCCCACAGGTTCCGTATCGCATGCCAAAATGCCATATTTCACTGCTTCGAGACCGGGACGGAGACCGCATCTCTGCGTGTGGAGGGCCGGTTATGGGAGATACATGTGAAGATCAACAACCGGTTTCGCAAGCTTTTACTTCGTGTATGTTTTTATCTCTCCCGCAAATGTCTTGTATTGTCAGACTTTCCGTCCAGCTGATATCCGCCATTTTTTGGACCAGTTCCGTGACGATAACGCGCAGAAAAAGAGACCCGTCGAAAGGCGAAAGTTGCAGAGCCACTACTTGAACTTTATCAAATCGAGCCAGCGTTTCTACCGTGGCTACATCCAACATCTCGTGTCGCGATTCGACCGTATACCGGAACTGGAGAAATTGGCCAAGGAACTTAAGTTTGAGAGTAAGATATATACTATACCATTGGAGAGACGCTGAAGACATTGCCAAATTGGCCCTCTCGCTAATTTCGTACAAACAGACATCTCTGTAGAGGAAAAACCTGAAATTCCGGACGATCTACGCAAGAGCGTCCTGCTTACATGCCATGCAACCCTTATCCGCCTTGGCGATCTTTCCCGCTATCGCGAAATGGAATTGGTTCCGCCAACGAAGAATCGAAACTGGAACCAGGCTATCAGGTATTATAAATTGGCCGATATGCTGAACCCAGACTCGGGAATGTCCCACAACCAGCTAGCGGTGATTGGGCTTGCGGATGGAAACCATCTGCAAGCAACTTATCATCTATACCGCGCTTTATCCGCCCAAGAGCCGTACCCGGGCTCGCACGGGAATCTGCAAATTGAGTTTAGGAAAGTGTTAGCAGTCCGGGCTAAGGGGGAGCCTATCGCAAGCGCAACTGATGAGAAAGCCTCTCTTATCTCTATGTTTGTTTACCTCCATGCCCAGTGCTACAAAGGGTTGGACTTTCCTGAGCACGATGAACTTGAAAATGAGATCCTTAGTCAAATGGCTATTGACCTCAAGGAGCTCTCCTTGCACCCGCATCTATTGCAGAAATTTTGTTTGATAAACATCGCTGCGGAAGAGTACGCAAATGCTAGGCGGACGAATGAGGGAAAAAGCGCAGGCGATGTAGAGCCCGCACGCGATGCACCGCTGTTTTTCCAGAGACTCAATGTGAAAACTTTCTTCACTCTGTTGCAAATCTTGCTTTCCGAGCTGGAATGCTCGGTTGCAGCAAACGAGTCTGAAAGAATAACGCCAGTTGCACAGTGCGTTTTGCCCGCCCTGCGACACTATAGCTCCTGGCTGCTCTCGAACAGTGGCTCTTTGGTCTATGAAGATAAGGATACTCTGTTATATGTGCAGATCAAAGAATTCTGGAAAATGTATGCGGGTACTTTAAGCCTGCTTACATCGAGTTTCGACGTGCCAAGTCTTTCTGATGTCGGGTATCTTCTTCAGGAAGACGAAGATACGCTAGGGTTTAGTCCCTTGGTTAATGATATAACCTGGCGAAGATACGTTGATGAGCGTGGCCATAAGAAACCCAGATCCGATCATATCACAGAGAAACTGCCCGCTCATATTGAAATGCTGTTTCGTGTTCGTGAATTTGTGATTGATGGTCTTGATTTGGTTGTTCAAGAGGTACTAAGTTTCCCTTTCTTTTTTCTTTTTTTCTTTTTTTCTTTTTTTTCCCGCCTTTCCTTATTTCTCCCTTCTTCCGTAACCTTTCTGCCTATCGCCAGAAATGTGGACTAAACTATTTCCTACAGAAAATTCCTATCATTCTCGCAGAGAATAAGGAGACAAAACTATTTGTCTGCAAGGAAGAAGGGCTCCCTCAATTCTCAAGCCCAAGCGGACATCAACACCGACACACCCTTTCCTCCACTAGCATAGAGCGCGAAGACATCCGTCCTCCTGAATCCAGTCAGGGGCCAATGGAATACGCCAACTCCCAATCGGCATCAGCATCTATCTCCCTCGCTATGAACCAGATGGTCGACAACCTCGTTGAATCAGAAACAACCGAAAACTGTCCCCCAATTGAAAAAACCCTCTCGTCCACTACAGCATGGCGCGACGCAAGCCTAAATAACGCCAATACCAATAATGGGGTTTCTCAACAAGACGGGGATGACGACCGCGCCGGTAACGGTAATTTTACCGGAACTGGAACGGGAACCTTCAATTCATACAGTCCCATCATCGAACCTGCAGCCCCGCAATCATATTCTCCCCGGCCCGCTCTACCAAGTATCCTTAACACTCCATTTGCGCCGCAACCAGGCGAAGCCCTATCGCCCGCTACCCGTCCTTCTACGGCCATCAGGCAAGGCGATCAGTATAACCCGATCCTCCGCGCGAATCATCATAACGGAGCGTTCTCCCCAGCCCAAGATTTCCCACAACAACAGCAGTACATCATGGGTTTCCAAAACAGCCTGCAACTCCCGTCCACGCCCAATGACTATTCATATGCAACAAGCAGCCTATCGCCAACACAGACACAAACCCCAGGTATCCCCTATAATCAAGGCGGGGCTGGTGGGTATGCCACCCGCCAACCACCACCGGGCCTTCCGTTCAATGGTTTTTTGAACACCGCTGCTCACCAGTACAACGAGCGGGGATTCAACCAGCCATCCGGTGTGTCTTATCAGTACTCATCGTACGATCCCATTTCGAGTGTGAATTCCAAAGCGTCGCATTTGGGCGCCGGCGTTATTGGCCAGACACCGCCTAGTGGGCAGGGGAGTGGCGGATGACCAGTTTTTTTCTCTTTGGGCAATGCCTTCTTTCGTGGCATATTCACTGGGATATATACACTTGTTTTGTAGGGAAGTGCAGGAGAAAGGGGGGCGGGGTTTGTTTTTAACCCCTTGACTTGGGAAACAATGTTGATGGGGGCCTACTTGTTCTTCCTAGATGGAGAAGGATCCAATAAGGCGTACTATGCTATGTCATGGATGTTTATTCGAGTTAGTAAAGGTAATCGGCGAAAACGGATAACTTCAAAGAGCGAATATTAGCATACCCCTCTGTTGCGAGCCCCTCGACATTGGCTATACCACTTTCTACCACCAGTGCGATGAGCTGCCTTCTCGCCCGGACAGGGTCGTTGCAAACCCCGACCGACTTCCCACACGATCTTCCTTCCCAAAAAGCCACCCGGCCAGCCTCAGTTCACGTCTCTCTCTAACTACGAGCCCCATGGCTTCCTTTAGCCACCAACAAGGGCACCACCATCCCTACTGCCATCACTAGCAGGCCCAGCGCTACCCGTCTCATTTCCTCTCAGCAATTTTACCCTCCTGAAAGTTTGCAATTGCGGAACGGAAAACCAGAATTCAAAACGGGGACCTCATTTCCTTCAACACTTGTCCGGACCAGGCTGCTTCAGAAAACTGCAACCTAGGCGCGATTGATACATATAACCACAACTAGCCAGCAACCTAGTCTACTCTAACCCCTAGGCAAGAATACCCCGCTCTCCTGGGTCCAATGTACGGTGCAGTCAAAATGCAAACGCTTGGTCACCACACGCACGGGCATCAGAGTAACACACAGCGCCACTCTCACACGCTCGTAAAGATGTGTGGTACATACGCCTGGCTTGAACATAAATTGCAGTTATGGGATTGTGGGCTACGATGGCCGTGGATGGAGTTTTTTGTCATTTCCTTAGATGGATAGCTAGCGGTTGCTGGCTGTCCGGATTCACGTTTCTTTTCTTTTCTTTTCTTTTCTTTTTATTTAATAAAGAAGAAACCTTTTATACTGTATCTATTGACTTGAATATATGTACGCCATGCGATGCTACGCTTGTGCTACGATTTATGCTATGCATGCATGCTATTGTTCTGCTCTGTGATTAATCTCCTTTTTTTTCTCTCTCTTTGAAATCATTGATAAGAACATATACATGTGTCTACGTGTGTATTCATTCACATGCGTTGGTCGTTTTTCATTACCAGTATTATTCCTTTCATTTATTTATTTTTTCAACCCCCCAACCTCCTCTAATCGTATTTTTTTTTCACCAGAACAATTTTTGTACAGAGATGTATCTTACCAGACTGAGTGGTAGCTTAATTAGATTGATTGGCTGGCTTTTGTTATTACTTACGCTATTCAGAATTGCACAAATTATTTTTTTTCCCTTTATTTTATTTATAGTTAAATAATTACCCTTCGCTCTCTTCATCCCATCAGCTCTACAGCCCAACCCCACCCCCGGGTAGAGATATACGTATTTCCTCCGCGTTAGATCGAGGTGTATCTAATACGATCTATTTAGAGCAAAGCTGTGCACCTATGGGAGTTTGCATTGAATAACGTATCCAGCAGGAAAGGAAGTAGGAAAAAATCAACACTTTATTATTTGCGGGAAAAAAGTACCATAACGCGTTGTTGAAAACGAGACAATTCTATCATTAAATCTTCTTACTTCCCTTTTTCTTTTCTTTTCTGAAAAGAAATTCTCTATCTGGCAGTTGAAATTTTGTTTTTCTTCTAACCATCTCATTTCCATGTTGGTGCTTTTTTTTTTTTTTTTCCCAGCCATAAAATCAAAAAGAGTGGGCGCAAAACAAAATAATTGAATGTTTTCATCGGAACCAAAAAGCAAAACACCGAAATGTAGACTCGTTGGGTGCAATGCGGAAATACGATAACAGGGACTGCCCAACGGAAAGTACCAGCGGGGTTGAATGTGCTGATATATGCTTATAATATTCTTTTTAAAAATTCCCATTTGAAAAAGGGTAAAGATAAGAAGAGAGGAGGGAGGAAGGGCGGAAATGGGGGGGACAGAATTTCTAGACGCAGGATGAAGGGTCTAGATCTAACTATTTATGAGTTAGAGGGGAGGGTCGCTATGCTCCATGCGGGTATCTGGGGTTGAGCCTGTGGATGTCTAATGGGCTGGGAATGAATAAGGAATGTGGTGGAGAGGGAAAAGGGGTTGCTGCGGAGGTCAAGAGGGTGTGGGGGGGTAGGAAGGCAACTCTATTTTCCCCTTTAGTTTACTGAGTCCGAAATTTTCTACGAGGGTTTGTAGGTTTGTTTGGGGAAGGGGTAGCTAGTAGGTGGGATGGATAGGTTAGTATCTCATTTGAAAGGGGGTTGTGAACGGGAGTAACCTCGTCCCGCGCGACTCGGGGTTGGGTGCCGCGGAACTTACGATGGGCCCAATTCCCTAATACTGAGTCCGGCGAGCCAATGGCCCATATCAACACTTTCTTCGATGCTCTTGCCCTCTACGACGCCAGCGCAGAAGCCACCGGCGAAGGCATCACTGTTTGTTCCAAGGTTAAGGGAAAAAATTAGTGTACTGCTCTCGTTTTGAACAAGGGATACTGGTGGCGTGGAGAGTTGGAATCTTACCCAGCACCGTTGGTGTCATTGATCTCATCCTTTGAGATGGCATGAACGGAGGTCAGCTTAACTTCAACATTTCCGTCAGCACTAGCAACAGCGGAGATGGTTGGGTCAGTCCCTTGCGTGATGATGACGATTCGGGGCCTGTTAGTGTTCTTCTTGGGCAGGGTAGCCATCTTCTTGGCGATTTCTTCGACGTCAGTGATTCCCCATCCATGAGATTCGGAGTAGGAGAGAGCTTCCGCCTCGTTGCCTAGGACGTAATCTGTGTACGGGAAGACGGAGTCGAGTTGGTCCTTGAAGAATTGAGGGATGAAGGGGGCTGAGAGGGAGAGCATGAAAGTCTATTATGGAAAACAAGAGGGGTTTTTGAATTAGCTAAACTGATATCGAGGTTGAAGATACAGGACGTTAAGTAAGGAGTACACACCTTGTTCTTCGTAGCAGCCTCCTCAGCCAATGCCAGGATTGCCGGCACACAGACGGTCAAATGGTAACCGCCAACATAGTACACCTTAGCCTTCTCCACCAGGGACCAGATATGTGGCTGCTTCAGGTGGTCCAACTTGTACTCGTTGGAAGCGGCAAGGTGGGTGCAAAGACTCCGCTCATGACCAGTGATGATGACACCGCAGCGGCCGGTGGGTTGAGTCACGTCAACACGATACTCGGTACGCAGGCCAGCCTTGTTGCAGGCTTCTTGGAGAATATCTGCGTATTTATCCTTGCCGACACAGCCGATATAAAGCACGGAGTTTGGTGGGAGAATGTACTGAATTGGAGAGCGAGTTAAGTTCCATAAGACTTCCCAATGCATTGAGGATCAATTGGCCGTTATTTCTGCACAAACATACCTGAGCGCCACGGGCAGTGTTCTGTGCAGCCCCTCCTGCAATCAACTTGGCACCACGGTTTTGGATGAGGTCCTCGAAGAGACCCATATGCTTCTCCTCTGCAAGAATGGCATCGTTGGGTTTCAGGCCATATTTCTCGAGCAAGGCGGCATCTCTGAACTATGGTTTTAACAAAGCGCAGACAAACAAACTGTAAAGGAAATATGTCAATTCCTATGGTTGCACATACCCGACTCCCTGAATATCTAGAAGGAGGGGCATGTTAGCAAGGAAACTCAGTAGGCGTTCGTGAAGGCAGCTTACCCAGCAGGGGATTCTCTAGGCAGAGAAGAGGATATCCTTCCGTAGCAGCCATTTTGTCTAATGAAAAGTATATCGATTGATATCCTTTGTGCGTGTGAAAGAAAAAATTGAGTTATCTGGTCGCCGTGGTTTGGTTGTGGTGGGGTTGCAGAGCGTAGTAAATATTGCAGGAAAAAGCAAATATTTAACGTCCAGTCTTGGATGGTCTTCATTCGGACCTCCAAACATCCCGAACACCTTCAACGCCTCCGCAATCAACACCGCAACACCACAAATATACACCACCAATCCATGCCCAAGAGCCCCCAGATCAACTGAAAAATGACAGACCCAGCCATCCAACTCGCCGAGACCATCCAAACCGCCTCCATAAACCCCCATCCCTCAGCAGCCCATGACATCAATCCGTCCACAACGACCTCGCAAAAGGAGCCGGTCACCATCAGAACCTACCATCATCGCTCTCCCTCATATGCCACCTCCATATCAACAGACATTGTCGACCCTAGCCGGTCAATACGGCCTCTACAGCGTGCCCCCTTGCCGCCTCTACCGGACCTGCGCTTCGAGCAGAGTTACCTAGCCAGCTTGAAGGGGGCGGAGACGTGGCAGAGGGTTGCGTGGATTACATTACGGGATCAGGTACGGATAATATAACTCTTGTTAATTTCTTCTTCTTTTTGTCCTTTTCGTCTATTTTCCACTGGGTCCAATATCTATTTTCCCCATGATCAGTCACTATTTGTTGTTTGCCTAGAATGACGACTTAACCAGCCTACTAATGTTGTCCCTGCCACGGAAAATAGGTCTTCCTCCCCCTACTACAAGGGACACTATGGACACTCGCCCTCACTGGCTGGCGATATTGGAATCGTGGAGCCCAATTCACCGGCCAGACGCTGGGGACCAGGATCCGCAGGTGGTGGTGGGAAGTCAACAACTGGAAGATACCGCAGTCATGAATGAGATAAAAAGTTATGAAAAATACATGTATATAAGAATTCCAACATTCCGATATTTGGGAGAGTATTTTTTATCATACCCAAGTAGCTGTGCAACCACGGGATTTTTTTCACACGCTGCCCCTGTACTCAGCGCGTCCGCCGGTCCAGTTGCGTTTAAGTTCGACCTTCGGGAGACTCTCTACCTTAAAAAAGGCGGCGCGGTGCGAGGCTTTGGGGGCCTGTGGCTATTGGTTTTCGCTACCTGCATATGAGAGCGTTAGGTGTTTAGAGTGCTCATGGGATATTTGAAAGGTTTCCTAACTGTTGGGAGGCATCGATCATTGAAGGTTGGCTTGCTGGCGCTACTTGTATGTATGTATATATATACATTTGGAAACTTGTTCGAAACAGAAAATGCCACGTAAATTTTCTTTGACATCAGTCCCAGGACAAAGTTCATCGGTTGCTCTCTGATATGGTGTCAAAAAAACTCTAGATGTGGTGGGTTTTTAGCGTAGGCACGTGTAAACAGAGAATTATGAGCTTGAGAGAGCTAGTACTGGCTCAAAAATCTATGATTAACATCCACCAAACCTCGCAAGAAAGAGATTGAAAAAATAACAATAAAACCCTCTGCTTAAATAAAACGAACCCTTGCGAAGTTTGCGAAAGGGTACGTTAATAGCTGAATGGAAAACTGGAACACCTTAACATACCAAAAGAGAGAGAAATAGAGGAAGAGAGAGAGATAGAAAAGAAAGAAACAGAAAAGGTGAAATAACCTGACAAAGCTAAATAAATCACAAATCCCCCTACCAGACGGTTAAGTCAAAGCAAAGAGTGAGAGGGATTGATTAAAGAAACAAATAAAACAGCACCAAGGTCCCCACGCCTATTCAATCAAAACATATACCCCATCGAATTTCCATTGTCGCTACACACGCGAAAAGAAGGAGAAACAAAACGGACAAACGAAGTAAACAGATTATTAAAATGTGAATCTTTGGTCGACGATGTTGCCGATTGGTTTTGCATAACAACCTATCCCGGATAAAAACCACACGAGGAAGATAACAAGTTATCGAACTTTTTCAGCTCTCTATATGAATTGAAAATAAAAAAAAAGAAAAGAGTAAGAGTACGGATTGATCAGAATCCTTAGTAGATCGTGGCGGGACAGGAAATGCCGTGGATTACTGTAGCCCGGGAAGAACTCCGTTCTGATCGGATGGTGGATGAAGTGTTTTTGGTTGCGGGATATTGGAATCCATAGGAAAGTTGAGGTTGTTTCACTGCGGGCATTATATTGGATACTTGATGAGTATCTTTCGAGCTAGTCACGGATGGCGGCGGCGGAGTGGTAGTGGCTGTAGTGGGAGGAGCTGTAGGCTCAGGAGAGATGATATGTTCTTTGTCCGAATTTACAGCAGTTGGTGGTGGTAGTGGTACCGCTGCTGGTACAGTGGATCATTTGGTGCAGATACAACCACTGCGAACGGATGCTGGCGATTTGGTTCGCTTGCTTCTGGCTTTACTGGTATAGGTTGTGGGCTTGCACCTGGAGCTTGGCCTGCAGTTGGGTTAGGAGGCGTGTTAGGAGCTGCGGTAGGACTGCTGCTTCCTAGCCCCCGCTTCGCTTTCCCATATCTCAGCTGGACCACCAAACTCCGCTGGCTAGTACCGTAGCCGTTCCCATCATTATCGCTAGGATCAGGGCTATATGACTCGGCGTCACTCATCTCCTCATCCTCATCTCCATACTCATTGTCCTCGCCGCCATCCCATTCATTCCCACTCGACGACGCAGCTTCCGATTCCTCGTCCATTTCATCAACTGCATTATACCCTTCAATATGTCTCCCCGCGCCATTCGACTGCCGACCCATCCTACTCCGATGCGGCCTTCTTCCGTTGGAAACAGGCTGTTCACTCTCGCCATCCCCTTCCTCGCCACCGCTAGGCCCAACAGACCGCGGCAGCAGCGGTGTTGATTCTTGCCGTTGACCACTTAGCAGGGACTGGCCGTACGCTCCGACAATCCGTGGTTTGACCTGCCGGCCGCTGGCGGTAAAGGTTGGGCCGGCGGGCATTTCACCTGGGGTTGAGAAGCGGGACTGGCGAGCTGATCTCCGGGTAGGGAGGGCGTCGGATGAGAAGTCATCATCGTCATCGGAATATGTGTATTTGAGCTTCTTGCCGCGAGTTCGGCCTTCGTAGAGAGAGAAGCCAGGTTCCGGACGAGCGAATGCGGCTTTCCGCGCCAGGCGATAGTCGCGACGCTTTCGTTTCTGGATAAATTTGATTATTACGAAGGCAGTTAGTTTGATCTTCATATACACCGTCGTGGGAATTGTTTATATTGCAGAAGAAACAAACAGATTGATATCGGTACGTACCTCCTCAGAGCCCTCGAATCTCGGAATGCTGGTAAAGATCTTCTCACTCAGCCGTTTAGAGTGCTGCGACTTCTCCTCAGCAAGAGAATCCGCAACGCTTCTCAGTTCAGGAATAGTCCCTGCAACGCTCCACCATGTCCTGTTCTTCAGCGCAGGGTTGCTTTCCCGGTACAGTCTGAAATGTGTATCATCCCTGCCCTCAATAAGCCAATACCGGCGTTTATAGGCATCATTCCCCCATGGTTGGACGGATAATGGCTGATTGAGATCGTCATCGTGTCTCGTTTGTTTATAGGATGCTTTCAGTTTGGCTTGGACGGCGTCGGAGGATGAGAGGGCCCAAAGTATCAATGCCTTGAGGAAGGCCAGCTTCACCAACAAAATATATAGTTTTAGTTTCAAGGCGCATTGCCCATAGGTGGGGTTGGGACATGGAGTCTTACTCGTTCAGTAGGGGTCATTGTCGCAAAGCTTCCCCCGCCATGAAGGGGGTTTTTACCGCCCCACGATCGTGGCCACTGTGATGAGTGCGTCTGCACAACCTCCTCGAGGGCGCGTTGGTAATGGTCCCTCCTATATTGCACAAGCCATTAGCCCATTAGCCCTAGACACGTTTATCCCCTGACAAAAAATAAAGGAAAAAAAAGGAAGTAATCCTTTGTCCTGCTCATAGAAAAGGGCACGTGTATGGCGTATTGGATGGGTGAAGACGAACTCAACATCTCTCTTCCTGTTAAGGCACAGGCCAATTAAAGCGCACAATAATCTCATAATATGATCTCCAGGGACAGTATCCGTGACTCCTCTCTCAATATCCTGTGGTCCGTAGTGTGGAAGTGATTTTGGAAAGACATCCGAGAATCTGGAGCGGAACATCACGATAAACTAAAAAAAAAAAAAAAAAATATGAAAACTATTAACAAACGCGTACTATTTTTCACAATTTTGATCGCCCGACAAAACACGCGTTAAATCTACGGATCAGGGCGCGATATGATCGCGTAAACTTCATATTACTTACTGCAATGTCTGGATTGTCTGCGAGAACATATTCATGAGGCGGCGAGGGGGCACGTTTTGGCGGCGGAGGAGAGGCTGGTTTGGCGGGCGTCTGGGGTTTGAAATACTTTCCCAGGCCCATACTGCGGTTGACGGAGGCGGCGATGGTTTCATCATCTGTGGACGGAGGAGAAGACAGCGAAGACGAGTCCGAGTCCGACATGATCCTTGGGTGCTGTGTAGAGGAGGATGGCAGGGCGGGGAGTGCGTGTGGTTGGTGGTGCTTGCGTGGTTGGGCGGAGGAGGTTAGGTAACTTGTAACTTATGGCCTTGCTTACTTGGGAGCAACTTAAACCTGGTGGCAGCGCGGCTATGACGCGGATCTCTCGTCTAAAGGCTTCATTGGGCCACGGAGGGGAGGAAGACTACATCAGCCCGCTGTGGCATGGAATTACTAGGGGCTATCGTCGTTGAACTAAAGCCCTTTTTTATCTTATTCATATTGTTTGTCAAAATTCAATTTCTATAGAACGAATAGATCTCAAGCTGGCCACCGTCATAGTTCACCCTGGATCACAAAGCTGCCTCACAAACACGGACCCACCAATAGAAGCCATTCCAATAGTCCCAAATAGCCATGCCTCTCCATCAGAAGGTTCTAAGGAGTATTTCACTCTCCAAATATGAGATTTTAGGGATGACACCGCCCTCTGCTGGTCAGTTGTCGGAAGCCTGGCAAAAACCACCTATGTTGAACAACAATGTAGCCCAACCAGCCAGTTTTCATGAAGGGTGGCGCTTAGCGTCTTTGAGTTCTCGTGTTCCAGTGTTCCACTGTTCCAGCGTTCGCATTCAAGCGCTCGCTAAAATGAGCATCGCTACAACGAGCAGAGTCCACAGAGATTGATATGCCCGACAACCCATGGGGACAACGTATCTATACTGGTATGTCGCGACCAGTTCTGGTGTGGGCTGTTTCCAAGCATGGCACAGCTTGTTCCCCGACGCCCAGCAGCAGACAGAAAGTGGTGGGGAACCCAAATAACACATCAACAGCGCACAAGTTGTAAAACAATCATCATTTCAAAACAGATGCGACAAAGCCACTCGCTCGTAGAGCGTGAACTGAAAGATCAGTCCCCTTGTCTGAAACAACAACCATTTGTGAGTTTAACTCAGCACTTGAGCAAACGCACCTAAAAAGTTGAGTAAGGTGGGAGGAAATCAAGTCCGCATCACGAATAAAAGTAACAATTAAAAAGAGCAAAAAAAAAAAATCAAAAAAATCAAAAAATCAAGGTGCATTCATTGTTCTTAGTGACCAAAGCCCCCATGTTTTGCCCCATCGAACAGGACGTGGAGGAGCATTCGACCAAGAACCACATTATTGCAGAGTCACGTAATACTGACAAGGAATCCGCCAGAATAACTGTTTGACGCCCAGACTTTGATAGATCTTATCGTGGGAGAGAGCAACCTTGCAACGGGCATCCATCCCCATCACCCAATTTCATGCATGGCGAGATTGGAAGAGATCCTGCTATCACCCCGAATGCCAATATCAATACCCAGCTCAGCGCCTGGTGGATTGATACTTCATCCGCAGCAGGTTGTCACCGTGGAAGAAGCCAGCTGCAGGTTTCTGTTGCGGATGTTCCAAGGTTGGTGGGGCTCGGCGCTAGAGTCAACTCGGTTAGCTTAGCGACGCGCACCCTAAGCCCACACAGAAAGCAAGACAGACGAAACCCAGCCAATTTCGACGAGAATCGATCTCACAACTGCCAACCCCATTCCGCAGCAGCCAACTTTGCGAAGCATCAGGTACGAGCCCGATCACCGTCCCCCATCGAGCAATTCAAATTATTGCAGGACCAAGCGGCAGCCTTTTGCTAACATTCTTTTCGTGCTTCTTGCCGACAACAGTTAGACGCCATGGGTCGTGTGATTCGCAATCAGAGGAAGGGCCGTGGATCGATTTTCAGTACGTTGCGGACAAGATAGATTTCATTTTTATCCTTGCGATCTCTCTACCCCCCAAATGTCCAGTTCTCCAAGATCCTCCTAGACGAAATAGAGCAAAAGAAGGAAAAAAGGAAGTGAGAGCCATAAAAAAATGTTTATGGAACGCGAAGAAACACAGTGGGAGATATGGACGAGAACGGGGGGAGGAGATGTGCAATCATAATTTTTGTGGTGATCGTAAAATCGTTGCTAATCGAAAAAACCACAGCGGCCAACACCCGTCTCAACAAGGCTCCTGCCCAGTTCCGTACCCTCGACTATGCTGAGAGACACGGATACACCCGCGGAGTGGTGAAGAAGATCATCCACGACGCAGGCAGAGGCGCTCCCCTGGCCCAAGTCTCCTTCCGCCACCCATACAAGTACAAGGACGTCGTCGAGACCTTCATCGCCAATGAGGGCATGTACACCGGCCAATTCATCTACGCCGGTAAAAACGCTGCCTTGACCGTCGGAAACATTCTGCCCCTTGGCTCCGTGCCCGAAGGTACCGTCGTGACCAACGTCGAGGAGAAAGTGGGCGACCGCGGTGCGTTGGGCCGCACGTCTGGAAACTACGTTACCGTCATCGGCCATAACCCCGAGGAAGGGAAGACTCGCATCAAGCTTCCCAGCGGTGCCAAGAAGGTTGTGAAGAGCCGCTCGCGAGGAATGGTTGGCATTGTTGCTGGAGGTGGTCGTACAGACAAGCCCCTGCTCAGTACGTTTTTTGTACCCCCTCCGCCAAACCGCGCAATTGAGACCGGTTTAAGGGATCATTCTTCCGTGACCTGGGAAAAATAACCTAGGAAAAATGATAAGTTTGGTTATGTATACTAACCACTCCGACCAACTCTACAGAGGCGTCCCGCGCCAAGCACAAGTTCTCCGTCAAGCGCAACTCGTGGCCCAAGACTCGTGGTGTTGCTATGAACCCAGTCGACCATGTAAGCAATATATTCCTCTTGTTACCTTTAGCGTATGACACCCGCCCAGCAGCATACTAATTTTTTACCTCCCCTCAACTAGCCTCACGGTGGTGGTAACCATCAACACATCGGTAAAGCCTCGACAATCTCGCGGTACGCGTCCGCAGGTCAAAAATCCGGTCTCATCGCTGCCCGGAGAACCGGTCTACTCCGCGGTACCCAGAAGACCAAGGATTAAGAAAAACAACACAAAAATCAAAAAGAAAAAAAATACACGAAATTCTTGCTTCTGGCTTCTGCGTTGTTGGGGGTTGTTTTTCTTCCTCTACCCTCCGTCTTCCTCCCTTCACCTCATCCTTCTCCTCCTCCTGATCCTCCTGTGTTTAAACCTCGGCGATCATCTGCATCTCTCTTTTTTATTACCTCCTCTATTTGTCTCTCTATGTTTCCTGCTTTGTTTTTCGCCCTTTCCGAAGAGCGCAAAAATTATGATGATGGGTTTGGTTGGTTGGTTGGTCGGGAGTGTGGTGTATTTAAACTTTTTAGAAAAATAATACTCACACGCCCTTCTCTCTTACTGTTTCTGGTTTTCAGCTCTTTTTGTTTTGTCTTTTTTTCTTTTTTTCCTCGAAAATGGCATGGCTATGTGATGTGTGTGGTAAATGATCATACCATGCACACTCACAGTTCGAGAAGAGCAGGCTCATGTGGGCCGAAGCCTGCTGGGGCTCCATTTTGAACAACGTCTGAAGTGAGCAAATAAATGGGACTAGAAAGGCAAAAGGAAGAGAAGGAAAAGAAATGGAATGGAGAGCAGATGTTACACCACTTATAAGTCAAAAGAAAAAGATAGGAAAATCTGGGACCCCAGAATCTCATTCATGATGATACCTCGTGTTTCTTCTGTGTTAGGGATGGTGATTGAATGTGGAATATATGTAGATGGACAGTGTAGTATTCACAACTGCACAGACAACGTATGACTTGTACAAGAATCTATCAGGATCAGGTCAACCGTCAACAGCTAACTCTCAACATTTGTCTCTCTCTCTTATCTACACAGTTTTGAGGGAAAGAAACCATTTTCTCCTTGGCGGAGGAAAAGAGCGGGAAAAAAAAAAATTCTCTCAGCAGAATTTAAACTTTTACTATATAAAAGCTAAGGGGTTGAACTAGAACAAACAATTCTACAGACTCCAGAGATCATTCAGACGCAAAACAAAACATCCCTTTCAAGGATTCTTTTCTGTCAGGAATGTTCATTTACTAATATAATATTGACTGAATGAGTAGATAGACATACAGAAAACAGAAAACATATCAACCTTTTTCATTTCACGCTTTAAAATAATCAAAATTTTCTTCACTCCAGTAGCTACTATTCACTCTTCTTACACTCATTGATCATATTTATATCAATTGCTCTGCTTTATTCAGCCTCTTCAACCTCTCTTCATGTCTTTCATCACATCACTTCATATATAGGCTTCTCTAATCTGTACAACCGTACTCACTTGGTATAAACATTATATTCTCCGTGATGGAATGGAATTTTTCATGTTGGGCCACGGTTGCTTGGGAGACAGAATATTGCTTTGGTAGATTATACGTAGTATTTCACCTGATGTCAGTTTTCCAAACAACTCTATTCCAACTCACCTCTTCTCCTACAATCTGCAGACGACTACGGCAGCGGTATGCATGCTATCATCCCCGAGGCACAATTGTCTCGCGTACGATCGATCCATCGGAGCAGCCCCGTAGCATGAGCCATATCTATGGGCAATGATATGACGAGCATATTATTGAGGAAGTTCCCCCCCCTCTCCCGCGGGCGGTGGGCTCACAGATCTAAATATCCATAGGGAAATTGTTATTTTATGGGTTTAAAAATTCTTAAAAAATTTAGCTAGTTAAACGACCTGCCACTGATGTCATCCGCCCACAAATAAGTTAATTTCTCTTCGCGCGCCACCACCAGCAGAGACCGACCGATGATGATGGACCCATTGGAGGGATCCATGAATCCAGACAATGGAAGCCATGAGAGTTTAGACTTATGATGATTTTACTATGGGTACTCCTATGATTATACAAGACGACGACGCTCTAGACAAATATCTACTGTACATTCAACAAGCCGTCAGAGTTCGCGGTGTTTAAACCAATCCAAAGCGCCAAACTGCTAGGCATTATGTCATCGCTCGTCTACCTACCTACCCCACCGAGGCCAAGCCCCCAAGCCTCGGCACAGTGCAGACACAAACAACCCACAAACCCACCACCAACACCAGCCCACCGCGACCCAAGGAACCCAAGCACCACCCACCAGGAGTCAAAATAGCCGGCCTTTCTTGGGGGCAGGCTATACTCAGGGTTTTGTATTCCTATGTGTCAACGCAAGCAAGCAGGCAGAGACACCGGTCTAGAACCCAAAAGAGCGCTGGACTACGTTTGTGTTTGTGTAAGGGGGAAACCAGCAGCCCTTGGAGCGCCGAGGCAGCGCTGATCACCTGACCCATGCCCTTTCGAGCCATTTAAACTATTTATTAGGCAAGGTGACGCTGGTGGGCTTGGCGGGGCTTGGCGGGCTTGGCCCACGTTGGGGCGGTGGTGGGGCTTACATAAGTCAGCAGCCAGCCAATCAGCGGCGGGCGGCGGGGGGGGGGGGGGGGCGAGAATCCTGCGGTCCCGTGATGAGCCCGTGAACTGGCGCTGATAGTTGCCAAGGGGCGTCGCAGGCGTTGCTACCAAACTGACCAATGGGCGGCGGGCAGTCACGGGGACAGGCCGGCCAGGCCAGGGGGGCGACGCGAGGGGGCGGGCAGCGTCGAGGAAGCGTCGAGGAAGCGGCGAGGGAGCGTTGAGTGAAGCGTCGAGGGCTGACGGCGTGGTGCCTGCCGTTTCTGCCCAGCCCTATTTATTAGGGCCTGGCCCCCCCCTTCAGAGCCCTCGTTTGCCCGAAAGAAGAAAGAGCGAGCCTTCATTTTATTTACTTGCATATCCATTTATATCCAGATCCAGCAAGATCAAGAACAAGTACAAGAACGGAAAGAGAAGCGAAGAAGAAGAAGACAGACAGACAGTAAACAGGACTCGGACTCAGTTTGCAGCCAGCGGCGATATTCTTCACGTAGCTCTTCTTGTATCCTACTACTACTACTACTACTACTACTACTACTACTACTGCTATTGCTATAACCTACTACTACTGCTACTGCTACTGCTACTGCTACTACTATAACCTACTACTATATCTGAATATATCTGAATACTTCATCCGAGCACACTCTATAAGCATAGCATAGAGAGAGAGAAAGAGAGAGAGAGAGAGAGAGAAACGTTATAGACTCACCCCATCCTATCCTATTATCCTACCACAACGACGTCCCCGAACTACCACCACCAACAACAACAACAACAACACAAAAGAAACCACCTAAAGGACCCCTCGCTTCAAGGCAAGCTCCCGCAGCTATCTTTGATGGCATTGAACACCGTTGAAATACCAAGTCATCCACTTACCACCTTCTCCTCCGCCTCCTCAATATCGCTCCGTCGTCCACCCTTATTACCCTTCCGCTTCCTGCTCTTGCCTGCCAAGTAACTATCGACCAGACCGTATCGTGTTCAGCCTGCTCCTGCTGCCTGTGGTATACATATATCTATCTATTATTTATATAGATATATAAGAAGAAGCCATCTTACGCGCGCTCTCTGGAGCTCTTCCAAGCCCTGGCATACGGTCTCTTTATATATATACCCCAGAATCGATATTGATATCAATATCAAAAACGACAACCATATCAACAGCAAATAAATATATCAACGACAACGCCTCTCAAAAGATGGCCGTCTCAACCACCTCCTCCTCCATCCGTTGGCGTGCAATCGTCAACCGTGACGCCACCGCCAACGACTTTGTCTATGGTGTGCGCACTACAAAAATCTACTGTCGCCCCCGTTGTCCTGCTAGGCTTGCCCGCCGCGCAAATGTCGAGTTCTACGACACCCCCAAGCAGGCTGAGAAGGCCGGCTACCGCCCTTGCAAGCGCTGCAAGCCAGAGGATCTTCGTGCCCCACCTGACCCGCATATCAAGCTCGCCCAGCGCGCCTGTCAGACCATGACACTGGCGGCGCTGCGGGCAGCGAGCGGTGCTAATACCGGCGAAGCGAGGACGAGGCCGACCCTGCAGGACCTGGCCAACGAGGCAGGGTTGACCCCGTCACATTTCCATCGCGTGTTTAAGAAGGTTGTGGGCATTACGCCAGGGAGGTTTGCAAGAGAAGTTATGGAGGGCAAGAAGATGACTGGGTATCTGAAGAGGTTGGAAGAAGGCATCAGTGCTAGTGGTGGTGGGTATGCCGGGTATGGTGGTGGCGCTGGCACCTGTGGTGCGGGAGCGGGAGTGGAAAAGGCCGATGCAGACGGAGAGGGTAGGTTATCGGTAGACTTTTCAAGTAAACCTGGTGGTGCTGCTGCCAATGGATTGGGTCTGGATGGGGTAGACGGCGTATTCTCCCCCACCGTCACTACGGATTCGCAGAATTATACTGCCCTCCCTCACGCTGGATCCATGCGCATTGATTGGAATGAATTCGATAGGATGTTGGGTGGCACTGGTGGTGGCGATGCTAGGCGTAATAGCAACAACAACCACAGTAATAGTCATCAACATCATTCCCATGCGCTTCCACATAATCATAATAGTGGCTTTTCCATAGCAGACCAAAAACAGCAGCAGCCGCAGTCCCCCCCGCAGACACAGGCGCATACACAGGCGCAAACACAGCCAAATACACAGGCACAGACATCCACTGCCACGACAACAGCACCGCTCCACCCACACATCCTCGACCCATCCTCCACAAACACCGCCGGTCTCCTCCTCGACCACTATGAACTCCCCTGGGAATCCCCAGACTGCACCCTGAACTTCTCCTCCTCTCCCCCTCGCCACGTCTCAACTGCTGGATATAGCAGTGGCTCCCTCTCCCCCTACGACTATGACCCGCTCATAGACACAAACGCAAACACAGACTTCTACAGCAAATTCTTCGACCACAACAACACTACCACTACCACAACCCTCAACTCAAACTGCAACATAAACTGCAACACCAACTGCAGTAACATCACCTGCACCAACACCACCACCACCACCAACAAACAGCAGCAACAGCAACAAGAACCGTTCCGCCAGCTCGACCTCTCCGAAGATTCTGCCTCACTAACACCTGTCGACACACCCCCCTTCCTCGTCGACTCACTGCACACGACAGGCTTCTCATCCGGAGCCTCATCGGCATCGTCGGCGCATGCGTCGCCACTGTTGCTGTTTGAAGATGTGGATTGGTATGGGAGCCCGAGCATCTTCCAAACATATGCTTAATTAATTGCTGTTTTTTTTTCCCTACCTCTTGCTTGCAATGAAATTTGGGATTTGGGATTGGGTTTCGGCTAGGTCAACGTAGGTGTTCCGGTGCAAAAGGAAACCAAAGAAAGCAACCAAAAAAATGACAAATGAGATGCGAAAATCATGACAAAAGGGAAAAAGTGGGATATGGGTAGTTACGATGGGTGTTTTATCATATTATCATTTCGTGGAAGTTCTGGGGTCTGCTATTTCCTTCTCGCATTTATCTTTGTTCATATCTTTTAACTTTCTGTAGAGATTAATAATGTTTTTCTTCTCTTGTTTTCTCTTCTCCTTTTTCTTTTCACTCTTTCCCCCTTTTTAACATCATTGATTATGTTTTTATCATTCTCATAATGTATATATAATAACAGCTCCTGACAGAATTGGAGATTGACAAGAGAAGAACAGGAAAGGAAAGGAAAAGAGAATGAGTGAAAAGAAGAAAGAAAAAAAGAAAGGAAAATGATGATGAAAAGAGAAGTAAGAGTGATAAATTTACTAAAGCTTGAATTGTGAAACTTGAAGTGTCTAGAGAAGAATATATATATATTCTTATATTTTTAAGAGCAAAGAAAAGAGATGAAATAAAAATATGAAATTGAAAGAAATAACATGATATGAAATAATGAAAATGATGATTGAATTGATATAATATATTCTTCAATATTGTAATTATTTTTTAAATAAAAATAACACTCTTTTATTATATAAGTCTGTTTCTCTTTAAAGATAAAAATAATATCAGTGAAATATAGAGAAACTGATTATTTATATTTTAAAAAATAGAAGATTTTATAAGTAATTACATTAATATAAAATTAATTCTTAATTTTAATAGTAATTTAATATTACTGTTCTTAATTCCTTGCAGAATCTATTAAATATTAAGATATTAAAACTATATATTTAATATATTTTGATTAAAGACTCAGTTAAATCTTGAATTGAATTTAATTTTGTAATTATTCACAGATTATATACTGACTAATATTATCAAGATACTTTTTTTTATATTTTTCTAATGTTTTGAAACATTAAAAACAGACAGGATTTTCACAGCTTCAGATATTCTTCACAATCAGAGGTTGAGAATTTTTCAAAATCAAGAAAATTGATGCATAGAAATTCTAGGGCTAGGTCTCTCCACCTTCCAATTTGTATGGCAATTTGACCCGGGGTTGTGGCGTGGTAGGGTAGGGGTGGATGGGATGGGGGAAAACCTCACATGGGGGCTTTGAACCATGTTTGGTTGAATCACTTCACCACCACACGGGGTATGAGGTCGGTGTTAGGGTTGAAATGCTTGAATGATCGAGCACTATCAGCGGTTTATTATTCGAAAAATTGAGCGAGTTCGTGGTGGAGCGGTTTGAAAAAAATTCGCATATTCTGTATCTGAAATTGCTAAATGTATAGTTAATAATTGACTGTATAAGTACTAGAAAAACCCTGAGATCTGAGTCTCAGGTAGATGTCATAGTCTCTGACTGCATACATCTATAATTGATTTCTTATTAGAGTTAGTGTCTGCAGTAGTTACTCTTCTTTCAATCTCATTTTTCAATCCTTATCTCATTTTCATTCTCTGTGACCGCCCGCCTCTTTCTGAACAGAGAGACTGTGATTGTTCACTCTTGCTACTTTTCAGAGCTTCTGTTTCTTTCTTCTTTCACTTTTTTCTTCTTCTACTTCTTCTTTCTTTCACTTTCTTCCTTCTTCTACTTCATTCTTATTCCTCTATTCAGAAGTACATTCATTCATGCTACTTCTCAGAGCTTCTGCTTCTTTCTGTAAAGTTAACTATGATAAACAGACAAGCATGTACACACACATATATATATATATAGAGGCGCCCGCCCATCCTCATCTTAGAAGAATGAGACGAGATTTACCATTTTACAAGTACTATACAACGCTACAATTGACATACGCTGCAGTGATAGTCTAATCTATATACTAGCACAGATTATAACACTCATCACTAAGAATCTCTCTCATGATATAATCATCAAGATCTGATTCATTTGAGTTAGCTTATTTCCTATTTAAGATTAGCTTCAAATAACTAGTGAGTGACTAATCATTGATTTAAAAAAAGCAATAATATTCTAAACAGTGGCTAATATTCTGAGATAAAGCAAGATCTAACTTCTGTTTCTGAATAGTCTCTTATATATTTTTAAAACTTAAATTAGTTATGTTTATTTATAAACTAACTCATTTATCTAGATGGTGAATTTGAGGTATGCTAAAAATATGTGTGATAAATAACTTACTGATTAAAAGAGTATAAAAAAAAGAGTACACAAACAGCACGGGAAATATATAGTTAGAAAAAAAAAAGGTAGTTGAAAACAATATAATAAAAAACATAATAAAAGTAAGCACTTTGCACTGCTGGGAACATAAGGAACTTGTTGAAACTGTTCCAAAACTGAGAAGCAAAAAACAATGAAGCAAACAATATCCAACACACAAGTAACAGGCCATTGCAGAGGCACCTCAACGATACTCGTAAACAAGGATAGAAGCCAAAGGTAGACAAGGGATGGTGGGTGAGGTATCTGGTATAAAAAGCATTTGAAAAATGGAATACAGAGCACAGCATAGAGGGATGGTGTTTCGCGCGCGCGGAGGGGGTGATAATGGATGACAGGAATGAACACCAACTGAAAGGAATCAGGAACGTTGAAAACACCAAACCAAAATTAAAGGAAAAGGAAAAGGAAAAATAAAAATAAGAAAGAATTACAAGAAAATAAAAGGCAAACAATACCCCCCTTCTACCAGGCTTCTCTGAAAAATGAAAAAAAAAAACCGCCTGGGTCTGCCCTGACCGTCTTCCTGTTGTATATATAATAATAAAATGAAACAAATGAACTCATTCCCCCTGTATATATGGAAGGTATAGTTTATCTTTCGTCGTCATTGCTGTTAATCACATCCTAGAGCAGGTGAAACTGCCCGCGGAAGTGGTATCTTCATTGATGGCTCTTCCGGAGACGTAGAGGCCGAGTCCGCACTGTGGGGTTTTTTCGGTTTGGTTAGATCTTGTTCTCTTTTCCTTTCTGTGTCTTCCTGTTTTCCTTTGTTGTCTTCTTTTTTTCTTTGTTTTGATTGAAATAATGATGGCTATGTCGGGTGAGTGTATCAGGTTGGGTTTGGGAATATACATAGGAGTAGAAGGAAAAAAAAGAAAAAGGGAAAAAGGCGGGGGGGGTTTGGGGAGTTCATAGTAAGCAGGCAAAGTCATGGGGTGAATGAACGTACAATTAGGGCGCCGCTGGCGACGCAGAAGACGTTGAGTAGGGTGAGAACGATCTTGCGTGGGCTGGAGAAGTAGCGGCCTTTATTCAGGTAGAGCCAGAACCAACCGTTTAGGCCGACTGTTTTGGTTTGCAGTTTTTGTTAGTCTCTGTTTTCATAGGGGGTTGGAAAAGAAGGACGAAAAAAAAGGAGGGTGGGTATATGCAGGGTTGCTTACAAGTGAACCAACTTGCGAAGAGGGCAGTCTATACCGAGTTAAGAAAATTTGGTTCGTTAGTCTTTTCCGCATCATATAATTTTGTCATTCCCATTTCCTGCCTTAAAGGGGGGAAAGAAAACACGTACGATCAAACTAAGAAGATGGTTAAAGACGGGGATAGCTTCCGCGATGATCCAGGCGATGACCCATAGTAAAGTGGCCAGGCCAACCCATGCGCCAATTGAAGTCCAGCTTCGTCGGGACATGTGATCTGTTCCGCGGAAGATGCGGACGTATAGGTATTTGCAGGCGACGTGTCCGTTGATGACGCCGGCAATAACGATCTAAACGGTGCTGTTAGTTGTTGGTGCCTTGGTTTGAAGGGCGGACATATATATTTGGGGGTATGGAATCAAACGTACAGTAGGGCATGCAACGCCGTATGCGATCTTGCTAATGAGAGGTCCAGTTGAGCTCAAGGCTGGTGATGCTACTTCTCTTCCAGCAAAGTAGTAGATGACGACGCCAGCGATCGTGTAAAAGGTAGTGTTGGTTCCCTGGAGGGTGAAGAGGGCTTTGGAATAATCGCTAGGATTTTTGAGTTCAGATGCAAATCCGAAAAATGCAACGTGACCGGCTGTACATACATTATGGGAGGGAGTTATGATTAGTATTGAAGACAGATTTGATATATACAAGGGATAGGAGAAAAAGACACTAACAATAGGAGAAGATGATATTGCTGACTGCCAAGAAGGCGTGGTAAATATCTGTCGTGACAAATGCATCAATGCCGTCGCCGGGTTTTTGCACCCCGACTGCTATCATTGTAATCATGACAGCACTGAATATGCTAGCGAATGCTACAGTTGAGATATAATTAGTCAATGATTGGGTCCATATAATGTTCATTGAAAATAATTCAAGGTTCATAAAGGAGGCGGGGGTGAATATTGGGATATGAGGGAACTCACAAATAATAGAGAGCCAAGAAACATTCTTCAGTGTTCGTGGAAGGGTAAGGATTAGTGAAACCAGCATTCCCACAAGGCCAAAAACAATACTGCACGTTCCGTTATCCGTAAGCGTGTTCATCATGACGACAAACGTAAGGACGTGGCTGCCCATGATGAATATTAGGAAGAGGAGCTGCCCAACGCCGAGCAACTCGCGGCCAAATCTACCCATGAGAATCTCTCCGGCGTCGGCCATGCTATGGACGTGCGGGTATGCAGCTTTGAATTGGCCGATGGTGTAGCCGGTGTAGGTTGCCAGAAAGCCAATAAAGAGGAGAATTATAATGGCTCTGAAAGGAGGACGTAATTGTTAGTTGTATTGGAGATACATAATATAAATTCCGTTGGGCGGGCGAGCTTTGACTCACGGTACTAATCCCAACGCTGCGACTGCTGATGGAAGAGCAAGAATACCCAGAGACATAGTCTCCGCGATCATGACTGTAGTAATTGTTAGTGTCTGTTTCTATGCGCCTGATGAACAGGACTAATAGCGGCATGGGTTCCATACGTAGTCCACATTGCCTAAAAGCGAACAAGCATGAATCGTCAGCAATTGTCATTACATTTTCCTTCTTTCCTTCCAACGGATTTTTTTCCCCTTTCTCTTCATTCTTGATGAAATAACTCACCACCACGTCAACACTTTATATTTAACCTCAGCAGAGTCCTCATTCCCGAAGGGATCCACGCATTGAGTCACGACATCCTTCTCGTATGGCGGGAGCGAAGTTGAGCTGCCGCCATCGATCTTCTCTATGTCCCCTATTTTCCCAGGGATCTGCCGTTCACTGAGACCAGACTGGATTTGTACCTCCTCTCCATCCAGCATAACTGCCATCCTTCTTTTGAACCTGCCCCCCTTGGCGGAAAATCCGGACGTTCAAGGTTATCAACTTCTCAATTGTCGACGTCCGAACGAGCTGTTAAAACAACAAGCCTGCAGAGGCTTTCCCTGTATGGTGTGGGGTATTGTGAGTAATAAAAGGGTGCGGGAGTAGGAGAACGGCTAAATGACGAAAGACAATATTAAAAAAAATATGGAATTGAAATAAAGAAGAGAACCAGGAATACATAAGGAGAGAAACAGGGTTTTGAACGGATTCTCCGTTTCCACTTCTGGTCTTGGGAACCCGCCTTCTCCTTGCGCCGGGAAACCACCTCTAAATAATGCTAAATAGAATTCGGAGCCGAGTGAAAGTGGAAATCGGGGCGCCTTTTTTTTGGCCTTATCTCCATATTTTCTTTCTCCCCAACCCAGGGGCCTTATCAACTATCCTTATTATGCCCTAAACAGGAGCCTGGTGCCTGAAGGCGCTACATTTTTGTTGAGTCGGAAAGGCACGCCCGCCGCCTCTGAGTCTGTATACAGTTGTTTAGTTAATATCTCTAAATAAAGTTGTAGGGAGTGGCGACATCACCTGCCGTTGCTTTCTATAATAGTAGTTTGTAATCTCGATCAGATGTACCCTTCTCCGGGATTGCGGATCACCACATCTTCTATCTCTTCCCCCCTCCTCTCTCCCCGGCATGCCGCACACTCGTTACTAATAATAATGTATCATATTGCTGTCCATAAAGGTGTGGGTACGGACTTCCCCAGTCCCGGCCGTTGAGTTTATGGCATGAGCATAAATAAAGGCCATATTATATAGCCTTTCCCTCCGTCCAGGGAAGCCCTGAAAGTAACAACAGCGTCCCAGGGTTGCATAACAACAATAATAACATTCCTAGATTTCTCTGTAAACTTTTTTTCTTCACGGCGGTCGTCTTGGTGGTGCGGATCGGCGCTAGAACGCTTGAGACAATTAAGCTTTCTTCGGAATGCTTGGCACCAGCGGCCGCCAAGCCCGCCAAGCAGTGAACAATTCCCGCCGACTTCCGGCTTCTTCTCCGGGAAACATAATGAATATTTTCGGTATTGAGGCTTAGGAGCCAAGCGGTTTCTGGTATGGCTATTCTCCGAGGTGAGTGGTTGTGGTTTGTTCTTCAGTCGGGAGATGAGGCTTGGCTGACACTTTGCCAAGGCGCAGCGGCCAAATCGCGATGGGATTCAGCACTCTAAGACCCGTTACCGTATTTGCAGACGTACAAAGTTATGAATGAACTGTTCCCTAATCTGGGTTCGGTGTGCAAATAGTATCACAGTAACTCTTTTCTACGCTTTTCATCCATCTGGGTTCGGTGTGCAAATAGTATCACAGTAACTCTTTTCTACGCTTTTCATCCATCTGGGTTTGGTGTGCAAATAGTATCACAGTAACTCTTTTCTACGCTTTTCATCCATCTGTGTCCCTCCACCGCCGGACTCTGAGACGCCAAGTTCAAGCCTCTCGTTATTTAGCCCCCTTTTGAAATCTCTGAGCTTCTCATCCGCGGCAAACTCAACACTTGCTCATTTTCAAATCAATGCTGCTGATTATCGATATATCCCTACAGAACACACCTGGGCACTCTCTCGTAGATGCCTCTCTTGGTATAGAACATCCATCCATGGATAGACTTCCAAGGGTGCACGGGTTCAACATGGCCCACTGCGACCCGCCTTGAGTTTGTTTCATGCCGCCACCCAACCAGGCGTTTGCCATATAAAAAGAAAAAGTTTGAACGCTTAGATAGCCGAGCCTTTGACTTGCAAGGTACCCATTACCCCATACTAGACTAGACGATGGAAAGGGGACAGCGGTCTGTCTGGGCGGTAAGCGATGAACCGTTCCATAAACCAGTACCTATCTCCTATCTCTGTGCTCGTCGATATAATTCACGGCTCTGTTTTAACTACTACATCATTTTCCAGTAGTCTTGTGCTGCAAAGTAAGGATGGTGATACCCGCCTCTTTTTTTTTTTTTTTTTCTTTTTTAAATCTTTTAAGTCAGAAAATGAATATTATATTGTTTTTCTTTTAGAAGAATATATGAATTGAGATGCTGACAGCACATGTCCTTTCGCCACATACTCTCTATCATTAATAGAAACATAAGTTGTGCTGAGCATATTCAAGGATCCATACTGATCACAATGCAGGGGGAAAAAAAAAAGAAGAAGATTCTATCTTCGACAGAATTGAGAATTTATTGGTTCGGTCTAGTTCGGGGCTCAGATTCTAGCCTCTGCTAGCAAAATGCTTTGTGGTGGGTGAGGTTGAGGTGGTGATTGATAAGTTATTAGTAAGCGGAATCTGAAGTGGGGTTTGTATGGCGATCTTGCTGACACCACTATCATATAATAATAAGATTCTTCCACTATCCGGTTTGTGTGGGGTTAAGATCTCTGAGATCTAACCAAGTTAGGTTAGATTTTCTTAGTTCCCGAACTGAATCAAACCGAACTATTCTATCAGGGCCCACAACCGAACTGGCCCGATAACTTTGCTCTTCTGAACCGCCCTTATTATTATATTATTATATCATTATCAACTAACTATACATAGTAGTTTTCCATATCTCCGAACAAACCCCGAGCACTTCCCTCATCATACACGTACCTATCCCTCGGGAAGCCCGGTGGAGATTCCCTTTAGCTTAGAATGCCCTTTGGTAACTAGTGACAGACAGAGAGGGGTGGGGAACCTATGTCATTTTGAGACGGAAAGAAGAAAAAAGGAGGAAAGAATGTTAGTATCCTCTTCTCTAGTGTTTCCTTATATATGCTGGATATCTTTCCCCTGCTGCCAGTTTTCAATCTTTAGGAGGAGCAGAATAAGTGCTCATTTCAGACCAAAAGACGCCTTTTTCAGAGGGAGTTTTCAGGTCATATAACAGGAGACTTGACATCAAAAAGGACGCCACCCGTCACCAGATATCAAAATATTACGAAATGGACGAGACGAGACGAGGAGTGGGGGTTTTTGTTAACCACGACCACGCCTGATGATTGATCATTTCCTCCTGTGGAAATCAACAGAGCATGCATGCATGGATTTCTTTTGTCTTCTTTCTTCTCTTCTCTGGTACATCACGCTTCTCCTCCCCCACAGATACGTTTTACCCCACAAAAACATGGAACTACGTGGAGGCCGGTGGAGTCGTCGGCAAGTAAATTTCCCTACTTGCTACGAATTGCTTGCCACTAGTTAGGTTCAATTGACATAGATGGAGTATAACGGTTCGCCTGTGTCCGGTGTCAGGCGCTAAGCGAGGATTTTCATTAACTTGCTAAAGAAAGAAAGAATGAATGAATGGGGAAATCGGAGATGACAGTTACTATATGCTAAATGAATATAGGCTATGTTGGAGCCGAAAATGAAAGAAATAAGAGAGCGAATTTATACCTATTAGAAAAAAAATAATTAAAGTGTGCAAGCTTGACAAGTAAACTTGGGGAGAAAATTTAATGAAACAAAAAAGCACGTCGACCAGGGCTTCAGCACCCAAGACTCCAAAATCTCATTAGTTAACATCACAAGAGGTTGATGGTGAAGGTAATGTAACACCACACCACCCTAGGAGCTATGTCAACATTCACCAATCTCCAAACAATGAGGTATAAGAATATACCTGAGGTATCATTATCCCATGAAACGTTACTGCAAATAACAGGCAAGTGTCCATCGGCAACCCAGCACCACTTCCCCCGGCGTTAAGCAAAATATCAAACCCCCCCCTTCTTTCCGCTAACGCAAGTGATCGTTTTCGTCATCATTGCATCATCATGATCAAACCAGCAAGCACGACGATAATCAAAATAGAATCGTGCTCCCCCTTTCTTTTCGATTTAACCTAGGACGTCGGCCGCTGTCCGTATACGAAGTGGAAAACCGTCAAGAGATGGTTTTTGGGGTCACGGAATTCCTTTCGCACCGCATCGCACAGGACTTTGGTTTCGTCTATGTTCCAGCCGAGGATGCGGGTGAAAAGGGCCAGGGTGAATGATTCGATGCAGCTGCACATGTGTTCCATTTGGAATGCGCCCACCTCCTTGAGTTTGGGGTCTTTGGGCCATGTCCCCATTGGGACCTGCGGGGACGATACTTGTTAGTATCTATATTCTGTAGGGAAGGGGGTTATGTAGAATGAAGAAGAAGAAGAAGAGGGGAAAGTCTAAGAAAGAAAGAAAAACAAAAATCGCTCAATCAGGATGAAGAGACATACCTTGTATATATCATCCTGGACATTCTTGAAGCCAGCGTTGATCAGATTCTGCTTCTGCTCACCAGCAACATTCAGGCGTTTCCCAAATTTTATACTCGCTTCATCTAGTAGGGCTAGCCAGCGGGATGTATTGGGGCACTTCTTAAGCGTCGGGTCGTCGTCGGAGTGAACCCACGCTTCATATTCTTGCATTTCAATCCACCCTCCAGGCTTCAGGTGCTGGAGTGCGCGGCTGTACAATGTGTTCCAATCCTTAATGCTCCCGCCCATCCCCCGCGCATGGATAAAATCGAATGCCTCATCTGACGTATACACCCATTCACTCTCAACATCATCGACATAAAACTTGCAATTGGGAGGCACCCAGGAAGGTTGAATGGGGCTCAAGTCGTTCCCGATCACGGTGGCAGTGTGGAATTCATCAGCAAAATCAATAGCCCATGCACCTGTTGCTGTCCCGAAGTCTAGCACTCTCTTCGGCTTCGCGGTAATGGGCGCTCGGAAGAGCCGACCGCCTAGTATAAGGCGAAAGATGTGGTGGTGTAATTCGAGCCGCTCCTGCTCCGCTTCGTCATTTGGTAACATATACGATCCGTTCCTGAATCCGTGGTATCTCCTTCCATTTTCTATAACGTGGCAAGAAAAGGGCATAACAGCATTAGCACGAAATGCTGACCCGACCGGAAGCGCAGAATTTTGTTGGGATGACGCTCACCATATCTATATTCTAGGATTGAGGAGGAGAGCGAGGTTCCAAGGGAGGAACCGCCAACAGTCGCGCTGATTGAGGCGCAATCTGCGAATTCTGTCTGTTTCGGTTGTTAGTTCTATAGACCTTTGAAAGAAGAGTATTGAGGAAAGGTCGCCAGGGAGTCACTACATCGATATCGATAATCCCGGGGTTTGGTGCAGAGGGCTGCACAATTGTCTCAGTTTGGTGTGTCATTTTTATTTACTTCTCGAGGAGCAAAGGGAGCAAAAAGCAAAAAGAAAAATCAAATCGAGAGAAGTAATGATCAAATAATACCTGTGTTACCAGGAAATCGTCAAAAGATGTTTGTTTTTGGGGCTTCCACGAGCTCGGGAACACCGATATATATGAATGAACCCAGTACACACGAGGGGGAGCCTGGCCTCCCCATCCTCGTCTTTTGGCAGTCCTCGCTTGAACATAACCAGACTGCTTTAGCTGCTGTGTCTAGACTAAGGAATCAGCTCGATTATCCCGTCCGCTTACTGCATAAGTCTTAGTGTGCAGACTTTCAACTGCTAACGTCGCGGAGATCGGAAACGCCATCCAGCGCGAGTGACCGGCCTGCTGTCCCGGACGGGTGAGAGGGTGCAACCTATCTTTACTCGGCGTAGTGTCTTGCCCGACCTCTGCCGGACCTCACATTAACTTTCTGACGAGACACTCACTCCACAGATGTTCGGTATGGTAAGATTTGCGACCAATTCAACACCGAAGGACTGACTGAACCTGCTCAAAGGCCTGAGCACCGCGAATTTTAGTTTGGCATATCAGACTCAAATAATGAACGGTTGACTAGATTATGAGATGTCAATGTTCTCTTTCAGTAGCTCCTTGACCCTATAAATACCGTTCATAGTCGGTTTCTTTTGGATAGCGTACGAAGTCAAAAGCTCAGCAAAAATAATCGCCACAAATCCCACAGTCAACTCAACACTCCAGACATGAGAGTTCAGGCTAACAGAGATGGCGCATAGAATTGGCGTCTTGAGATTCCTTCTCGACGAAGCTAAAAAGCAGCGGGAGGGGGGACGGACGGCAACAAAGTGGAGTACCTAGGAAAAGAGCCACAACAAGGCCATCTCGCCAGCAGCGTTTGCGAAAGTTGTTTTGGTCTTCCGCAAGTCTCAAACTCAAACGGCTGTCCCCAACCTCGAAGCATCTTTGGCTCAGCTCGTTCGTTGCTTTCTAGCACTGAGCAGCTCCACTGAGCAGCTCCACAGAGCAGTTATCAGCGCCATCGCTCGTATAACCGCCTGCATAGCTGCACACAGGCCCCTTTCTGCATCAGTCTGAGGAACCAATAATAGCCCCCCACGCAAGGCCAAACCCCGCCCATGATATGTCTCCGGCGCTACTGCTGCATCCGAGGTGAGCGTTAGAGGTTGCATCCATCGCCAACCCGCAGGGAAACGTGGCTGACCTGGAATAACATTGGCATCTTGCTCTGACTTCCGAGGAGCCGTAGACCTATTTGGTGCGTTTTGTCGGGGGATCCTAGGATGAGAGATATTGTCGGATTGGGTGTCACGGATGAATATGTTGAAGACATATGAATCTTATCTGTATCAAGATCTGCTTGTTCTATTATCCGTACACTATCTAATATATCTATTTCATACAAAAGATGGAGCTATTTATAGTAAAATATATGTGCGAGCCAAGAGAGCTAGCATAAGCGAGTATTAGACGAGCGTTGTAGTAAGCTGATGATGATGAGAAATATTGTAGTAATACGATGTTGGTGGCGTTCAGTAATACGATGTTGGTGGCGTTCAGTAGTGTATAACCTCTTTTTCCTGACAGATATTCAAGCATTTCCTGTGCATTTCATTTCTTTTTGATGCACTCCGTATGATAAACGTCTCCTTCGTGTCCTTGCGTGCAAAAAATTCAGACGCTGGTCAATTCAGCCAACCGTTGCTGAAGAGTTCATGACTGGCTGCTCGGAATCTGCGAGGAGGAGAAGAGGAACCAACAATATCAAGCCTATGATCGCATGCCCATGCATATCTGTATCTACATGTACGGCTTTGAAGAGGTGAAAGAGCCTCAAAGGGTTGCTTATGTCACAGATCGTAATTAACTTAACTAGTTAACGAAGTTATTAGTTACTATTCCCTTCCCCCAGCCTGGGGATCTCCTTTGGGTGTCTATGAAGAAAAACTTCCAAAAAGTAAATTAATTAATTAATTAATTAATTCTTGCATTCTGGCAGCCATCCCAGCAAATCATCTTCAAACCTGGCAGTTTCCCCCACCTAAACCTCCAGTCTGCAACCTAACCCGATTGATGTTTCTTTTAGTTCTCAAACATCCAATAACAAGCCCTTTCGTACGCCGCAACCAAGAAGGCAAAACGTTAGGGGAAACTTCTTTCATTCTATCTATCCAGATTCCATGGAACTGGTTTTTCGGCGGTTGTCCTAATTCCATGACGATTGGCCACATTCAATTGAGCCTTGCAATGTCTCTTTGAGATGGTTAGTGCGGACTTTCTTACGATTGCCACCCTTTGTAACAAAGAAAAAGAGATATGGAAAGAGAATACAATTCCTTGCTCTAGTATATATACCATACATGCTTGGTAGCCAGATATATTCTTTTGACTGACTCAAATTTCTATGTGTTCTCATCCAATGGAGCATTTACAGACTATGGATTGTTCAAGTTTGTAGCCCGGATTCGTGATGATATCTTTTGCGAACCATCAATCAGAACTGAAAAATGCTTTTCTACCTAGGACCTCATTTCTACGCCTTATGGAGGAAATAAACTATAGTGGCCCAAAAAACCCTCATCTGAGCTCGGGAGAAATGCACTGGGCCCTGTGACATCATCGTTGGGACCATTTATTCGAGAGCAATAGTCAATGGCGCCCCACTAGAGGAATAATAGGGCTACAATAATAATGCCCCTTGTGTTGTGGCGCGTGTAAATCAATCAATTCCTCTCCGTTCATCGTATTTTTTAGTTTTTCTTTCTTTCTTTCGTTACAGAACCTAGCCCACTATGAAGGAGGCAATCAACTACGCCGGGCCGACCATCAAAATCGTGGACAGTCCTGTCCCCAAACCAAATGATGACCAGGTCATGATCAAAGTGATCGTGTCGGGCTCAAACCCGAAAGACTGGAAGATGCCGGAGTGGGCGGCGCTGTCGGGGGACGTTGACGATGACAATGGCATGTCTGGAACGCTTCAGAGAGCTGGGAAGGGAGTCAATCAAGGGGATGATATTGCTGGGATCGTTCAGGCAGTTGGCGCGAATGTTGTAGAATTTAAGGTATTTATCGATCGAATCGATACTTATTAAATACGCGACGGGGCCATTGATTTTAACCTCTCGTGAAACCGAACAAGGAAGTTGAAACGAGCAAAAGCTAACTTGGACCTGCACCTTTTGTTAGCCGGGCGATCGGGTTGCGGCATTTCATGAAATGTGTATGCCGGGTGGCTCCTACGCCGAATATGCGATTGCTTGGAGCCATACAACTTTCCATCTACCAAAACATACATCGTTTGAAGGTGCGACGCGAAAAGAAAATCACTTATACCTATTAGACGTACCACTGTTCGCTCGAGAGATATAATGTGCTGATATTTGCCCCTCAATCGACACAGAAGCCGCAACGATCCCCCTCGCCACCTTGACCGCCGCTGTATCTCTATACCCAAACCACCGCCTTCCGTTCCCATGGGTCCCTGCCCAGGAGCGAATTCCACTAATCATCTACGGCGCAAGCACGGCCGTGGGATCCTTCGCTATCAAGCTAGCTTGCAAGAGTAACATCCATCCCATCATCGCAGTTGCCGGCAAAGGCTCGCATTACGTGGAAACCCTTATCGACCGGCGCAGAGGGGATGCAATCGTCGACTACCGCGGCGGGCTGAAGGCCACTGTTGAAGGAATCACAAGTAGTCTACAACAAGCGGGACACTCCACGGTACACCATGCGCTCGACTGCGTCGCCATCAAGCGTAGCACGGAGGTACTGAGGAAGTGCGTTGCCCCAGGTGGGCTGATAGATGTTGTGGAGGCCGAGGCTAATATGGACGTGTCGCCTGCAAGGGCCATGCCTATCTCGGTGGGGTCAGTGCATGGTATGGCTGGGTTTGAGAACAATGAACGCTTGGGCTTTGTGATGTGTCGGTATTTCACTCGGGCGCTGATGCTGCGGGAGTTCTCGGGCCATCCGTATGAAGTTCGGCCTGGTGGTCTGGCAGGGGTGCAGCAGGCATTGATGGACCTGAAGGAGGGGAAGGCGAGCGCTACTAAGTATATTTTCCGCATTGCGGATACACCTGGGATTTCATGATATTGTTTTCGATGTACTATGTAAGTTCCAATGGATTCTTTTCGGCCAATCTTCCGATCCTAGGTTGCGGGCAGATCCAATTTCAACAATTACCGTCGCCTGTGATCTGTGCCTGGCAAAGAGGATAAAAATAGGTGAGAAGAGGGGGAAAAGAAAAATAAACGAACAGGAAAATGATCCAATATCTCTCCATCATCCACTCATATTTGTCCCCGTCGTCAGTTGGTTCTCAGTATACTAACCCACCAAGAGAGAAAGTCATTGCTTGGCTCTCTTTTCTTTTTTTGCGGCCCACTCCCTTGCCAAAAGGTAAATTTCCCTGAAGAATGGAGATTAACCGTGCCATGCTTACTCACTCTCTGTAGTGAGTGCGCCACAGCATACAGAAAACCACACTGTAAAGAAAATATTTTGAATATAGTAATCTTCAAAAATTAATTAATAATCATCACCACATCTATCTATAACATAAAGATTATCTATATACTCATTAGAAGGTGTAGAATCCACTGTAAGTTGAGATTCTATAGAATTATCTTGTTGTGGTTGAGTGACTGTAGATTTTATAGATTTTGATTCCAATTGATTGAAGAGTCTTATTGAACATCTTTTTCATCTCATCTGCTCTACAGGTTGCAATCTTGTGATTGGCATTCTTAATAGTAAGGACTAGACTGGCCGCCGGGACCATGAATTTCACATTTGATCCCATTTGATCTGGTCTCATACATTTCTTGGCGTGAGTCCCACCAGGACCAAGCCTCAAAAAAATCTGAAAATGAACTCTTTCTGAGAGAAATGACATGAAAAATGACCAGATTTAATTCAAGAACAGTGAAATGAAAGTAATTTCTCAGAATAAACTGTGAAAGATAATCATTCTTTCAAAATCAGAATAGAACTGAGACTGAAGATTAAATTCAGTCTTATTCAATTTATTCAGTGATTACTTATATAATCAGAATTTGATAACAATTATTAATAATACTTATGAAATACCTAAATACATTCTTATATAAGTTTATTCTTCACTTTCTTATAAAAACTATACTTCTCTGATATACTGTGATCAGAGATATTAAACTATCTGATAATTTCATGTTTTATTCACAGATCACAGAAGCTTCTACAACTGCTTCATTATAAACTCACTTGATTTTTTGAATAAGAACCCGCCGATAAATTCATTAAAAAGCTCTCAATCATATGAGCATTTTGACCCCATTGCTGACTGCATACCCCGTGTGGTGGTGAAGTTATCCAGCCAAATGTGAACCAGACATTGTTTGAAACTTCTGTGTGGGATTATCCCCTGTTCTCCTCTATCACACCACAACCCCGGGCCAAATTGCCATACAAATTGTAAGGTGAAAAGACCTAGTCATATGCATCAATCTTCTCGATTTTGGAAGATCTCTGATCTGTAATTGTGAAGATATCTGAGAAGCAATATCTGCGAAAACCCTGTCCATCTTTGATGTTCCAAAACATCAACACCAAGTCCCACCCTTGTACCGCCCTTTTTCAATCTGGCTCATCCTCAGCAGAAAAATACAAAAAGATACCTCAGTAATAATATCAAGCACATAATTAACAGACACTTCTGAAGTGCAACTTCTGTGAATACTCTGTCTGTCTTCAATGTATCTAGATATCAATGCCAAGTCTCACTCTTGTATCACTTCTCTCAATCTGGCTCATCACTGGCAGAATAATACAAAAAGATACCTTGATAACAGTACTCAATATATAATCAGTGAATAATGAGTTAACAGAACAAGTTAACAGCATATCAACAACTATAAATTCAGTATATTTCAAGATTTGACTGAGTCTTTGATCTCTGCACAGTGAGATATATTAAATCTAGTTTTAATATCTCAATATTTAATAGATTCTGCAAGAAATTAAGAACAGTAATACTAAATTTCTATTAAATTTAAGAATTAACTCTATATTGATATAATTATTGACAAAGTCTTTTATTTTAAGATATAAATAATCAGTTCCTCTACATCTCACTGATAATATTTATATTATTATATAGAAATAGACTTATATTCTCTATAATATCAAGACTCTGAAGAGGAAAAGTCTTGATAGAGAGTATACAGTAGTATTATTATTATTATTTTTCAATTATAGATGTATACAGTCAGAGACTATAACATCTATCTAAGAACTTTTAATTCTCAGAGTTTTTTCTATATTTATAAAGTTAACTATTATACATTCATCAATTTCAGATATATAAAATCAGAAAATTTCAGCTCAGAATATAAAAACTATTTATAAATTACAGTATTTTAACATCTTCTGATACTTTGAAATCATTTGATAATATTATGACAAAAGAAAAGAGAACACAGTCTTAAAGATAGACATATTAAATAGATAGATAGAAAAGAATAGAAAGAAAAAAGTAAAGTAAAATAAAGAGAGATCTACAGAACAAGATCTCTACAGTTTATATCTTAAGCTATATACATATTTTAACACTCTATATAACTGACTGCTGTCTCTGTTCTCTCAGACCTGCTTCAGAGATTATTATTCTCTCTAAAGAGCTGCTACTCAGCTAGCTTCTATAACTAGCTTATTTATAAGTAAGATTCTCATTAAGAATAATATCAGAGCTACTCAATTCTAGTTAAGTCTCTAATCTTTCAGCTGCTAATCTCAGTATTTCAGCCTATCAATTGACTGTCACAGTCTTGCTTACACTAATCATCTATTAAGAGCATCTAGATCTCATCTCATCTAAGTTCTTACTAGACCTGAGATGTTCTAATCAGATAGTTTTTAAATATTGATTCTCTGAAAGTGAGTGTTTAGAGTGAGAGAGATAAGACCTGATCAGTTAAGCTTAATAATGATTTACTATTCTGCAGATATTCTAGATCTCAATCACTCTAGTACTGATCTAACTTGAAGCATCTGAGAGACTGTTAATTCTAAGATCAGTGAGAATTAGTATCTGAGAACCTCTGAGATGAACATCTTAAGCTTGATAATGATTTACTATAGTGCACCCGGGGGCCTCTGATACTGTTTTATAACTTAACAGTGAAAGCTGTGATTAAGATGACTCTTACAGAGTTTGAACCTACTCTCTCTTGACATTCATTCTCTGAGGAGAAGGCTACTAATTAAGACTTCATAATAGCGTAGTTAATCACTACGCCACTGAGCCGTATACAGTAGTGTATATCTTAGCAGTTTCTATCTTATTCTTCTGCAGCAGTTAATACAAAAAAAAAGATCTTAGAAATAGTTTTTTATTTCTCTTGAAAAAGTAAGATGTTTTTCTCTGAATTTTATACAATATTCTTACAAAGAATTAAAAACAGAGTTATTTTCTGTCATAATTTCATATTCTTTTAAGTAAGAATTACCTTTTCAGTAACTGAAGAGCTTTTATTAATACTTAATTCTCTTTTATACTCTTTATTAACTGATTTGAGTTGCATACTTATTGTGTGAGAAGAATTGAATAATTTAGAATAAAATTGAATAGTTTTAATCAATTTCTCTGCAAAAAATTAACTTATTTTTTATCAGTTTTTCTCTTAAAAACTGTCATATTATCTGATTTATTATCAATTGATATCATACTTTTTCTCACTATATCTCAAGAAAGAGTTTGTAAAGATTTTATTGATTTATCTTAAAAATCAATTTTAGTTTATTAGATTCTCTTCAAAAATCTAATCTAGTTACTGATAGACTGGCCGCTGAGACCATGAATTTCACATTTGATCTCATTTGATCTGGTCTCATACATTTTTTGGCGTGAATCCCGCTGGGACTGGCTATCAAAAAAACATGTAAAGTGACTATATATCAGATCTTAAAATGAAACCATGACTTGAAAAAAATGAGAAAGTGATCTCATTTGATTCCATTTAGTTTCATTCTTGACATAAAGTTACTATTTTTAGACATTTTAAGGTTTTTTTTAGACTATTTTTAATTTTTTAAAAAGTAACGCTTTTTGATAATGCTCAAATGAGATTTAAAGTCATTTAAAGCAATAAAAATAATTTAAATTGAGAAGTGGAAATCATGGTCTCATTTGAAAAATGTGACAAGAGTAGACAGTAAGTCTCACTGAGACAGTATGAGACTACTATCTAATGTTAAAACCATGTAATGGGATCAGTTGAATTAGTAATGAAACTATCAAAAAATCTGGTCCTGGTCTCAGACACGGTCACACGGTCAGTCTAGTTACTGAACTAGTGTGAAAAAAATCAGATGTTTTATATATAAAAGTCTTTCATTCTTCTTTTGAAACAGTCTGATTAACTTTTCAATTGAAAATAGACTAATAAACCTCTTAACTAAAACAGTCTGATCAACTTTTCATTTAAAAATAGATTAATAAATCTCTCAATTGAAACAGTCTGATCAACTTTTTATTCAGTGAGTAAAATGAGTTTAAGAGTACACTCAGTTGATATGAAAAAAGATGTTTTCCCAGATACTATTTCTGAGATTGAAATTCTAAAGAGAAGAGAGAAGGAAGAAATAGAGAAATAATAAGTTCTTGAAATACAGAAACTGAAAAAAGCAAGCAAAATTCTTGAAAAACAGTGTCTGAGTGAGAAGAATGAAGAAGTTCTGTTAATTCTTCATACTCAGACTAGATAACTACAAGAAGTGATCAAGTTCAAACTTGAAATTTTAAACATAATTTAAAAAACATTGAAATCTTCTAGTACAGTCACTGACTCTTTTTCATCTTCTACTTCTTCATCTTCTTCTTCAAATCAGAAGAAAATATATGCTCAAGTAGCAGAATCTGCTATCTCTAAACCTGCTATTTTAAAACCTGTTAAAAATTCTGAGAAAACTGAGAAGAATATTACTCAGATCTCTGTTCATAGAAAGAAAAAAAAAGAAATGTAAAAAGAGAAGAACTTTCAAATCTTCAGAAATAAAAGACTTATTCTCAAAGTCTCAAATCAGAAGATCTTGCAAAAAAACCAGCTAAACTTAAATCTCATTTTCAGAATTAGAAATGAAATTAATTAGCAGTTCTTTTCTCAGTTAATAACTAATATTGAAGTTTAAAAATCAGTTATAGCTTCAATTGAGTCATCTTTCTTTGAAAATTCTATTATTTTGATTACAATGTCTGAATTTAGTGCAGAATTCCTCATTCAGAATAAGAATCTCTGAAAATCAGTAATGAAATCTCTACTGAATACAACAATTCTATATGAGAGAGATGAAAAGTGAAATAAATTCATTCTTCATGATATTTCAGTTGAAATTTTTGACTGTGAGAAAGAAATGCTACTTCTCAAAAATGAATTAAAAGAATACAATTCTATTCAACTGAGAAAAGAGCCTGTATAACTTAATTCAATTAAGTTCAGACAGAGTAGAAGAAATGTCTCTATTCTAATATATATAAAGATACTTGAATAATCAAGAATCTCTGAAGTAAGAGTAGCACATTTGAAAATGAGAGTTCATGAATACAAAGACTCAAGAATGAATCTCAAAGCTCAAACACAGTGTTCAAACTGTTAAAGATATAAACACTTTGCAATCTCTTATTTCAGAGACTTAAAATGCACATTCTGTGCTAGAGATCATAAAACTAGTGAGTATAAATATGAAACATGCTTAAAAAGAGATGAAATATGTCAACATACTCTGCTTAAGTACTTCATTTGCAAAGAAAAACATGCATCTAGCTCAAAAGAATGTGTATTTACTTCAAGAACTCAGAAGAACTGGAGAAAAGATGAAGCTCAAAGTGAATCTAAAACTGAAGAGAAAAGTCAAGCTAGTAAATCTACAATTGTAAGCTTAAAAAGAAGAAACTCTCAACTATCTAGATCTTCAAACTTCAATTCTTCAGCTAAATATAAACAGAATTTGAATTCTCAAACATCAGTTAAGATTAGAGAATTGAGAAATAACTCTGATAATAAACTAGATAGAATGTAAGCAGTTGAGATTTCTGCTTTTTAAAATAGTTATAATCTACTATCTGATGATAGTGATTACATTCTACTCTATCTTCACTCTCTTTTAGTATGAATGTACAACAAAAATAACAAAAAAAGTTTAAAAACTCTTCAAAAATCACATTTATTCAAAATAATGTGAATAGAAACTCAAATTATATTTATTTTTATCTTCAGATTATATTTGAATAAAAAGTTCACTTTGTACTTCTTCAAGAATCACACTTTGATACTGAGTAAAAGTACATTATTTCTCATTTAAGCTATTACTGCTTTCTTTCTGAAAAATCTGAGATAAAATCAAGAGTAGTAATCTATGAAAGAAAAAGATCAAGATATCAATTTAATCTGAGATTTAATATCATATCTGACTCTGATATTCTAGTGAGTGATATTATAGATAAAGATAATAAGTTTGATATTATTCAACTTATAAATACCTATAATGAAAAGTCATTGAAAGAAAACAACAATATCTGAACAATTAATAGAGAATTTTTCAATATAACTCTCTTAAAAAACTTTATAATTGCAGAAGACTTCAATGCATATCATTTCTGATAAAACTCAGAGTGCATAAGAGCAGTAAGAGCAGATAAACTGATTGAATAAACTTTTAAGTATTTAATAGATTTAGTTAACAAGTCTGATCAATAAATATTCTTTAGAAAAGACATGAAATAGAAATCTATTATAGATCTAACTTTCATATCACAAAATCTAATTGAAAAAAGACTTATAAACTGATTTATTAATTCAAATGAAACCTCAGAATCAGATTATGAGATCATTCAATTTGATATTGAACTGAGTGAAAAATAAAGAAGTGAAAATTCTCTTCTCTCTAATCAGTATAACTTTGAAAAAGCTGATTGAAAAGCAGTTAAAGAAAGAGTAAAACAGCTGAAATCTGAAAGACAGAGTAAGCTCTATTGAAATCAAAGTCAAGATATCTCAAATGAAATGCTTGAGAATAGAGTAAAGCTGATTACATCTATTCTTCTAACAAGTATTGAAGAAAATATTTTAAAGAAAAAGTCTTCTGAGTATTTCAAATCTTGATGAAATGAGAATATCACTTCTAAAAGAAAGCAATTAGTCATTACTAAGAGAAATTGAAAGAATAACTTAATATCTGATGAAGAGTTCAAAGCTATTTAAAATGAATATTTTTCAGATATTAAAAAAGTTAAAACAGATTACTAAAACAAATTTCTTGAAGAAGTATAAGAAAAAGAAGTTTTAAAGTCTTCAACTATACTAAAACAAGAAGTGTAGCAAAGCTTTCAATCTTAAAATATGAATTTCAGAATGAATTGTATACAGCAAACCCTTTTGAAAAAAAATATCAAGCTTTTATAAGAATTCTCTTTCAAAACTCATCACATTTAGAAGAGAAGAATATGTTATATCATGAATATATTGATGAAAATAACTGAGAATGATCTGAGCTTACATGTGATGAACTAGAGTCAGTAATATTCTCAAGTTCAATTAAAACTGCTGCAGAGCCTGATTCAATTAATCACTTGATTATTCAAAACACATATTTCTACTTGAAGAATGAATATTTTGAGCTCTTTTTCAATCTCTTAAAAAATGATTATCATTTTGAATGCTGGAGGAAAGCTACTGGAGTAATCCTTGCAAAATCTAATAGAAAAGCTTTAATTTCTAAGTTATATAGAGTAATATCTCTGTTGAACTATTGAAAAAAAATTCTAGAAAAGATAATAGCTACTAGATTATCTTTTATAAGCTCTATTAGTGATTCTCTTCTATTTAATAAATAAATGAGAGATAGAAAACAATATTCTGCAATTGACACTATTCTCTCAGTTATTGATGATGTTCAAGTAGCAAAGTATGAAGGCCTGGTCTCAACTGTAGTTTTTATTGATATAAAAGATGCATTTAATCATGTTTCAAAGTTTAAGATGATTCAAACTTTGAAGATGTTAAAACTGTCACTTTCTCTAATAAAATGAGTTAATTATTTCATATCTAAAAGAATTATACAACTATTCTTTGATGAAAGAAAACAAGATAAAACTGAGATAAAAATAGAAGTATCATAAGAATCTTCAATCTCATCTGTTTTATTTACAATATACACTGCATATCTATTCAAGAATAGAGAGATGAAAATAGAGAGATCTTCAAGTTATATAGATGATATTGATCTACTCTACAGTTCAAAGACAATCAAAGAGAATTTAGAAGTGATTAAGAAAGCAGTAAAGAAAATCTTTATTAGAGCAGATATCAATCTAATTCAATTTAATATGAATAAAACTAAGTTAATTCACTTTTTTCTCAGGTTTAATAAGAAAGAACTAAGTCTAACTCTTTTGAATAAAGAGATTAAACCCAGTTTGAATGTTAAATGACTAGAAGTATGATTAAACTCCAAGTTGAATTTTAAATATCATATTCAACAAAGAATTATCAAGGCAGAGAGACTACTGAATAGTATAATCAGACTATCAAATACTGAGAGAGATCTATTCTTTCAGACTATGAGACAGTTATACATAGTCTGTATTATCTCAGTAGCTGATTATGAAGTTTAAGTTTAATGAAACAATCAAGATAATTTCACTGAACTCTTTCAAAGTCTATAAAACAGAGCTCTGAGAAGAATTCTGAAAGCATTCAAATTATCTTCTATTAAAGTATTGAAAATTGAAGCTTCAATTCCATCTTCTGCTATTCAATTTGAAAAGGCCTGTATAAACTATGCTCTGAGAGTCATGAACATGAGCTTAAATTATATAATCAGAGAAAGAGTCTCTTCTTCATTTTCATCAGTTAACTCAGAAAATGAACTGAATTGAAATAGATTTCTTGATTGAAATAAGAATAATTCTTTAAAGAAAATGCTCTCTCAACTGTATAGACTATATTCACTTATTAAAAATCAATTTTCTTCATTAAATGTTAAGAAAATTGATCATGAGAAGATATCTCTCTGAAGAGAAAAGCTGAAATCTCTCATAGACTTATAAATAAGTGAACTATCTAAAGAGAGAGAATATGAACAGCATTTGAAGAAGATCTCTACAATCAATATAAAAGACTCTATTCTGATCTACTCAGATGACTCAAAAAATGAGAATTTGAATAGATTAGACACAGGCATTGCTTATACTGAAGATAATATTAATTTTATCTCAGATTTCTGAAATTTAGGCTGTGAATCTGAAGTCTTTGATGCTGAACTGTTTATAATAGTGAAAGCTTTCAAACTCATTGAAATAAAATCTCATAAAAGAGAAAATAGTTTGAAAGAGATATAAATATTCTCTGATAGTGAAGCTGCTTTAAAAAGACTTAGAAATAGTCAGATTTATAATGATCAAATAAATCTTGAACTGATTTTAAACTCTGTTTTGAAAATTTAAAAGAAAAGAACATTAAAACTGATAATTCATCTGCATTGAGTTTCTGCTCATATGAATCTTCATGACAATGAATTGGCTGATTCAGCTGTAAAAAAGAGTTCAGAATTAAGCAGATCTATTCAAAAAACAGTGTTCTGATCTTTCACAAGAAGAAAGATAAAAGAATCTTGTTTAAATAAGTAAAATGAAAGCTGGCAGAATCAAAAGAAGAGCATACATTATTCAAGATTTGAGATAAAATCAAAGTGAAAATCTTGTTCAATTAAATGTAAAAAGAAAATATTCTCATCTATAATTCAGCTGAAACTAGAATATGATTATTTCAAATCCTATATACAAAGATTTGATGATAGATTTGATTCAACAGAGTGCTCATTCTGCAATGCAAATGAAAATCCTAAGTATATTGTAATACATTGTGCATTATACAATAGTCTCAGAGTCAGATTAAAGAAGAAGTATGATTTAAATCAATTAAATATGAGGTTCTTATTCTCAACTGAGATAGGAATTAAATACTTAATAGACTTTCTATCAGAAACTCAAGCAGCTACAAGAAAATAACTGAATTCAGAAGTATCTGAATATGAAGAGGCGGAAATTGATTAGATATAGTCTGCTAAAACAGCTATATACTATCTTTTAATAATTTTATTTTGTTATAGTCTCTCTTTACTGTACTTGTTTCTTTCTGTTCTTTTCTATCTATCTATTTAATATGTCTATCTTTAAGACTATGTTCTCTTTTCCTTTGTCATGATATTTTCAAATGGTTTCAAAGTATCAGAAGGTGTTGAAATACTGCAATTTGTAAACAGTTTTTGTATTCTGAGCTGAAATTTTCTGATTTTGCATATCTGAAATTGATAAATCTATAATAGTTAACTCTATAGATATAGGAAAAACCCTGAGAACTAAAGATTCTCAGGTAGATATCATAGTCTCTGACTGCATATATCTATAATTGAAGAATAATAATAATAAGTAATTTGATTGATGCGGACAGGCGCTGATTCATTCTTTGAACAAGAAGGCACATAGACTGATTGACAGTTGAAAGCAATATGCTCTAATTGATTACAGTTGATGCACACTTCTCATTGATGTTGATTGACAATCTCTTCAGAAGTGATCTCAGAGACTCAGAAGCCTGTTCAGATAATGAAGATTCTTGCTTATGCATAGACATTTAAGTCTACTCAGTTCATAGCATCTGCATCATTGTTCTTATTCCTCAGTATAGATGTGTGAGTGACTGAGTTGTTTCTCAGTGCAGGTGTGTAATGTCTTCTATCACTGTTCTGTATACTCTTGAGCTTGATAAGACAGTTGTTCAATGTCTGAAGCTGTGTACAGAAACCTTCATAAGTCTGGTCTTTGTCTACACTTACAAGAGTCTGTAAGAGTTTGAAAGTTAATGTCTTCTTAAGTATACTAATCTTCATTCAATTCTTTCAAGATTGACTACCTGCTTCTAGAATCTTGATGTTGAAGTCAGAGATGAATGTTGTAAGAGAAGTGTTTCTCTGTCAGATACTCTGTAATCAATCTAATACTTTCTGTTACATGACAGTGTCTTGAAACAGGATATCAAGATGTCTGATGATGTTATCAGGCATTTGCAACACTGGTTTACATGCTTTCATTCATGAATGAAACTTCTGTTTCATGTGATTCTTCAATTATTCATTGATATATCAATCTTGATTAATTAATGAACTGATGATATCTTCATCTATACTCAGTTTCATGAGCATTTTCATTCTTCATGATGAGTAGAGAGTGAGATCAGAAGTATCAAAATATACAGAAGCATCTAAGCATTTCTTCAGCACTTTTGTATTCAATTCTGTAGATGTTGAAATTACATAAGTTAATTATTAAATCTCTTCATATTGAAGTTGTTGAGTTGCATGCATATCAGCTATTTATTATTATTGTAATTTCAACATTACTCAGAGTTATTGTAACATCATATCTATACTCACATTTGAGAGTTTCATATTATTATTAGACATGATTATATCAATCATCAGATGTGTAATTGTATGAATATCTCATATATCTGAGATGTCAGAACTCTCAGGTCTTTCACTGATATTCTCTTGTAAAATCTTATTACAGAGTCAGAGTGACTGGCAAGCAAGCTTCTATCTGAGAACTCAGTGTCTGCTTAACTGTTTCTCTTTCTTACACATTGTTATATGTTCAGATATCTCTCAATGAATAATTATTTCTAATGAGAAGATGATATGTGAATAATTATTTCTAATAAGAAGATGATGAACATTTTTCTAGTATAAGAGACCTACACTGAATAGATCAGTATAATATTTATAGGTCT
>NW_003101677.1:172943-236040 GCF_000003855.2 Blastomyces gilchristii SLH14081 | reverse complement strand
CGTCAAAACAGTGTTCAAACTGTCAAGATATGAATACTTTGCAATCTCTTGTTTCAGAGACTTAAAATGCACATTCTGTACTAGAGATTACAAAACTAGTGAGTATAAATGTGAAACATGCTTAAAAAGAGATAAAATATGTTAATATACTCTACTTAAATGCTTCAATTGCAAAGAAAAATATGCATCTAGCTTAAAAGAATGTATATTTACTTCAAGAACTCAGAAGAACTGAAGAAAAGATGAAGCTTAAAGTAAATTTAAAACTGAAGAGAAAAGTCAAGCCTATACTAACTGTGTAACTGTGTCTGAGACCAGGGTCAGAATATTTAATAATCTTATTATCAATTCAACTGATTTCATTACATGATTTTAACATTAGATAGTAGTCTTATACTGTCTCAGTGAGACTTACTGTCTACTCTTATCACATTTTTCAAATGAGATCATGGTTTTCACTTCTCAATTTAAATTATTTTTATTACTTTAAATGACTTTAAATCTTATTTAAGTGTTATCAAAAAGTGTTACTTTTTAAAAAATTAAAAATAGTCTAAAAAAAACATTTAAAATGTCTAAAAATAGTAACTTTATATCAAAAATGAGACTAAATGAGATTAAATGAGATTACTTTCTTAATTTTTCTAAGTCATAGTCTCATTTTAAGATCTGATAAATAGTCACTTTGTGTGACAGGCTTAGACTGGCCGCCAGGACCATGAATTTCACATTTGATCTCATTTGGTCTGGTTTCATACATTTCTTGACGTGAGTCCCATCAGGACCAAGCCTTAAAAAAATCTGAAAATGAACCATTTCTGAGAGAAATGATGTGAAAAATGACCAGATTTAATTCAAGAACAGTGAAATGAGAGTAATTTTTCAGAATAAACTGTGAAAGATGATCATTCTTTCAAAATCAGAATGAGACTGAGACTGAAGATTAAAATCAGTTTCATTCAGTTCATTCAGTGATTGCTTATATAATCAGAATTTGATAACAATTATTGATAACACTTATGAAACAACTAAATACATTCTTGTGCAAGTTTATTCTTTACTTTCTCATGAAAACTATACTTCTCTGATATACTGTGATCAGAGATATTAAAATATCTGATAATTTCATGTTTTATAATCATGAGTTTCTTGATTGTTTCTCCTTGTAATTGTCTCTGATAATAGTGATAAATATCTTGACTTGAGTTGAACTTTCACTTCATTCTCACTTCTGTTAATAAAATTGTCAGAATATCATATATCATCAGTGCAACAGTTGAATATATACTCTCAACAATTTTTCATAACTCTAGAATTGATTTAGCATGTAAATTCATCAGATCATCTTGAAGATAGCAGTTAAATTCAGTTTTACAAGTATGTAGTTTTATCTGATTTTCAGTTGTAATCAATATATGTAAGTTCTGTTTCAAAGTTAGTATTATAGTTCTATATAATATAAAGTGTTATCAAAGATAATTACTTACTAGGAAATTATATTTCACTGTCTTCATATCTTAAACATCTGCTCATTCAAATCTCTGATAGTTGACATTGTAGTAGTCTCAGGTTAATTTAACATATGAGTCTTGTTTTTCCTCTGTTCAATCTTGAGAAGTGTAGATATTAACTCAATGAGAGAGATCTAGTAGAGCTGCTATAGCATAGTACTCTGCAAAAGATTGTTCAGTTTTGCTGTAATAATATGCCAGTTTATCCCTTGCAGTAACAATAGCCTGCACTATAGTATCATCTCAGACTGAATTTCTTTTTGAGTGATTTAACTACTTCTCAAGATAAGTAAATAAACTGTTATACACTTATCAGACTGACTGCAGCATTGATATACAAGTGATTGAGACTGTCTTTATTATCTTATAAAACTGAAACAGTAAATCAATCACATATTTCAACTGAGTTTACTTCATATCAGAAAGTTTCAATATCTGAATCTTTTCTCAATCAGAGTGTTGCACTCAATGATCAATCATCTGACATAATCAAAGAGTCTGAATAATTATCTTATATGTTGAACTTCACTGTATTCTAATATTCTGTATCATATTCAGTGATGTGACTGATTTGTTTGTTTATTAAATATCATAAAATCATTATTATTATTTAGAAGAGATATAAATTGCATTAGTAATGTTTCAAATCTGTGATATTTAAATTATTAGTCAATCTATTCAAAATTAACAGTAGTATTATCAAAAAGCATTATCAAAAAGCAATTTTAAAAAGTGTTATCAAAAAATATTATCTTTTACAAAGTGAATGTAAAAGTTATTTGAGTAATCACTTTCATCTTATTCTCATTTCAAGAATCAGTCATCTCATTATTCTTCATCTCAATATTAAGATTCTTTATCAGTGTTTGCATCATAAGTTGAATCATATGAGTAATACAGAGAATATGACCTTGTTTATTATTTCAGGAATACAAAGTCAATTTTTGCTTCAAGCTCTTCATTATAGTGTAGTTATTCACAGCATTATCAGTTGTAATTGTAAGAAGACTGAGACTAATATCTTAATAGTCATTTTTAATCACAGTCATTAATATCTCTGTTATATAATCCTCAGTATGACTACTGATCAATGATTCAAATTCAATTAATGTCTCTTGATAAGTTCAGTTCTCATCAATATAATAACATATAACTCTCATAAATGCAAGATTGTTTGTACTAGTTCATGCATTCACTGTGAGAGATACTCTTCAATGATTCTTCAACTCTGATTCTAGATGTTGTATATTAACTTTATAGTATGTCTTAAGATTGAACTGAAGACAGAATTGATGTGAAATATGAAGATTTAAATTAAGCATTTGAAGAAGTGTTCAGAATTCAGAATTTTCAATTGATTGAAGAGAAAGATTCAGAGATATATATATACAAAGTAATTATTCACAGAAGTTATCAGATGAGAGTTATGAAATCAGAGTACTGATACAGAGTCATTTTCACATAATTTTCTTCAAATTAGAAAGTTAGTGTTACTAAAAATTATTATCTGATAGAGTAACTTATCAGCTCAGTAGTAATTTTCTGATTATTTTTCTTTTATTATCTGCATTCTGATGACTTCAGATATCAGGAAATTTCTTCAGAGCTATAATTAGTTCATGATAGATGTTTCTGAATGAAGTTACAGTGATTATAGCAGAGAGATAACTTTTCAGTAATCTATAATACAATCTGTTAATAATTATTTCATAGTTTATCTCAGTATTTGTGTTGAGTTTTTCATAAATTTTGTGATCTGAAATCAGATGTGAAGAATGAAGTAATCATTTATCATGATTGAAAGAGAGTATTCTGTATTGAATTATAAACAATATAGACTTTGTGATTCATAGTGATTTCTTAAAGAGTTTATGAATCTTCAATAGAAGTAAAAAAAGTGAAAGAAGTGAATTTAGAAGATATAATAATAATTTAAGAAAGATAATAATTTATTTTTAATAACTGATCACTGATGTGTGTAAGAAGAATTAATATAAGAGAAAATAATCTTGTTTCTTAGCTTAGTTATAATTTTAGTACTAACTCAGATTGAATATTATCAATGTATAAAAGTAAATAAATAATCTTAATTAATCTCTATCATATTTCTTAAAATATATTAATATTGTGAAAGAGAGTATTACTAAATTATATTACTAGATAATATTATTAAAAATATATTAATATTATGAATATCAATGTTGAAAAAATGTTGATACTTATACATTATAGTGATTTGTGAATCATGATAGTTAAATATATATATATATATATATATTGTTTCTGACTTGATTACAACTTGTATAATAATTTTTAAAAACTCAAAATTAATTTCAATTATTAATAATTATGAACTTATAACTAATTAATATAAAAAGAAAAAAACTTTTTCTATTCATTATCTTTCTTCTCTTTCTCATTCTTCTTATCATTCTTTATAATTCACTTCTTATTCTTCTTCTTCTTCTTCTCCTTCTTATCTGAGATGATAATCATCTCAAAATCTTTCTTCACTACCTTCTCAGAGAAGAGTTTTCACTACTTTCTCTCAGCCAGATTAATCTGTGTCTTAAAATCCTGCATTTCCTGGTCTGCTGTCTCAGGTTTCACCTCAGCAGTAAGCAGATTGACATGCTCAGAGAGCAGAGCTGTCTTCTTAATATTCTGAATTATAAAGCACATTCAAGACCTGAACAAGGCCTTAATTCTCTTCTTCTCTGCCAGCTCCTGCTAATCAATTAGAGAACAGAAGTATTATCAAAAATTATTATCTCTTAATAAATAAAAAACTTATCAGTTTTAACTTCTTTATCTCTTACTTTAACACTCTCTTAATCTTCTTCTACTACTGCTTATTTATAGTAACACTCTTCTTCTCTCTCTCTCTCTTCATTTTAATCTCAAATCATTCTCAGAACTTCTTCTAGTCTCACTGCTACTACATGAGACTCTTCACTATCTTCTTCTTCAATCTCTCACAGATGATGTCATTCACATTATTTCTATACTTAGTTCAGTCTAAATCTATCAGAAGTATTACTTAAAATCATTATCATTCTACTCTCTTACAGAGCCTCTTCAAGGCATTATAACATGTCTTATAATCTGTCTCTTCTCACTTAAACACTCTCTTCTTCTCTTTCTTCAATCTGTGACAGGGCTCACGCGCCTTGATGATTCACAGAACTGCAGAATATTTGAAGAGAGATAACATAATTGATTTCAGTGAGCATTGAAGAGAGATGAAGACAGAAGAGATAATCAGAAATGATATAATAATAATAATAATAATAATGATGATGATAATAATAATAATGATGATAGTGATAATGATGATGATGATGATGATAATGATAATAATGAAAGAGAAAGTGTATTGAAATATATTACTGACTTATCAAATATAAAGAGACTTAAAGAAAATATTAACAGCTTTCAGTAATGTACAGAAACAGCTACAGTGTTATATAATAATATCATCTTCATTTAATACATGCACTGCTGATATTCTTTGTATACAGTTATCATATAATCTGTATCAGAGATACATGCAGAAAACAGATCTTTATTACTAGAATAAATGATTACAGCAATTCTCTATTTTCATATTATAAAGATAAGTTATTCTTATTTCTTTCTTCTCTCTTTTCTCTTCTTCAATCAATCACTAATTTCAAGCTGATATGAAAACTATTAAAACACTCTCAGAAATCCTCAAATTGAAGAGTATAGACTAATCAAATTTCAAATACAGAAGAAATCAAATTATCTTCTACAGATTCAATTACTCATTCTCTTCTCAAATAAAACAGCAGTCACATCTCTTCTCTCTCTCAATCAAACAAAACATGGCCCGCGAAAAGTGAGTATCACACCAGGTCATAATGATCAACATGGTCCCAGCATGCAGAGCTGTATATACACAGTGCATGCTGAACTGAGAGACTGTGTGAGTTGTAAATCAGTGACAGCATCTCAGAAAGAGCTGTGTGATATGAGAAAGCTGCAACTCTCAGTCACATGTGCAGAGAATGAATTGCTGCAGTAAGTGTATATGCATTGAAGTAATGCTTTTTAATAACACTCAGTCTCTGATATGATGAAAATAGAGTCTCTTCATGAGATTCATTTCTATCAGAAGTCAGAAAATCTTATATTTCTCAAGATTATCTTCACATATCTTATCTGTGAAATTGATAAGAGAAATCATTAATTTCAGTATTCTGTTCTTGATGTCATTCAAGTGACAGCAGAGTTCATCCTGATCACACTTTTTAAGTGTATGTTTTCTAATTATTCACATTTATATAGATATATACTGATTATTTATTAGATAATATTAAGATAATAACTCATCACAGCTGTGTTACTCTCACTGTGAGAGATACACAGTTGATAATGAATATTGTAAAGACTCTGAGAAGTAAGTATTTTAAGAGTGCTGCAGCTCTGCAATCTTGATTTTTTTTTATTTTTATTTTTTATTTTTTTATTTTTCTTTTCTTTTTTTTTTTTTTTTCTTTCTCTTTCTTTCTCTTTTTTTCTTTCTCTTCTTTTTTTCTTTCTCTTTTTTTTTTTTTTTGTTGTGATTTTTTCTTGTTATTTTATTTTATTTTTTTTGTTATTTTTTGTATTTTATATTTTTTTTTTAATTAAAATAATATTAATTATAATCTGTGTTCAGAAAAGTAATGATATTTGATAACACTCTCTATTGAATTTTCAACAAATGAGCACTATGTTATGATATTATGTAAGTAAGAAATGATTTCATGATTCTATTTAATGCTATTTTCAATAATGAGATCAGAATGAAAATGTGACTAAGAATTCAAATATATTCTTTATCTAAGACTAGATTTTTATTTGAAAAGTGAATCTGAGATCTTTAATATTTGAAATAACATGATTTGAGATCAATGTGATGAACACAAATCATGATCAGAAGTAATACTTTTAGGCAACATGACAACTGTAAAGTTTGATCCTGGTCTCAGACACAGTCACACGGTCAGTCTAGGCGGGCTGCGTCTGATTAATCATATAGACTATTTCATTACACTTCACAGATTTCAATCACTTCATTCTCGAACATGTATACTCCGATTCTCGGCCATTCTTGATCACCGATCCTCGGCCACTACATACGTGTATAAATATTCACTTTAATCACTGATTCTCACACTTTCTCTTTTCTTTTCTTCTCTAACATTTTTCTCTTTATTATATAAGACCTATCAATATCATACTGATCTATTCAGTATAGATCTCTTATACTAGAAAAATGTTCATTATCTTCTTATTAGAAATAATTATTCATGTATTATCTTCTCATTAGAAATGATTATTTATCAAGAGATATCTGAATGTGTAACAATGTATAAGAAAGAGAAACACAGTTAAGTGAACACTAAGTCTCTAAATAGAAGCTTACTCATCAGTCACTCTGACTCTGTAATAAGATCTTGTAAAGAGAATGTTAGTGAAAGACCTAAGAGTTCTGATACTCAGATATATAAGATATTTATATAATTACACTTCTTCAGATTTCACAGATATTATATATCTGATAAATAATATAATTATGTTTAATAATAATATGAAAGAACCTCTGAATATAAGTATAGACACAGTATCACAGTGACTCTGAGCAATGTTGAAACTATAATAATAATAAATAGCTGATATGCATGCAACTCAACAACATTAATATAAAGAGATTCAATAATTATCATAATAAGAAACTCATGCATTTTCAACATCTACAGAATCAAATATAAAAGCACTGAAAGAATGCTTAGATACTTCTGCATATTTCAATACTTCTGATCTCACTCTCTACTTATCATGAAGAATGAAAATGCTTATAAAACTGAGTGTAGATGAAGATGCTATTAGTTCACTAATTAATCAAGATTGATATATCAATGAACAATTGAAGAATCATGCAAAACAGAAGTTTCATTCATGAATAAAAGTATGTGAATCAGCATTATAAATGCCTGATGATATTATAAAATATCTTGATATTCTGTTTCAAGACACTGCTATGCAATAGAAGATGTTAAATTGATTACAGAGCATCTGATAGAGAAACATTTCTCTTACAATATTCATCTCTGACTTTAACACCAAGATCTTAGAAGCAGGTGATCAATCTTAAGAGAATCAAATGAAGATTAGCATGCTTAAGAAGACATTAACTTTCAAACTCTTACAGACTCTTATAAGTATAGACAAAGACCAGACTTATAAAGACTTCTGCACACAGCTTTGGACATTGAATGACTGTCTTATCAAGCTCAAGAGTATACAGAACAGTGACAGAAGATATTACATCTCAGTCACTTATACACTCATACTGAAGAGAAGTAACAGTAATGATACAGATGTCATGAACTGAATAGATTCAAATGTCTATATATAAGCAAGAGTTTTCACTGTTCAAACAGGCTTCTGAGTTTCTAGAATCACTCTCAAAGAAGTTATCAATCAATATTAACATGAAGTATGCATTAACTGTAACTGATTAGAACACATTGCTTTCAACTGTTGATTGACCTATGTGCCTCTTTAATCAAGAGAAAGATCAGTGTCTTCTTATTTGAAGAATGAATTAGCACCTGTTCATGTCAATCACATTGCAGTGAAGAAAGATTTAGAAGATAACTACAAGAATGCTCTAATGAAATAGAGAAAAGATTAGCTTCTATTCAAATTTGTAAACAGAAGCTTGAAGAGATCAGATGACAATGATTTGAAGAGAAAATAGCAATGAATGTGATTCTTATATCTACTATGATTAATAACATGTATAATATGAAAGCTATGATAGATAGTGATCTATATCACTATATAATAATAAAATCTTTAGTTGTAAGATGTTATAACCTTCAGTGTATCTTCTTATCAAAACCCTGACTTCTCACAGAATTTGATGACTCAAAAGATGTTTGTACTCATTACATGATGAAACTAAACATAGATGTGAGAGAACATCAATGTGAAGATGTCTATATATATGAAGTTGATAATCTTGATTATAATCTTATATTAAGACTTACCTGACTATCTAAACAAGATATCTTATTAAATACTTGAAACAGAAGCTTAATATTCTCTAACAATAATAGAATCTATGAAGATGATATTCACAAGACTATGAATCTTACACAGATCTCTGCCAACACTTATAAAATACTCTGAAAAAGAAGTTGTCATCAAAATCACTGACAGAGTCACTGACAAAATCACTGATAGTAGAATTATATATCAATCTATTTCACCAGTCTGGCTGATATCAAGAAGACTCTAGAAAAGTTATTCTGTGTTACAACAATAGATTCTCATATGAAACTTTCTCAATAATATTATGATTATCTAGATATCTTTTAACAAGACAATATTATGAATATACCTTCTTTACAAGACTCAGAAGTGAATCACAGTATCAAGTTAGAAAAGAAGAATGATAAGAACTCTGAGTCATCATGAAGCCCTCTTTATAATATGTTTCAAGATGAACTTCTTCTTCTTTGAAAGACACTCAATAATCTATTAGACAAGAGATTCATACATGTTAATAACTCTTCTACTATAGCTTCTATTCTCTTTGCAAAGAAGTCAGATGAAGAACTCTGATTCTGTGTGAACTACTGAGATCTGAACAGATTGATAAAAAAAGATCAATATCTCTTATCTCTCATCAATGAAATCCTAGCACAGATCAGATAAGCTCAATGATTTACAAAGCTAGATATTATCACTGTGTTTCATAAGATTCATATCACTGAAGGAGATGAATGACTTACAGCATTTCAAACACATTATGACCTCTTTGAATGAATAGTCACACTCTTTAAACTGGCTAACACTCTCAGTACATTTCAGAAGTATATTAACTGAGCACTTCAAGATTTTCTTGATAAGTTTGTATCTACTTATCTAGATGACATTCTTATCTTCATCAATGAATTTAGAAAAGAATATTAAGAGCATGTGCAAAGAGTATTACAATGACTATAAGAAGCAGAACTATCAATTGATATTAACAAGTATGATTTCAAAGTTAAGAGTACTAAATACTTAGGTTTCATCATAGAAGCTAGTAAGAGAATTTAAATGAATTCTGAGAAGATCTCTGCCATTCTTGAATGAGAAGCTTCACATACTATGAAAGATGTACAAAGCTTCATTGAATTCACTAACTTCTATCAGCAATTTATATGAAACTTCTCAGATATTATGAGATCACTTACAGATCTTACTAAGAAAGACTCAGTATTTCAATGATCAGTGAACACTGAAGCTACATTTACACAGATAAAGAAGATGTTTATTAATATCTCTCTGCTGATAATATTCAATTCTGATCATGAGACAGTTGTTGAGGCTGATTTCTCTCACTATGTGATAGAAGAAGTAATATTGTAATATAATGATGAAGATGTTCTATGATCATGTGTCTTTATATCTAAGAAACTGAGTTCTGCTGAATGCAATTATAAGATCTATGACAAGGAACTTCTCACAATCATACACTGTTTAGAAGAATAGAACTCTGAACTTCAAAGTGTCTCTGAATTTGAGATAATCACAGATCATAAGAATCTCAAATACTTCACAACTACTTATCAACTCACTGAATGACAGATGTGATAATCTGAGTTCTTAAGCTGCTTTTATTTTATAATACACTATCATTCTGACAGTCAGAACTCGATGACAGATGCTCTCTCATGACAAGAGCAAGATATATCATCTAATATAACAGATACTCACTGAATGAACTGAGAGCACTGGCTCTTGAACTCAAAGATACTAGTTGATTAAGATGAAACAGCTCATGACACTATACATGCTTCTTCAATTAGAACTATACATACTTCTTCAGTTAGAACTGCTACTGATATCTCAACTTCTTCTGAACCTATATTAGATAAGTTATGACATACAGCAGCTCAAACTGATAAACTTCTCTGAGCACTCACTGAAGCAGTATAATAAGAAGCACTTTGATTTCCCTCAGAACTATGTGAAAGAATTGACATCTCAGAATATTTAATTGATGATAATAACACTCTACAATTCTGTGAATGATGCTGAGTCTCTCACTTGAACTCTTATACACTCAGATAATGCAAGAGATGTATAATTCATATATAACTGATTATTCAGGCTGTGAACAACTATATAGAATGATCTTCTGAGAGTTCTATTAACCTGAGATATTAAATAGTATCGGACACTTCATCTGAAACTGTAGTCACTGTTCTTTCATTATCTTATAAAAGAACTGCAGAAAAGATCCACTAAAATCACTTAATATCTCTGATAGAATCTGATAAGATGTAGTAATTGACTTTGCTGTTAATCTATTTAAGAGTAAAGATTGTAGAAACATTCTGATCATTATTAACTAACTAAGTAAGAGTGTAATATTAAAATCTTATAATAAGATAAATACTGAACAAGTCACTGAAGCCTTCTTACAGAGTTCATTCTATTGAATGTATAAGTTACTGAGATTAATAGTATCAGATCAGAGCTGTCAATTCATGAGCACTCTCTGAATAAGAATCTGTCAAGTTCTTAAGATTACACACTGTCTGTCAACTGTCTATCACTCTGAGACTGATGATGTATCAGAATAGACAATTCAGATTATAAAGAATTATCTTCATAAGTTCTGTAATTATCTACAAGATGATTGACATGATCTTCTTCTACACACAGAGATTACTATCAACAGTCAAGATGCTGTTTCAACAGGTGTAAGCTTATTCTTTCTTACACACAGTTATCATATGAAAGTGTTGAATCTTCTAGAGATCACACAGTTCACACTGAACTCTTACAGTTCAATTTAAATTGCTGATAATATAGTAACAAAGCTCTGAGACATCTACAACTGAGCAGAGACCTTCATGACAACTGTGAAATAAGATCAAGAAGATTAAATCAATATCTGATAAGATTTCACAGAGCAGTATAAGATACAAGATCTTATGTAATTGAATCTCAAGAATATATGAATCACACATTTATCTCATATGCTAGATTACTGCCACATCAGGTATAAAGTGATAGAAGTTCTAGATAGTCACAACTACTGTCTTAATACATCATCAGAAATTCATGATGTCTTTCATACAAGCTTGCTTCACTGTGTCATCACTGACTCATTCTCTTCTCAACTAACTTTCAACTGACAGCTGCCAGGCATTATAGAAGAAGATAATGAGCTTGAGTGAGAGATTAAGAATATTCTCAATAAGAGACTCTGCAGCTGCAGCTGATAATATCTCATGAAATGAGTCAGCTATGATCAATCAATCTGAACTCTGAGTTCTGCATTATCTGAAACAGCAGTCCTTGACTGATGAGAACTGCTTCTGAAAGAGAGGGACTAATGTGGTGAGCTGCACCTGATCAATTATATAGACTATTTCATTACAGTTTACAGATTTCAATCACTTCATTCTCAAATGTATACACTTCAATTCTCAGCCATTCTCAATTGCTGATCCTCGGCTGCCATAAATGCGTACACTTCAATTCTCAGTCATTCTCAATCGCCGATCCTCGGCCATCACATACGCGTATAAATATCTACTTCAATTGCTGATTCTCACACTTTCTCTTTTCTTTCCTTCTCTAACGTTTTTCTCTTTGTTATATAAGACCTATCAATATCATACCGATCTATTCAGCGTAGGCCTCTTACACTTTGCATGTTTTTTGAATGATTAGTCCCAGCGGGATTCACATCAAGAAATGTATGAAATCAGATCAAATGAAATCAAACATGAAATTCATAGTCTCAGCAGCCAGTCTAGTCAAGTCAGTAAATCTACACCAGCAAGCTTAAAAAGAAGAAACTCTCAACTATCTAAATTTTCAAACTTCAATTCTTCAGCTAAATGTAAATAGAATTTGAATTCTTAAACATCTGTTAAGATTAGAGAATTGAGAAATAACTCTGATAATAAACTAGATAGAATGTAAGCAGTTGAGATTCCTGCTTTTCAAAATAGTTATAATCTACTATCTGATGATAGTGATTAGATTCTACACTATCTTCACTCTCGTTTAGTATGAATATACAATAAAAATAATAAAAAAAGTGTAAAAAAACTTCAAAAATCACATTTATTTAAAATAATATGAATAGAAACTTAAATTGTATTTATTCTTGTCTTCAGATTGCATTTAAATAAAAAGTTGACTTTATACTTCTTCAAGAATCAAACTTTGATACTGAGTAAAAGTACATTATTTCTCATTCAAGCTATTACTGCTTTCTACCTGAAAAATCTGAGAGAAAATGATCAAGATATCAATTTAATCTGAGATTTAATATTATATCTAACTCTGATATTCTAGTGAGTGATATTATAGATAAACAGAATGAGTTTAATACTATTCAACTTATAAATATCTATAATGAAAAGTTATTGAAAGAAAACAACAATATCTGAATAATTGATAAAGAATTTTTGAATATAACTCTCTTAAAAAACTCTATAATTGCAGAAGACTTCAATGCACATCATCTCTGATGAAAGTCAGAATACAGAAGAGTAGTAAGAGCAGATAAACTAATTAAATAAACTTTTAAGCATTCAATAGATTTAGTTAACAAGTCTGATCAATAAACATTCTTTAGAAAAGACATGAAACAGAAATCTATTATAGATCTAACTTTTATATCATAAAATCTAGTTGAAAAAAGACTTATAAACTGATTTATTGATTCAAATGAAACCTCAGAATTGAGTCATGAGATTATTCAATTTGATATTAAACTGAGTAAAAAACAAAGAAGTGAAAATCCTCTTCTCTCTAATCAGTATAACTTTGAAAAAGCTGATTGAAAAGCAGTTGAAGAAAGTGTAAAACAGCTAAAATCTGAAAAGCAGAGTAAGCTCTATTGAAATCAAAGTCAAGATATCTCAAATGAAATGCTTGAAAATAGAGTAAAGCTGATTACATCTATTCTTCTAAAAAGTATTGAAGAAAATATTTCAAAGAAAAAGTCTTCTAAGTATTTCAAATCTTGATGAAATGAAAATATCACTTCTAAAAGAAAGCAATTAGTCATTGCTAAAAGAGATTGAAAGAATAACTTAATATTTAATGAAGAGTTCAAAGCTATTCAAAATGAATATTTTTCAGATATTAAAAGAGTCAAAACAGACTGCTGAAACAAATTTCTTAAAGAAGTATAAGAAAAAGAAGTTTTTAAAGTCTTTAATTATACTGAAACAAGAAGTATAGCAATGCTTTCAATCTTAGAATATGAATTTCAGAATGAATTATATACAGCAAACTCTTTTAAGAAAAAGTGTTTAGCTTTTATGAGAATTCTCTTTCGAAACTCATCATATTTAGAAGAGAAGAATATGTCATTTCATGAATATATTAATGAAAATAACTGAGAATGATCTGAGCTTACACATAATCAACTAGAGTGAGCTATATTCTCAAGTTCAATTAAAACTGCTGCAGGGCCTGATTCAATCAATCACTTGATTATTCAAAACATATATTTCTACTAAAAGAATAAATATTTTGAGCTCTTTTTTAATCTCTTAAAAAATGATTATCATTCTGAATGCTGAAGAGAAGCTACTGAAGTAATTCTTATAAAATCTAATCAAAAAGCTTCAATTTCTAAGTTATATAGAGTAATATCTCTGTTGAACTATTTGAAAAGAATTCTAGAAAAGATAATAGCTACTAGATTATCTTTTATACACTCTATTAGTGATTCTCTTCTATTTAATAAATAACTGAGAGATAGAAAACAATGTTCTGTAATTAACACTGTTCTTTCAGTTATTCATGATATTTAAGTAGTAACATATGAAGGCCTGGTCTCAACTGCAGTTTTTATTGATATAAAAGATGCATTTGATTATGTTTTCAAAGTCTAAGATAATTCAAACTTTGAAGATGTTAAAACTGTCACTTTCTCTAATAAAATAAGTTAATTATTTTATATCTAAAAGAATGATACAACTATTCTTTGATGAAATGAAACAAGATAAAAAGAGAAGTACTGAAAGAATCTTCAATTTTATCTGTTTTATTTGCAATATACACTGCATATCTATGCAAGAATAGAGAGATGAAAATAGTGAGATCTTCAAGTTATATAGATGATATTGATCTACTCTACAGTTCAAAGACAATCAAAGAGAATTTAGAAGTGATTGAAAAAGCAGTAAAGAAAATCTTTGTTAGAGCAGATATTAATCTAATTTAATGTAATATGAATAAAACTGAGTTAATTCACTTTTTTCTCATATTTAATAAGAAAGAACTAAGTCTAACTCTTTTGAATAAAGAGATTAAATCAAGTTTGAATATTAAATGACTAGAAGTATGATTAAACTTCCAGTTGAATTTTAAATATCATATTCAATAAAGAATCATCAAGACAGAGAGACTACTGAATAGTGTAATCAGACTATCAAATACTGAGAGAGATCTATTCTTTCAGACTATGAGACAATTATACATAGTCTGTATCATCTCAGTAGCTGATTATAAAGTTCAAGTTTAATGAAATAATCAAGGTAATTTCACTGAACTCTTTCAAAGTCTATAAAACAGAGCTTTGAGAAGAATTCTGAGAGTATTCAAATCATCTTCTATTAAAGCAATGGAAATTGAAGCTTCAATTTCATCTTCTGATATTCAATTTGAAAAGGCCTGCATGAACTATGCTCTGAGAGTCATAAAGATGAGCTCAAATCATATAATCAGAGAAAGAGTCTTCTTCATTTTCATCAATTAACTCAGGAAATGAACTGAATTGAAATAGATTTCTTGACTGAAAGGAGAATAGTGCTTCAAAGAAAATACCCTCTCAACTAGACTGGCCGATGGGACCATGAATTTCACGTTTGATTTCATTTGGTCTGGTTTCATACATTTCTTGGCGTGAATCCCGCTGGGACTAGTCATTAAAAAAACATGCAAAGTGACTATATATGAGATCTTAAAATGAAATCATGACTTGAAAAAAATGAGAAAGTGGTCCTATTTGATCTCATTTAGTCTCATTCTTGGTATAAAGTTACTATTTTTAGACATTTCAAGGTTTGCATTAGACTATTTTTAATTTTTTAAAAAGTAACACTTTTTGATAACACTCAAATGAGATTTAAAGTCATTTAAAGCAATAAAAATAATTTAAATTGAGAAGTGGAAATCATGATCTCATTTGAAAAATGTGATAAGAGTAGACAGTAAGTCTCACTGAGACAGTATGAGACTACTATCTAATGTTAAAACCGTGTAATGAGATTGATCAAATTGGTAATGAGACTATCAAAAAATCTGGTCCTGGTTCCAGACACGGTCACAAGGTCAGTCTACTCTCAACTGTATAGACTATGTTCACTGATTACAAATCAATTTTCTTCATTAAGTATTGAGAAAATTGATCATGAGAAGATATCTCTCTGAAGAGAAAAGCTGAAATCTCTCATAGACTTATAAATAAGTGAACTATCAAAAGAGAGAGAATATGAACAGTATTTGAAGAAGATCTCTACAATCAATATAAAAGACTCTATTTTGATTCACTCAGATGACTTGAAAAATGAGAGTTTAAACAGATTAGATGCAGACATTGCTTATACTGAAGATAGTATCAATTTTATCTCAGATTTCTGAAATTTGAGCTGTGAATCTGAAGTCTTTGATACTGAACTATTTACAATAGTAAAAGCTTTCAAACTTATTAAGATAAAATCTCATAAAAGAGGAAATAGCTTGAAAGAGATATGAATATTCTCTGATAGTCAAGCTGCTTTGAAAAGACCTAAAAATAGTCAGATTCATAATAATCAAATGAATCTTGAACTGATTTTAAATTCTGTTATAAAAATTCAAAAGAGAAGAGTATTAAAACTGATAATTTATCTGCACTAAGTTTCTGCTTATATGAATATTCATGACAATGAATTGACTGATTCAGCAGTAAAAAAGAATTCAGAATTAAGCAGATCTATTCAAAAAACAGTCTTCTGATCTTTTATAAAGAGAAAGATAAAAGAATCTTGTTTAAATAAGTAAAATGAAAGCTGGCAGAAACAAAAGAAGAGCATACATTATTAAAGATTTGAGATAAAATCAAAGTGAAAATCTTGGTCAATTAAATGTAAAAAGAAAATATTCTCATCTATAATTCAGCTGAAACTATCATGAAACAGATAGATCACACCGCTTCATCACGAACTCGCTCGGTGCTTCGAATAAGAACCCGCCGGTGGATCCATTGAAAAGCCCTCGATCATACGAGCATTTTGACCCCATCCCCGACCGCATACCTCGTGTGGTGGTGGAGCTATCCAGCCAAATGTGAACCAGACATTGTTCAAAACTTCTGTGTGGGATTATCCCTCATTCACCCCTACCACATCACAACCCCGGGCCAAAGTGCCATACAAATTATAAGGTGAAGAGACCTAGCTATATGCATCAATCTTCTTGATTTTAGAAGATTCTCAATCTGTAATTGTGAAGATATCTGAGAAGCAACTTCTGTGAAAACCCTGTCTATCTTTGATGTTTCAAAACATCTAATCTGGCCCACCTCCGGCAGAAAGATACAAAAAGATACCTCGGCAATACTATTAAGCATATAATCAACAGACACATCTAAAGTGCAACCTCCATGTCTGTCATTGATGTATCAAGACATCATCATCAAGTCTAGACTGGCCGCTGAGATCATGAATTTCACGTTTGATCCCATTTGGTCTGGTTCTATACATTTCTTGGCGCGAATCCTGCTGGGACTGGCTATCAAAAAAACATGTAAAGTGACTATATATCAGATCTTAAAATGAAACCATGACTTGAAAAAAATGAGAAAGTGATCTCATTTGATCTCATTTAGTTCTATTCTTGGCATAAAGTTACTATTTTTAGACATTTTAAGGTTTTTTTTAGACTATTTTTAATTTTTTAAAAAGTAATGCTTTTTGGTAATGCTCAAATGAGATTTAAAGTCATTTAAAGCAATAAAAATAATTTAAATTAAGAAGTGAAAATCATGATTCCATTTGAAAAATGTGACAAGAGTAGACAGTAAGTTTCACTGAGACAGTATGAAACTACCATCTAATGTTAAAACCATGTAATGAGAGCAGTCAAATTGGTAATGAGACTATCAAAAAATCTGGTCCTGGTCTCAGACACGGTCACACGGTCAGTCTAATCAAGTCTCACTTGTGTATTACCTCATTCAACCTGGCCTATCTCCGGCAGAAAGATATAAAAAGATACCTTGTCAAAAGCATTTGATACATAATCAGCAGACATGACAACTATAAAATCAGTATATCTCAAGGTCTGACTGAGCCTTTGATCTCTGCATAGTGAGATATATTAAATCTAGTTTTAATGTCTCAATATTCAATAGATTCTGCAAGAGATTGAGAACAGCAATACTAGATTTCTATTAAATTTGAGAATTAACTCTATATTAATATAATCATTGACAAAGTCTTCTATCTTGAGATATAAATAATCAGTTACTCTATATCTCATTAACAATATTTATATTATTATATAGAAACAGACTTATATTCTCTATAATATCAAGACTCTGAAGAGGGAAAGTCTTAATAGAGAGTATACAGTAGTGTATAGACTGGCCGCTGAGATCATGAATTTCATGTTTGATCTCATTTGATCTGGTCTCATACATTTCTTGATGTGAATTCTGCTGGGACTAGTCATTAAAAAAACTTGCAAAGTGACTATATATCAGATCTTAAAATGAAACCATGACTTGAAAAAAATAAGAAAGTGATTTCATTTGATCCCATTTAATTCTATTCTTGACATAAAGTTACTATTTTTAGACATTTTAAGGTTTTTTTTAGACTCTTTTTAATTTTTTAAAAAGTAACACTTTTTGATAACACTCAAATGAGATTTAAAGTCATTTAAAGCAATAAAACTAATTTAAATTGAGAAGTGAAAATCATGGTCTCATTTGAAAAATTTGACAAGAGTAGACAGTAAGTCTCACTGAGACAGTATGAGACTACTATCTAATGTTAAAACTGTGTAATAAGATCAGTTGAATTGATAATAAGACTATCAAAAAATCTAGTTCTGATCTCAGACACAGTCACACGGTCAGTCTAGTAGTGCATATCTTAGCAGTTTCTATCTCATTCTTCTGCAGCAGTTAATGCAAAAAAAAAAGATCTTAGAAATAGTTTTTTACTTCTCTTGAAAAAGTAAGGTATTTTTCTCTGAGTTTTACACAATATTCTTATAAAGAATTAAACACAGAGTTGTTTTCTGTCATAATTTCACATTCTTTTAAGTAAGAATTACTTTTTCAGTGGCTGAAGAGCTTTCATTAACACTTAATTCTTTCTTACACTCTTTATTAACTGATTCAAGTTGCACACTTGTTGTGTGAGCAGAATTGAATGATTTAGAATAAAATTGAATAGTTTTAATCAATTTCTCTGCAAAAAATTAACTTGTTTTTTGTCAGTTTTTCTCTCAAAAACTGTCATATCATCTCATTTGTTATCATTTGATATCATACTCTTCCTCACTGTATTCCAAGAAAGAGATTGTAAAGATTTTATTAATTTATCTTAAAAATCAATTTTAGTTTATTAGATTCTCTTTGAAAATCTAACCTAGTTACTGAACTAGTGTGAAAAAAATCAGGTGTTTTATACACAAGAGTCTTTCTTCTTTATTATTATTATTATTATTATTATTCTTCAATTATAGATGTATGCAGTCAGAGACTATGACATCTACCTGAGAACCTTTAGTTCTCAGGGTTTTTCCTATATCTATACAGTCAACTATTATACACTTATCAATTTCAGATATGCAAAATCAGAAAATTTCAGCTCAGAATACAAAAACTGTTTATAAATTGCAGTATTTCAACACCTTCTGATACTTTGAAATCATTTGAAAATATCATGACAAAGGAAAAGAGAACATAGTCTTAAAGATAGATATATTAAATAGATAGATAGAAAAGAATAGAAAGAAACAAGTACAGTAAAGAGAAACTATAACAAAATAAAATTATTAAAAGATAGTGTATAGCTGTTTTAACAGACTATATCTAATCAATTTCCACCTCTTCATATTCAGATACTTCTGAATTGAGTCATTTTCTTATAGCTGCTTGAGTTTCTGATAGAAAGTCTATTAAGTATTTAATTCCTGTCTCAGTTGAGAATAAGAACCTCATATTTAATTGATTTAAATCATACTTCTTCTTTAGTCTGACTCTGAGACTATTGTATAATACACAATGTATTACAATATACTCAGGATTTTCATTTGTATTACAGAATGAGCACTCTGTTGAATCAAATCTATCATCAAATCTTTGTATATAGGATTTGAAATAATCATGTCCTAGTTTTAGCTGAATTATGAATGAGAATATTTTCTTTTTACATTTAATTGACCAAGATTTTCACTTTGATTTTATCTCAAATCTTGAATAATGTATGCTCTTCTTTTGTTTCTACCAGCTTTCATTTCACTTATTTAAACAAGATTCTTTTATCTTTCTCTTTATAAAAGACTAGAACACTGTTTTTTGAATAGATCTGCTTAATTCTGAACCCTTTTTTGCAGCTGAATCAGTCAATTCATTGTCATGAATATTCATATAAGCAGGAACTCAATGCAGATGAATTATCAGTTTAGATGTTCTTCTCTTTTGAATTTTCAAAACAGAGTTTAAAATCAGTTCAAGATTCATTTGATTATTATGAATCTGACTATTTCTAAGTCTTTTTAAAGCAGCTTGACTATCAGAGAATATCCATGCCTCTTTCAAACTATTTTCTCTTTTATGAGATTTTATTTCAATGAGTTTGAAAGCTTTCACTATTGAAAATAGTTCAGTATCAAAGACTTCAGATTCACAGCCTAAATTTCAGAAATCTGAGATAAAATTAATATTATCTTCAGTATAAGCAATGTCTGTATCTAATCTATTCAAATTCTCATTTTTTGAGTCATCTGAGTAAATCAGAATAGAGTCTTTCATATTGATTGTAGAGATTTTCTTCAAATGCTGTTTATATTCTCTCTCTTTAGATAGTTCACTTATTTGTAAGTCTATGAGAGATTCCAGCTTTTCTCTTCAGAGAGATATCTTCTCATGATCAATTTTCTCAACATTTAATAAAGAAAATTGATTCTTAATAAGTGAACATAGTCTATACAGTTGAAAGAGCATTTTCTTTAAAGCATTATTCTCATTTCAATCAAGAAATCTATTTCAATTCAGTTCATTTCCTGAGTTAACTGATGGAAATGAAGAAGAGACTCTTTCTCTGATTATATGATTTGAGCTCATCTTTATGACTCTCAGAGCATAGTTCATACAGGCCTTTTCAAATTGAATAGCAGAAGATGAAATTGAAGCTTCAATTTTCATTGCTTTAATAGAAGATGATTTGAATGCTTTCAGAATTCTTCTCAAAGCTCTGTTTTATAGACTTTGAAACAGTTCAGTGAAGTTATCTTGATTGTTTCATTAAACTTGAACTTCATAATCAGCTACTGAGATAATACAGGCTATGTATAACTGTCTCATAGCCTGAAAATATAGACCTCTCTCAGTATTTGATAGTCTGATTATACTATTCAGTAGTCTCTCTGTCTTGATGATTCTTTGTTGAATATGATATTTAAAATTCAACTTAGAGTTTAACCATACTTCTAGTTATTTAACATTCAAACTGAGTTTAATCTCTTTATTTAAAAGAGTTAGACTTAGTTCTTTCTCATTAAACCTGGAAAAAAAGTGAATTAACTCAGTTTTATTCATATCAAATTAAATTAGATTGATATCTGCTCTAATAAAGATTTTCTTTACTGCTTTCTCAATCACTTCTAAATTCTCTTTGATTGTCTTTGAACTGTAGAGTAGATTAATATCATCTATATAACTTGAAGATCTCACTATTTTCATCTCTCTATTCTTGAATAGATATGCAGTGTATATTGCAAATAAAACAGGTGAGATTGAAGATTCTTGTGATACTTCTATTTTTATCTCAGTTTTATCTTATTTTCTTTCATCAAAGAATAGTTGTATAATTCTTTTAGATATGAAACAATTAACTCATTTTATTAGAGAAAGTGACAGTTTTAACATCTTCAAAGTGTGAATCATCTTAGACTTTGAAACATGATTAAATGCATCTTTTATATCAATAAAAACTGCAGTTGAGACCAGGTCTTCATGCTTTGTTACTTGAATATCATGAATAACTGAGAGAATAGTGTCAATTGCAGAACATTGTTTTCTATCTCTCATTTATTCATTAAATAGAAGAGAATCACTAATAAAGCTTATAAAAGATAATCTAGTAGCTATTATCTTTTCTAGAACTTTTCTCAAACAGTTCAACAGAGATATTACTCTATATGACTTAGAAATTGAAGCTTTTCTATTAGATTTTGTAAGGATTACTTCAGTAGCTTCTCTTCAGCATTCAGAATGATAATCATTTTTTAAGAGATTGAAAAAGAGCTCAAAATATTCATTCTTCAAGTAGGAATATATGTTTTGAATAATTAAATGATTAATTGAATCAGACCCTGCAGCAGTTTTAATTGAACTTGAGAATATTACTGACTCTAGTTCATCACATGTAAGCTCAGACCATTCCCAGTTATTTTCATCAATATATTCATGAAATGACATATTCTTCTCTTTTAAATGTGATGAGTTTTGAAAGAGAATTCTTATAAAAGCTTAACATTTTTTCTCAAAAGAGTTTGCTGTATACAATTCATTCTAAAATTCATATTCTAAGGTTGAAAGCTTTGCTACACTTCTTGTTTTAGTATAGTTAAAGACTTTAAAAACTTCTTTTTCTTATGCTTCTTCAAGAAATTTGTTTCAGCAATCTGTTTTGACTTTTTTAATATCTGAAAAATATTCATTTTGAATAGCTTTGAACTCTTTATCAGATATTAAGTTATTCTTTCAATCTCTCTTAGCAGTGACTAATTACTTTCTTTTAGAAGTGATATTCTCATTTCATCAAGATTTGAAATACTCAGAAGACTTTTTCTTTAAAATATTTTCTTCAATACTTGTTAGAAGAATAGATATAATCAGCTTTACTCTATTCTCAAACATTTCATTTGAGATATCTTGACTTTGATTTCAATAGAGCTCACTCTGTCTTTCAGATTGCAGCTGTTTTACTCTTTCTTCAACTGCTTTTCAATCAGCTTTTTTCAAGTTATACTGATTAGAGAGAAGAGGATTTTTACTTCTTTATTTTTTACTCAGTTCAATATCAAATTGAATGATCTCATGATCTGATTCTAAGATTTCATTTAAATTAATAAATCAGTTTATAAGTCATTTTTCAATTAGATTTTATAATATGAAAGTTAGATCTATAATAGATTTCTGTTTCATGTCTTTTCTAAGAAATGTTTGTTGATCAGACTTGTTAACTAAATCTATTAAATGCTTAAAAGTTCATTTAACCAGTTTATCTGCTCTTACTGCTCTTATGCACTCTGAGTTCTATCAGAGATGATGTGCATTGAAGTCTTCTGCAATTATAGAGTTTTTTAACAGAGTTATATTCAAAAATTCTCTATCAATTATTCAGATATTGTTGTTTTCTTTCAATGACTTTTCATTATAGATATTTATAAGTTGAATAGTATCAAACTCATTCTCTTTATCTATAATATCACTCACTAGAATATCAGAGTCAGATATGATATCAAATCTCAAATTAAATTGATATCTTGATCTTTTTGATTTTATCTCAGATTTTTCAGAAAGAAAGCAGTAATAGCTTGAATAAGAAATGATGTACTTTTACTCAGTATCAAAGTTTGATTCTTGAAGAAGTACAAAGTCAACTTTTTATTCAAATACAATCTGAAGACAAGAATAAATGCAATTTGAGTTTCTATTCACATTGTTTTGAATAAATGTGATTTTTAAAAAGTTTTTAAACTTTTTTTATTGTTTTTGTTATACATTCATACTAAAAGAGATTGAAGATAGAGTAGAATGTAATCACTATCATCAGATAGTAGATTATAACTATTTTAAAAAGCAGAAACCTCAACTGCTTACATTCTATCTAGTTTATTATCAGAGTTATTTCTCAATTCTCTAATCTTAACTGATGTTTGAGAATTTAAATTCTGTTTACATTTAGCTGAAGAATTGAAGTTTGAAGATCTAGATAGTTGAGAATTTCTTCTTTTTAAGTTTACAGTTGTAGATTTACTAGCTTGACTTTTCTCTTCAGTTTTAGATTTACTTTAAGCTTCATCTTTTCTTCAGTTCTTCTGAGTTCTTGAAGCAAATACACATTCTTTTGAGCTAGATGCATGTTTTTCTTTACAATTGAAGCACTACAGCAGAGTATGTTAACATATTTCATCTTCTTTTAAGCATGTTTCACATTTATACTCACTAATTTTATAATCTCTAGCACAGAATGCGCATTTTAAGTCTCTGAAATAAGAGATTGTAAAGTGTTCATATCTTTGACAGTTTGAACACTGTGTTTGAGCTTTGAGATTTATTCTTGAGTCTTTGTATTCATGAACTCTCATTTTCAAATCTGCTACTCTTACTTCAGAGATTCTTAATTGTTCAAGTGTCTTTATATACACTAGAACAGAGACATTTCTTCTACTCTGTCTGAACTCAATTGAATTAAGTCATATAGGCTCTTTTCTCAGTTGAATAGAATTATATTCTTTCAATTCATTTTTGAGAAGTAGCATTCCTTTCTTACAGTCAAAGATTTCAACTGAAATATAATGAAGATTGAATTTATCTCACTTTTCATCTCTCTCAGATAGAATTGTTGTGTTTAACAGAGATTCTACTGCTGATTTTCAGAGATTCTTATTCTGAATAAGAAATTCTGCACTGAATTCAGACATTGTGATCAGAATGATGGAGTTTTCAAAGAAGAATGACTCAATTGAAGCTATAACTGGTTTTTGAACTTTAATATCAGTCATTAACTGAGAAAAGAACTGCTGATTGATTTTATTTCTAATTCTGAAAATAAGACTTGAGTTTAGCTTATTTCTCTGTAAGATGTTCTGATTTGAGACTTTGAGAATAAGTCTTCTATTTCTGAAGATTTGAAGATTTTTCTCTTTTTGCATTTTTTTTTCTCACTCTTCTATCAATAGAAGTATGAGCAGTATTCTTCTCAGTTTTCTCAGAATTTTGAGCAGATTTTGAGACAGCAGATTTAGAGACAGCAGGTTTAGAGACAGCAGATTCAGCTGCTTGAGCATATATTTTCTTCTGATTTAAAGAAGAAGAAGAAGAAGAAGTAGAAAAGAAAGAAGAGTAAACTGAAGTGTCAGTGATTATATTAGAAATTTTCAAAGTTTTTAGAACTGTGTTTGAAATTCCAAGTTTGAACTTAATTACTTTCTGTAGTTGTCTAGTCTGAGTATGAAGAATTAACAGAACTTCTTTATTCATCTCACTCAGACACTGCTTTTCAAGAATTTTACTTACTTTTTCAAGTTTCTATATTTCAAGAACTTGTTATTTCTCTATTTCTTCTTTCTTTCTTCTCTTCAGAATTTCAATCTCAGAAATAGCATTTGAGAAAGTATTCTTTTCCACATCAACTGAGTATACTTTCAAACTCATTGTTCTTACTCAATGAAAAGTTGATCAGACTAATTCAATTGAGATATTTATTAAACTCTTTTGAATTGAAAAGTTGATCAGACTGTTTCAATTAAGAGGTTTCTAAGTCTGTTTTCAATTGAAAAGTTGATCAGACTGTTTCAAAAGAAGAATAACAGACTTTTATATATAAAATATCTGATTTTTTTCACACTAGTTCAGTAACTAGATTAGATTTTTGAAGAGAATCTAATAAACTAAAATTGATTTTTAAGATAAATCAATAAACTCTTTACAATCTCTTTCTTGGAATACAGTGAGAAAAAGTATGATATCAATTGATAATAAATCAGATAATATGACAGTTTTTGAGAGAAAAACTGACAAAAAATAAATCAATTTTTTGCAGAGAAATTAATTAAAACTATTCAATTTTATTCTAAATCATTCAATTCTTCTCACACAACAAGTGTGCAACTCAAATCAGTTAATAAAGAGTGTAAAAAAGAATTAAGTATTAATGAAAGCTCTTCAATCACTGAAAAAGTAATTCTTACTTAAAAGAATATAAAATTATGACAGAAAACAACTCTGTTTTTAATTCTTTGTAAGAATATTGTATAAAACTCAGAGAAAAACATCTTACTTTTTCAAGAGAAGTAAAAAACTATTTCTAAGATCTTTTTTTTGTATTAACTGCTGCAGAAGAATGAGATAGAAACTGCTAAGATATGCACTACTGTATACTCTCTCAAGACTTTCTCTCTTCAGAGTCTTGATATTATAGAGAATATAAGTCTGTTTCTGTATAATAATGTAAATATTGTCAGTGAGATGTAGAGAAACTAGTTATTTATATCTCAAAATAGAAGACTTTATCAATTGTGGCGGGCTGCGCCCGATCAATCATATAGACTATTCCGTACACTTCATAGATTCCTACCGCCTCATTCCCGATCGCCGATCCTCGGCCGCCACGAACATGTATGTTCCGATCGCCGATCCTCGGCCGCTACAAACACGCATATATTCTTCCACCCCGAAGCACCACCGCGTACACCACCACATACATGTATAAATATCCACTTCAATTGCTGATTCTCGCACTTTCTCTTTCTTTCCTTCTCTAATGTTTTTCTCTTTGTTATATAAGATCTATTAATATAATACTGATCTATTCAGTGTAGGTCTCTTACACTAGAAAAATGTTCATTATCTTCTTATTAGAAATGATTATTCATTGAGAGATATCTGAACATGTAATGATATGTAAGAAAAGAGAAACAATCAGTTAAAGTGAACACTGAGTTCTCAGATAGAAGCTTGCTCACCAGTCACTCTGACCCTGCAATAAGATCTTATAAAGAGAGTAAGACCTTATAAGAGAATGTCAGTGAAAGACCTGAGAGTTCTGACACTTAGATATATGAGATATTCATATGATTACACATTCAACAATCGATAACCATGTCTAACAATAATATGAAAGAACTCTCAAACATAAGCATAGAAGTGATATCATAGTAACTCTAAGTAATGTTGAAATTATAACAGTAATAAATAGCTGATATGCATACAACTTAACAATGCTAATATAAAGAGATTCAACAATTATCATAACAAAGAACTCAGATAATTTCAACATCTACAGAATTAAATACAAAAGTGCTGAAAGAATACTTAGATGCTTCTATATATTTTAATACTTCTGATCTCACTCTCTACTCATTATAAAGAATGAAAATGCTCATGAAACTGAGTATAGATGAAGATGTCATCAGTTCACTAATTAATCAAGATTAGTATATCAATGAATGATTGAAGAATCACATGAAACAGAAGTTTCATTTATGAATAGAAGCATGTGAATCAGTGTTATAAATATCTAATAATATTATCAAATATCTTGATATTCTGTTCTGAGACACTGCTATACAACAGAAAGTATTAGATTGATTACAGAGTGTCTGATAGAGAAATACTTCTCTTACAACATTTATCTCTGACTTCAACATCAAAATTCTAGAAGCAGGAGATCAATCTTGAAAGAATTGAATGAAGATTAGTATGCTCAAGAAGACATTAACTTTCAAACTCTTACAGACTCTTATAAGTGTAGATAAAGATCAGACTTATAAAGACTTCTGCACACAGCTTCAGACATTGAATAACTGTCTTATCAAGCTCAAGAGTATATAGAACAGTGATAGAAGATATTACATCTCAACAACTCATACACTCATGCTGAAGAATAACAATAATACAGATGCTATGAATTGAGTAGACTTGAATATCTATATATAAGCAAGAATCTCTGCTATCTGAACAGGCTTTCAAGTTTCTGATATCACTTCTGAAGAAGTCACTGATTGACATCAATGAGAAGTATGCATTAACTGTAACTGATCAGAGTACATTGCTTATAACTACTAATCAATCTATGTATCTTCTCAATTAAGAGAAAGATTGATATCTTCTTATTTGAAAGATGAATCAGTATCTGTCTGTGTCAATCACATTGCAGTGAAGGAAGATTTGAAAGATAACTACAAGAATGTCTCAGTGAAACAGAGAAAAGATTAACTTCTATTCAAATTTATAAACAGAAGCTTGAAGAGATCAGATAACAATAATTTGAAGAGAAAATAACAATGAATATAATTCTTATATCTACTGTGATTGATAATATGTATAATATGAAAGTCATGATAGACAGCAGTCTATACTACTATGTAATGATAAAATCTTCAGTTGTAAGATATTATAATCTTCAGTGTATTTCTTTATCAAAATCTCAACTTCTCACAGAATTTGATGATCTGAAGAATGTTTATATCTATTATATAATGAAACTAAGCATAGATATGAGAGAACATTAACATGAAGATGTCTATGCATATGAAGTTGATAATCTCAATTATAATCTTATATTAGAACTTGTCTAGTTATCTGAACAAGGCATCTTACTGAATACTTAAAACAGAAGCTTGATATTTTCTAATAATAATAGAATTCATGAAGATGATATTCATAAGACTATGAATCTTACACAGATCTCTGCCAACACTTATAAAATACTCTGAAAAAGAAGTCATTATTAAAATCACTGACAGAGTTAGTGACAAGTTCACTGATAGTAGAATTATATATCAATCTATTTCATCAGTCTGACTAATATTAAAAAGACTCTAGAAAAGTTATTCTGTATTATAATAACAGATTCTTGTATGAAACTTTCTCAATAATATCATGAATATCTAGATATCTTCTGATAAGATAATATTATAAACATATCTTTCTTACAAGATTCTGAAGTGAATCACAGTATTAAGTTAGAGAAAAAGAATGATAAGAACTCTGAACTGTTATAAGACTCTCTTTATAATATATTCTGAGATGAACTTCTTCTTCTTTGAAAGACACTCAATAATCTGTTGAATAAAGAATTTATATACATTAGTAACTCTTTCACTGCAGTCTCTATTCTCTTTATAAAGAAACCAGATGAAGAACTTCAGTTCTGTATGAATTATCAAGAATTGAACAGATTAATAAAGAAAGACTGTTATTCTTTATCTCTTATCAATGAAACTCTAGCTTGCATTGAACAAGCTCAATAATTTATAAAGTTAGATATTATCACTGTGTTTCATAAGATTCATATCACTGAAGGAGATAGAATGATTTACAATATTCTGAACATAATATAATCTCTTTGAATGAGTAGTTACACTCTTTGAACTGATCAATGTTCTCAGTACATTTCAGAAGTATATTAACTGAGTACTCTGAGACTTTCTTAATGAATTTGCATCTACTTATTTAGATAACATTCTCATCTTTACTGATGAATTCAGAAAGAAATATCAAGAGTATGTGTAAAAAGTATTACAATGACTATGAGAAGTGAGACTATTAATTAATATTAACAAGTGTGATTTCAAAGTCAAGAGTACTAAATACTTAGGTTTTATCATAGAAGCTGACAAGAGAATCTGAATGAATTCTGAGAAGATCTCTACTATTCTTGAATGAGAGGTCTCACACACTGTGAAAGATGTATAAAGCTTCATCAGATTTACTAACTTCTATCAGCAATTTATATAAAACTTCTCAGATATTGTAAGATTACTTACAGAACTCACTAAGAAAGACATAGTATTTTAATGATCAGTAGACACTGAAGCTGCATTTATACAGATAAAGAAGATGTTCATTAATACCTCTCTACTAATAATATTCAATTCTGATTGTAAGACAGTTGTTGAAGCTGATTTCTCTGACTATATAATAGAAGAAGTGATATTGTAATATGATAATAAAGATGTTCTACAATTATATATCTTCATATCTAAGAAACTGAGTTCTACTGAATACAATTATGAAATCTATAATAAGAAACTTCTTACAATTGTACACTGTTTAGAAGAATGAAACTCTGAACTCTGAAGTATCTCTGAATTTGAGATAGTTATAGATTATAAAAATCTCAAATACTTTATAACTATCTGTAAACTCACTGAATAACAGATACAATGATCTGAGTTCTTAAGTCACTTTCATTTTATAATACACTACTGTTCTGGCAGTCAGAACTTGATAACAGATACTCTCTTATAACAAGAGCAAGATATATTATCTAATATAACAGATACTTACTGAATGAATCAAGAGCATCAGCTCTTGAATCTGAAGATACTAGTTAATCAAGATAAAACAACTCATGACACTATATATACTTCTCTGATTAGAACACTCTCTCTCTGAACTAACACTGACACTGACACTGATATCTTGACTTCTTCTGAATCTACACTGAATGAATTATGACATATAACAGCTCAAACTGATGAACTTCTTCAAATACTCACTGAAGCAGTATATCAAGAAGCACTCTGATTCTTCTCAGAACTATGTATAAGAATCAACATCTCAGAATACTTAATTAATGACAATAATACTCTACAGTTCTGTGAGTAATGTTGAGTTCTCTACTTCAAACTCTTACACACTCAGATAATGCAAGAGATGCATAATTTATATATGACTGATTATTCAGATCATGAATAACTGTATTAAATAATCTCTCAGAAGTTCTACTGATCTGAGATATTAAACAGCATCAGACATTTCATCTGAAATTGTAATTATTATTTCTCTATCATCTTATGAAAGAACTGTAGAAAAGATCTGCTGAAATCACTTGATATCTCTGATAGAATCTGATAAAATATGATAATTGACTTTACTGTTAATCTCTCTGAGAGTAAGAGCTGTAGAAATATTCTAGTCATTGTAAATTAATTGAGTAAGAGTATTATATTAAAACTCTGTGATAAGATGAATGTTAAACAAGTTGCTGAAGCTTTTCTAAGAAGCTCATTCTATCAGATGTATGAATTACTGAGATCTATAGTATTGAATTAAAACTATTAATTTGTAAGCACTCTCTGAATAAGAATCTGTCAAGTTCTCAAGATTACATGCTATCTGTCAACTGTCTATCATCTCAAGACTGATGATATATCAGAACAGATAATTCAGACTGTAAAGAACTATCTTTATAAGTTTTATAATCACTTATAAGATAATTGACATAATCTGCTTCTATATGTAGAGATCACTATCAATGAATGAGATACTATTTCAACAGATGTAAGCTCATTTTTTCTTACACACAGTTATTACATGAAGATGTTAAATCTTCTAGAGATTACACAGTTTACACTAAATCTCTGCAGTCTGATTCAGATCACTGATAATATAGTAATAAAACTTCAAGATATCTGTAATTGAGCAGAGGTCTTCATAACAACTGTGAAACAAGATTAAGAGAATTAAATCAATGTTTATCAAGATCTTACTGAATAATATAAGATAGAAGATCTAGTATAATTGAATCTTAAAAATATACAAATCACATATTCATCTTATACACTAGATTACTATTATATCAAGTATAAAGTGATAGAAGTTCTAGATAGTTATAACTACTATCTTGACATATTATCAGAAATTTATAATATCTTTTATACAAGCTTGCTCTGCTGCACTGTCATTAATCTGTTTTCTTCTCAACTAACTTCTGACTGACAACTGTCAGAGATTATAGAAGAAGATAATGAGCTTGAGTGAGAGATTAAAGATATTCTCAATGAGAGATCACATGACTGCAGTTAATAATATCTTGTGAAATAAGTCAGCTATAATTAACTGACCTGAACTCTGAGTTCTGTGTTATCTGAAACAGCAGCTCTTGACTGATGAGAACTACTTCTGAAAAGAAGAGACTAATGTGACAGACTGCATCTGATCAATTATATAGACTATTTCATACACTTCATAGATTTCTATCACCTCATTCCTGATCACTGATTCTTGACTGTCATGAATGTGTATGTTCTGATCGCCGATCCTCAGCCACTATGAACACGTGTATATTCTTCCACCTTGAAGCACCACTACATACACCACCACATACATGTATAAATATTCACTTTGATTGCTGATTCTCGCACTTTCTCTTTCTTTTCTTCTCTAATGTTTTTCTCTTTATTATATAAGACCTATTAATATAATACCAATCTATTCACCGTAGACCTCTTACATCAATGATTATATTAATATAGAGTTAATTCTCAAATTCAATAGAAATCTAGTGTTGCTGTTCTCAATCTCTTACAGAATCTATTGAATATTGAGATATTAAAACTAGATTTAATATATCTCACTGTGCAGAAATCAAAGGCTCAGTCAGATCTTGAAGTATACTGATTTTATAGTTGTTGTGTCTGCTGATTATGTATTGAGTACAGTTACTGAGGTATCTCTTTGTACTTTTCTGCTGAGGATGAGCCAGATCGGGAGAGGCGGTACAAGGGTGAGACTTGGTGTTGATGTCTTGGTACATCAAAGACAGAGAGGGTTTTTCACAGAGAATGCACTTCAGATGTGTCTGTTGATTATATACTTGATACTATTGCTGAGGTATCTTTTTGTATTTTTCTGCCGGAGGTGGGCCAGATTGGGAAGGGCGGTACGTGGGTGGGACTTGGCGTTGATGTTTTGGAACATCAAAGATAGACAGGGTTTTCATGAAAGATGCTTCTCAGATATCTCCACAATTACAGGTCAGGGATCTTCCAAAATCGAGAAGATTGGTGCATATGATTAGGTCTCTTTGCCTTACAATTTGTATGGCAATTTGGCCCAGGGTTGTGGTGTGGTAGGGGTGAACGGGGGATAATCCCACACAGGAGTTTCGAACAATGTCTGGTTCATGTTTGGCTGGATAACTCCACCACCACACGGGGTATGCGGTCGGCGATGGGGTCAAAATGCTTGTATGATCGAGGGCTTTTCAATGGATCTATCGGCGGGTTCTTATTCGAAAAATTGAGCGAGTTTGTGGTGAAGCGCTTGACGAAAGCTCTGAGAGTCTTTCTTCTTTTGAAATAGTCTGACCAACTTTTCAATTGAAAATAGACTGATAAATATCTCAATTGAAACAGGCTGACCAACTTTTCATTGAGTGAGAAAAATGAGTTCAAAAATACACTCAGTTGATATGAAAAAAGATGCTTTCTCAGATGCTATTCCTGAGATTGAAATTCTGAAGAGAAGAAAGAAAGAAGAAATAGAGAAATAATAAGTTCTTGAAATACAAGAGCTTGAAAAAGCCAGCAAAATTCTTGAAAAACGGTATCTGATTGAGATGAATAAAGAAGTTCTGTTAATTCTTCATACTCAGGCTAGACAAGTACAGGAAGTGATTAAGTTCAAGCTTGGAATTTTAAATACAGTTTAAAAAACATTAAAAACTTCTAGTACAATCACTGACTTCTCTTCACCTTTTTCTTTCTCAAATCAGAAAAAAACATATGCTCAAGCAGCAGAATCTGCTGTTTCTAAATCTACTGTCTCAAAATCTGCTCAAAACTCTGAAAATACTCAGAGGAAAAATGCTCATACTTCTCTTCATAAGAAAGAAGAGAAGAAAATGCAAAAAGACAAAAATGTTCAAATCTTCAGAAATAGAAGACTTATTCTCAAAGTCTCAAATAGAGAGATTCTGTAGAAGAACAAGCTGAACTCAAATCTCATTTTCAAAATTAGAAATAAGGTTAATCACCAGTTCTTTTCTTAGTTAATATATGATATTGAAGTTTAAAAATCAGTTGTAGCTTCAATTGAGTTATCTTTCTTTGAAAACTCTAGCATTCTAACTACAATGCCTAAATTCAGTGTGGAATTTCTTATTAAAAATGAGAATATCTGAAAATCAGTATTAGAATCTCTGTTAAATACAACAATTCTATCTGAGAGAGATGAAAAGTGAGATAAATTCATTCTTTATAATATTTCAGTTGAAATTTTTGACTGTGAGAAAGAAATGCTACTTCTCAAAAATGAGTTGAAAGAATATAACTCTATTTAACTGAGAAAGAAATCTGTATGACTGAATTCAATTGAATTTAGACAAATTGAAAGAAATGCCTCTGTTCTAGTTTATATAAAGACACTTGAATAATCAAAAATCTCTGAAGTGAGAGTAGTAGATTTGAAAATGAGAGTTCATGAATACAAAGACTCAAGAATAAATCTCAAAACACAAACACAGTGTTCAAACTGTCAAAGATATGAACACTTTACAATCTCTTATTTCAGAGATATAAAATGCGGTTTCTATGCTAAAGATTACAAAACTAGTAAATATAAATATGAAATATGCTCAAAAAGAGATGAAATATGTCAACATACTCTGCTTAAATGCTCTAACTGCAAAGAAAAGCATGTATCTAGTTCAAAAGAATGCACATTTGCTTCAAGAATTCAAAAGAACTGAAGAAAAGAAGAAGCTCAAAGTCAATCTAAAACTGAAGATAATAGTCAAGTCAGTGAATCTACAACTGCAAGCTTAAAGAGAAGAAACTCTCAATTATCTAAATTCTCAAACTCAAATTCTTCAGCTAAACATAAATAGAATGTGAATTCTCAAACACCTGTTAAGATTGAAGAATTGAGGAATGACTCTGTTGATAAACTAGAAAGAATGCAAGCAGTTGAAATTCCTGCTTTTCAACACAGTTATAATCTACTATCAGATGATAGTAATTAGATTCTACTCTATTTCTACTCTATTTTAGTATGAATATATAACAAAATGAAGAAAAAAAGTTTAAAAATTCTTCAAAAATTACATTTATTCAAAACAATGTGAATAGAAACTCAAATTGCATTTATTCTTGTCTTCAGATTGTATTTGAATAAAAAGTTGACTTTATACTTCTTCAAGAATCAAACTTTGATGCTGAGTAAAAGTACATCATTTCTCATTCAAGCTATTACTACTTTCCACCTGAAAAATCTGAGATAAAATCAAGAGTAGTAATTTACAGAAGAAAATGATTAAGATATCAGTTTAACCTGAGATTTAATATTATATCTGACTCTGATATTCTAGTAAGTGATATTATAGATAAAGAGAATGAGTTTGATATCATTCAACTCATAAATATCTATAATGAAAAGTTATTGAAAGTAAACAACAATTTCTGAATAATTAATAGAGAATTTTTGAATATAATTCTCTTAAAAAACTCTATCATTGCAGAAGACTTCAATACACATCATCTCTAATGAAATTCAGAATGCAGAAGAGCAGTAAGAGCAGATAAACTGATTAAATAAACTTTTAAGTATTCAATAGATTTAGTTACCAAGTCTGATTAATAAACATTCTTTAGAAAAGATATGAAACAGAAATCTATTATAGATTTAACTTTCATATCACAAAATCTAATAGAAAAAAGACTTATAAACTGGTTTATTAATTCAAATGAGACCTCAGAATCAGGTCATAAAATTATTCAATTTAATATTAAACTGAGTGAAAAATAAATGAGTGAAAATCCTCTTCTCTCTAATCAGTATAACTTTGAAAAAGCTGATTGAAAAGCAGTTGAAGAAAGTGTAAAACAGCTGAAATCTGAAAAGCAGAGTGAGCTCTATTGAAATCAGAGTCAAGTTATCTTAAATAAAATACTTGAGAATAGAGTAAAGCTAATTACATCTATTCTTTTAACAAGTATTAGAGAAAATTGTGGCGGGCTGCGCCCGATCAATTATATAGACTATTCTGTTACACTTCACAGATTTCAACCACTTCATTCTTGAACATGTACACTCCGATTCTCGGTCATTCTTGATCGCTGATTCTCAGCTGCTACAAACGCGTGTATATATTTCCGCCCCGAAGCTCCACTGTGTACACCACCACATATGCATATAAATATCCACCTTGATCACTGATTCTCACACTTTTCCTTTCTTTCCTTCTCTAATGTTTTTATCTTTGTTATATAAGACCTATCAATATTATACCGATCTATTCGGCGTAGGCCTCTTACACTATAAAAATATTCATCATCTTCTCATTAGGAATGATTATTCATCAAGAGATATCTAAATGTGTAACAATGTGTAAGAAATAGAGAAACAGTTAAACAGTTAAGCAGACATCAAGTTCTCAGATAGAAGCTTGCTCATCAGTCATTCTGGCCCTGCAATAAGATCTTACAAGAGAATGTCAGTGAAAGACCTGAGAGTTCTGACACTCAGATGTATGAGAATATGATTACACTTCTTCAGATTTCACGGATATCACATATTTGATGATTGATATAACCATGTCTAATGATAATATGAAACTCTCAAATGCGAGCATAGATATGATGTCACAGTGACTCTGAGCAATGTTGAAATTACAACAGCAACAGATAGCAGATATACATACAACTCAATAACTTCAATATAAAGAGATTCAATGATTAACTCATGTGATTTCAACATCTACAGAATTAAATACAAAAGCACTGAAAGAATGCTTAGATGCTTCTACATACTTTAATACTTCTGATCTCACTCTCTACTCATTATGAAGAATGGAAATACTTGTGAAACTGAGTGTAGATGAAGATTCTATCAGTTCATTAATCAATCAAGATTAATATATCAATGAATAATTGAAGAATCATGTGAAATAGAAGTTTCATTCATGAATGAAAGCATGTGAATCAGTGTTGAGAACTTCTGACAATATTATGAAACATCTTGATATTCTGTTCTGAGACACTGCCATGTAACAGAAAGCATTAGATTGATTATAGAGTACTTAACAGAGAAACACTTCTCTTACAACATTTATTCCTGACTTCAACATCAAGATTCTAGAAGCAGGTGATCAATCTTGAGAGAATTGAATGAAGATTAGCATGCTCAAGAAGACATTGACTTTCAAACTCTTACAGACTCTTATAAGTGTAGATGAAGATCAGACTTATGAAGACTTTTGCACACAGCTCTGAACATTGAATGATTATCTTATCAAGCTCAAGAGTATACAGAACAGTGACAGAAGATGTTACATCTCAGTCACTTATACACTTATACTGAAGAGGAGTAACAGCAATGATACAGATATCATGAACTGAATAGATTCAAATGCCTATGCATAAGCAAGAGTTTCTGCTGTTTGAACAGACTTCTGAGTTTCTGAGATCACTTCTGAAGAAGTTGTTGATCAATGTCAATATGAAGTGTGTATTAACTGTAACTGATCAGAACACATTGCTTTCAACTGTCAATCAACCTATATATCTTCACACTTGAGAGAAAGATCAGTGTCTGTCCGCATCAATTACATTGCAGTGGAGAAAGATTTGAAAGATAACTATGAGAATGTCTCAGTGAAACAGGGAAAAGATTAGCTTCTGTTCAAATTCATAAACAGAAGCTTGAAGAGATTGAATGACAATAATTTGAAGAGAAGATGATAATGAATGTGATTCTTGTATCTACTGTGATTGATAATATGTATAATATGAAAGCCATGGTAGACAGCAGTCTATGTCACTATGCAATGATAAAATCTTCAGTTGTAAGATGTCATAATCTTCAGCATATCTCTCTATCAAAATCCTGACTTCTCACAGAATTTGATGATTCAAAGGACATTTATACCTGTTACATGATGAAGCTGATCATAGATGTGAGAGAATATCAATATGAAGATGTCTATGCATATGAAGTTGATAATCTTGATTATAATCTTATGTTAGAACTTGTCTGACTATCTGAACAAGGCATCTTATTGAACACTTGAAACAGAAGCTTGATATTCTCTAATAATAATAGAGTTCATGAAGATGATATTCACAAGATCATGAAACTGACACAGATCTCTGTCAATGTATATGAAATACTCTGAAAAAGAAGTCATCATCAAAATCACTGACAGAGTCACTGATAAGTTTGCTGACAGCAGAATTATATGTCAATCTATTTCATCAGTCTGACTGATATTAAAAAGGCTCTAGAAAAGTTATTCTGTGTTATAATAATAGATTCTTATATGAAACTCTCTCAATAATATCATGAATATCTAGATATCTTTCAATAAGATAATATTATGAACATACTTCTCTTACAAGGTTCTGAAGTGAATCACAGTATCAGATTAGAGAAAAAGAATGATAAGAACTCTGAACTGTCATGAGACCCTCTTTATAATATGTTCTGAGATGAACTTCTTCTTCTTCAAAAGACACTCAATGATCTGTTGAATAAAGAATTCATACATATTAGTAACTCTTTCACTGCAGCCTCTATTCTCTTTGCAAAGAAATCAGATAAAGAACTCTGATTCTGTGTGAACTACTGAGATCTGAACAGATTGACAAAGAAAGATTGATATCTCTTATCTCTCATCAATGAAACCCTAGCATGAATCAGATAAGCTCAATGATTTACAAAACTAGATGTCATCACTGCATTTCATAAGATTCATATCACTGAAGGAGATGAATGACTTATAGCATTCTGAACACATTATAATCTTTTTGAATGAATAGTCACATTCTTTGAACTGACTAACATTCTCAGTACATTTCAGAAGTATATTAACTGAGCACTTTGAGATTTTCTTAATGAGTTTGTATCTACTTATCTAGATGATATTCTCATCTTCACTGATGAATTCAGAAAAGAATATCAAGAATATATGCAAAAGATATTACAACAGCTATAAGAAGCAGAACTACTGATAGATATTGATAAGTATGATTTTAAAGTCAAGAGTATCAAGTATCTGGATTTTATTATAGAAGCTGGCAAGGGAATTCAAATGAATTCTGAGAAAGTTTCTGCTATTCTTGAATGAGAAGCTCTGTATACTGTGAAAGATGTATGAAGCTTCATCAGATTTGCTAACTTCTATTGATGATTTATACAAAACTTCTCAGATATTATGAGATCACTTACAGATCTCACTAAGAAAGACTCAGTATTTCAATGATTAGCAGACACTGAAGCTGCATTTATACAGATAAAGAAGATATTCATTAATACCTCTCTGCTGATAATATTTGATTCTGATTATAAGACAGTTATTGAAGCTGATTTCTCTGACTACATGACAGAAGAAGTGATATTATAATATGATAATGAAGATATTCTATGATCATATGTCTTCATGTTTAAGAAACTGAGTCCTGCTGAATGCAATTATGAGATCTATGATAAGAAACTTCTCACAATTATATACTGTTTAGAAGAATGAGACTCTGAACTTTGAAGTGTCTCTGAATTTAAGATAGTCACAGATTATAAGAACTTCAAATACTTCATAACTACTTATAAACTTACTGAATGATAGATACAATGATTCAAGTTCTTAAGTTACTTTCATTTTACAATACACTACTGTTCTGACAGCTAGAACTCAATGACAGATACTCTCTCATAATGAGAGCAGAATATATTATCTGATATAACAGATACTCACTGAATAAACTGAGAGCATCAGCTCTTGAATCTGAAGATACTAGTTAATCAAGATAAAACAGCTCACAGCACTATATATGCTTCTCTGACTAGAACTGTCACTGGTATCTCAACTTCTTCTGAACCTACATTAGATGAGTTATGACATATAGCAGCTCAAACTGATGAACTTCTTCAAGCACTCACTGAAGCAGTACAACAAGAAGCATCTTGATTTCTCTCAGAATTACATGTAAGAACTGACATCTCAGAATGTTCAATTGATGATAATAACACTCTATAATTTCATGAATAATGCTGAGTCTCTCACGTCAAACTCTTACACACCTGAATAATGCAAGAGATGCATGATTTGTATATGACTGATTATTCAGACTGTGAATAACTGTATAGAATGATCTTCTGAGAGTTCTATTAACCTGAGATATTAAACAGCATCAGATACTTTGTCTGAAACTGCAACTGCTGTTCTTTCATTATCTTATAAAAGAACTGTAGAAAAGATCTACTGAAATCACTCAATATTTCTGATAGAATCTGATAAGATGTAGTAATTGACTTCACTGTCAATCTATCTGAGAGTAAGGATTGTAGAAACATTCTGATCATTGTGAATTAATTGAGCAAAGATGTAATATTGAAATCTTGTGATAAGATAAATGCTGAACAAGTCAACTGAAGCTTTTCTATAAAGCCTGTTCTATCAGATGCATGAATTACTGAGATCTATAGTATCAGATTAAGACTGTCAATTTGTGAGCACTCTCTGAACTAGAATCTGTCAAGTTCTCAAGATTACACACTGTCTGTCAACTGTCTATCACTCTGAGACTGATGATGTATCAGAACAGACAATTCAGACTGTAAAGAATTATCTTCATAAGTTCTGTAATCACTTATAAGATAATTGGCATGATCTTCTCCTACACACAGAGATTGCTATTAACAGTCAAGATGCTGTTTCAACAGATGTAAGCCAGTTCTTTCTTACATATGAATATCACATGAAAGTGTTGAATCTTCTAGAGATTACACAGTTCACACTGAACCTCTGCAGTCTGATTCAGATTGCTGATAATATAGTAACAAAGCTTCAAGATGCTCATGATTAGGCAGAGGCCTTCATGACAACTGCAAAACAAGATCAAGAGAACTGAATCAATGTTCACTGAGACTCTGTAGAACAATATAAGATAGAAGATCTGATATGATTGAATCTTAAGAACATACAAATCACATGTTCATCTTGTACACTAGATTATCATCACATCAGGTATAAAGTGATAGAAGTTCTAGATAGTTATAACTATTATCTTGACACATCATCAGAAATTCATAATGTATTTCACACAAGCTTGCTCTGCTGCACTGTCACTGATCTGTTCCCTTCTCAGCTGATTTCTGACTAACAGTCATCAGACATCATAGGAGAAGATAATGAGCTTGAGTGAGAGATTGAGAATATTCTCAATAAGAGATCTCACAGCCGCAGCTGATAATATCTTGTGAAATGAATCAGCTATGATCAACTGATCTGAACTCTGAGTTCTGTATTATCTGAAACAGCAGCTCTTGACTGATGAGAACTGCTTCTGAAAAGAGAGAGCTAATGTGATGAGCTGTGCTCAATCAATCATATAGACTATTCTGTTACACTTCACAGATTTCAACCACTTCATTCTTGAATGTGTACACCTCAATTCTCAGTCATTCTTGATTGCTGATTCTCAGTCACTATGAATGTGTGTATATATTTCTGCCCTGAAGCTTCACTGCGTACATCATCACATACACATATCAATATCCATCTCAATCACTGATTCTCACACTTTCCCTTTCTTTCCTTCTCTAATGTTTTTATCTTTGTTATATAAGACCTATCAATATTATACCGATCTATTCGGCGTAGACCTCTTATAAAAATATTTCAAAGAAAAAGTCTTCTAAGTATATCAAACCTTGATAAAATAAGAATATCACTTTTAAAAGAAAATAATTAGTCACTGCTAAGAGAGATTGAAAGAATAACTTAATATCTGATAAAGAGTTCAAAGCTATCTGAAATGAATATTTCTCAGATATTAAAAGAGTTAAAACAGACTGCTGAAACAGATTTCTCGAAGAAGCATAAAACAAGAAGTTTTTAAAGTCTTTAACTATACTAAAACAAGAAGTGTAGTAAAGCTTTCAATCTTAGAATATGAATTTCAGAATGAATTATATACAGCAAACTCTTTTAAGAAAAAGTATTAAGCTTTTATAAGAATTCTCTTTCAAAACTCATTACATTTAGAAGAGAAGAATATATCATTTCATGAATATATTAATGAAAATAACTAGGAATGATCTGAGCTTATACAAGATGAACTAGAGTCAGCTATATTCTTAAGTTCAATTAAAACTGCTGCAGGGCCTGATTCAATCAATCACTTGATTATTTAAAACACATATTTCTACTTGAAGAATGAATATTTTGAGCTCTTTTTTAATCTCTTAAAAAATGATTATTATTCTGAATACTGAAGAGAAGCTACTGAAGTAATTCTTACAAAATTTAATAGAAAAGTCTCACTTTCTAAGTTATACAGAGTAATATCTCTGTTAAACTGTTGAGAAAAAATTCTAGAAAAGATAATAGCTACTAGACTATCTTTTATAAGCTCTATTAATAATTCTCTTCTATTTAATGAATAAATAAAAGATAGAAAACAATGTTCTGTAATTAACACTGTTCTTTCAGTTGTTTATAACATTTAAATAGCAAAGTATGAAGACCTGGTCTCAACTGCAGTTTTTATTGATATAAAAGATGCATTTAATCATATTTCAAAGTCTAAGATGATTCAAACTTTGAAGATTTTAAAACTGTTATTTTCTTTAATAAAATGAGTTAACTGTTTTATGTTTAAAAGAATTATACAACTATTCTTTGATGAAATGAAACAAGATAAGACTGAGATAAAAATAGAAGTATTGCAAGAATCTTCAATCTCATCAGTTGTATTTATAATATACACTGCATATCTATTCAAGAATAGAGAGATGAAAATAGTGAGATCTTCAAGTTATATAGATGATATTGATCTAGTCTACAGTTCAAAGATGTAGCGGGCTGCGCCCGATCAATTATATAGACTATTCTGTTACACTTCACAGATTCCTACCGCTCCATTCTCGAACGCGTACGCTCCGATTCTCGGCCATTCTCATCGCCGATCCTCAGTCGCTACGAACGCGTATAAACATGTACACTCCGATTCTCGGCCATTCTCACTCACTGATCCTCAGCTGCTACAAACATGTGTAAATTCTTCCGCCCTGAAGCTCCACCGCGTACACCACTACATACATGTATAAATATTCACTTCAATCACTGATTCTCATACTTTCTCTTTCTTTTTCTTCTTTAACATTTTTCTCTCTGTTATATAAGTTGTATTTATTATATCAATCTATTCAGTGTAAATCTCTTATACTAGAAAAATGTTTATCATCTTCTTATTAGAAATGATTATTCATATATTATCTTCTCATTAGAAATAATTATTTATTAAGAGATATCTGAACATGTAATAACATGTAAGAAAGAGAAACACAGTTAAATAGATACTGAGTTCTCAGATAGAAGCTTACTTATCAGTTACTCTGACTAGACTGACTGTGTGATCATGTCTGAGAGCAGGACCAGATTTTTTGATAGTCTTATTATCAATTTGACTGATCTCATTACACAGTTTTAACATTAGATAGTGGTCTCATACTGTCTCAGTGAGACTTACTGTCTACTCTTGTCATATTTTTCAAATGAGATTATGATTTTCACTTCTCAATTTAAATTATTTTTATTGCTTTAAATGACTTTAAATCTCATTTGAGTGTTACCAAAAAGTGTTACTTTTTAAAAAATTAAAAATAGTCTAAAAAAAACCTTAAAATGTCTAAAAATAGTAACTTTATGCTAAGAATGAGACTAAATGAAATTAAATGAAACCACTTTCTCATTTTTTTCAAGTCATGATTTCATTTTAAGATCTGATATATAGTCACTTTGCATGTTTTTTTAATAGCTAGTCCCAGCGGGATTCACATTAAGAAATGTATGAGACCAGATCAAATAAGATCAAATGTGAAATTCATAGTTCCGGCGGCCAGTCTAACTCTGACTCTGTAATAAGATTTTATAAGAGAATGTCAGTAAAAGATCTAAGAGTTCTAACACTCAGATATATAAGATATTCATATAATTATACTTCTTCAGATTTCACAGATATTATATATTTAATAAATGACATAATTATATCTAATGATAATATGAGAGAACTCTTAAATATAAGTATAGAAGTAATATCACAGTAGCTCTGAGTAATATTGAAATTACAACAGTAATAGATAGTAGATATACATATAACTCAATCACTTCAATATGAGAAAATTCAATAATTAACTTAACAGAGAACTCATGCAACTTCAGCATCTACAGAACTGAATATAAAAGTGCTGAAAGAATACTTAAATACTTTTATATATTTTAATACTTCTGATCTCACTCTCTACTCATTATGAAGAATGAAAATGCTTGTGAAACTGAGTATAGATGAAGATATCATCAGTTCATTAATTAATCAAGATTGATATATTAATGAATGATTGAAGAATTATATAAAACAGAAGTTATATTCATGAATGAAAGCATGTAAACCTGCATTATGAACATCTGACAATATTATCAAATATCTTGATATTCTGTTTCAAGACACTGCTGTGTAATAGAAAGTATTAGATTAATTACAGAGTGTCTGATAGAGAAATACTTCTCTTATAACATTTATTTCTGACCTCAACACTCAGATCTTAGAAGCAGATGATCAATCTTGAGAGAATTAAATAAAGATCAGCATACTTAAGAAGACATTGACTTTTAAACTCTTACAGGCTCTTGTAAGTGTAAATAAAGACTTAACTTATAAAGACTTCTGCATATAGCTCTGAACATTGAATGATCATCTTATCAAGCTCAAGAGTATACAGAACAGTGATAGAAGATATTATATCTTAACTACTCATACATCTACATCTGTGCTGAAGAATAATAACAATGATACAGATGCTATGAACTGAGTAGACTCAAATGTTTACATATAAGCAAGAGTCTTCACTGTTTGAACAGACTTCTGAGTCTCTAAGATCACTTCTGAAGAAGTTACTGATCAATATTAATATGAAGTATACATTAACTATAACTGATCAGAATACAATGCTTTCAACTGTTAATTAATCTATGTATCTTCTCATTTAAGAGAAATATCAGCACTTTCTCACTTAAGAGAAAGATCAGTGTCTTCTTACTTAAAGAATGAATCAGTGTCTGTCTGCATCAATCACATTGCAGTAAAGAAAGATTTGAAAGATAACTATAAGAACACTCTGATGAAACAGAGAAAAGATTAGCTTCTATTCAAATTTGTAAACAAGAGCTTGAAGAGATTGAATAATAATAATTTAAAGAGAAAATAATAATAAATTCAATTCTTGTATCTACTGTGATTAATAACATATACAATATGAAAGCTATAATAGACAGTGATCTATGTTACTATACAATGATTAAATCTTCAGTTGTAAGATATTATAACCTTCAGTGTATTCTCTTATTAAAATCTCAACTTCTTGCAGGATTTGATGATTCAAAAGATGTTTGCATCTATTATATAATGAAACTAAACATAGATATTGAAGAATATCAGTGTGAAGATGTCTACACATATGAAGTTGATAATCTCAATTATAATCTTATGTTAGAACTTGTCTAACTATCTGAACAAGGCATCTTATTAAACACTTAAAACAGGAGTTTAATATTCCCTAACAATGATAGAGTCTATAAAGATGATATTCACAAGATCATGAATCTGACACAGATCTCTGTCAACACCTATGAAATGCTCAGAAAAAGAAGTCACTGAAAGAATTACTAATAGCAGAACTATGTGTCAATCTATTTCATCAGTCTGACTGATATCAAAAAGGCTCTAGAAAAGTTATTTCATACTATAATAACTGATCTCTGTATGAAACTCTCTTAATAATATCATGAATATCTAGATGTCTTCTGATAAGATAATAATGTTACAAATCTATCGCTCTTATAAGATTCAGAAGTGAATCATAGTATCAAGTTGAAAAAGAAAAATGATAAGAACTCTGAATTATCATGAGACTCTCTTTATAACATGTTCTGAGATGAACTTCTTCTTCTTTGAAAGACACTTAATAATCTGTTAAATAAGAGATTTATATATATTAGCAATTTCTCTGCTGCAGCTTCTATTCTCTTTACAAAGAAATCAGATAAAGAACTCTGATTCTGTGTAGATTATTGAGAATTGAACAGATTAATCAAGAAGAACTGCTATTCTTTATCTCTGATCAATGAAACTCTAGCTCACATTGAACAAGCTCAATAATTTATGAAACTAGATGTTATTACTGTATTTTATAAGATCTGTATTGCTGAAGAAGATGAATGACTTACAGTGTTTCAAACATATTATAATCTCTTTGAATGAGTGATTATCTTCTTTGAACTGACTAACATTTCTAGTACATTTTAAAAGTATATCAACTGAGTACTCTGAGATTTCCTTGATGAATTTGCATCTACATATCTTGATAACATTCTCATCTTCACTGACAGGTTCAGAAAAGAATATCAAGAACATGTGTGAAGAGTATTACAATGATTATAAGAAGCAGAACTATCAATAGATATTGACAAGTGTGATTTTAAAGTCAAGAGTATCAAATATCTGGGTTTTATCATAGAAGCTGGCAAGAGAATTCAAATAAATTCTGAGAAAGTCTCTGCTATTCTTGAATGAGAAGCTCTGTATACTGTGAACAATATATAAAGCTTTATCAGATTTGCTAACTTTTACTGATAATTTATACAAAACTTCTCAGATATTACAAGATCACTTACAGAACTTATCAAGAAGAACTCAGTATTTCAGTGATCAGTGAACACTGAAGCTGTATTCACACAGATAAGAAAGATATTCATCAATACTTCTCTACTTATAATATTTAATTCTGATTATAAAATAGTTGTTGAAACTGATTTCTCTGACTATATCACAGAAGAAGCTATATTGTAATATAATAATAAAGATATCTTACAATCATGCATCTTCATGTCTAAGAAACTGAGTTCTGCTGAATACAATTATGAGATCTATGATAAGAAACTTCTTGCAATTATACACTGTCTAGAAGAATGAAACTCTGAACTCTGAAGTATCTCTGAATTTGAGATAATCACAGATTATAAGAATCTCAAGCACTTTACAACTACTTATAAACTCACTGAATAACAGATGCAATGATCTGAGATCTTAAGCTGCTTTTATTTTACAATATACTATCACTCTGACAGTCAGAACTTGATAACAGATGCTCTCTCATAATAAGAGTAAGGTATGTCTTTTAATATAACAGACACTCATTGAATGAATCAAGAGCACTGACTCTTAGATCTGAAGATATTGATTAACTAAGATAGAACAACTCATGATACTATATGTATTTCTCTGATTAGAACACTCTCTCTCTGAACTAACACTGATACTGATATCTTCACTTCTTCTACACTTACTGAACTGTGATATACAGTAGCTTAGACTGATGAACTTCTTCAGATTCTCACTGAAGCAGTATATTAAGAAGTACTCTGATTTCTCTCAAAACTATGTATAAGAATCAATATCTCAGAATATTCAATCAATGATAATAACACTCTATAATTCTGTAAATAATGCTGAGTCTCTTACTTCAAATCCTTACACATCTGAATAATACAAAAGATGTATGATTTGTATATAACTGATTATTCAGATTATAAATAACTGTACTGAATAATCTCTCAAGAATTCTACTGATCTGAGATATTAAATAGCATCAGATATTTTATCTGAAACTGCAACTATTATTCTTTTATCATCTTATAAAAGAACTGTAGAAAAGGCCTGCTAAAATTACTTAATATCTCTGATAGAATCTGATAAGATGTGATAATTAACTTCACTATTGATCTCTCTGAGAGTAAGAGTTATAGAAACATTCTAATCATCATGAATTGATTGAGTAAAGATGTAATATTAAAATCTTGTAATAAGATGAATATTAAACAAGTCACTGAAGCTTTTCTACAGAGTCTATTCTATTAAATGCATGAATTACTGAGATCTATAGTATTGAATTAAGACTGTCAATTTGTGAGTACTCTCTGAACAAGAATCTGTCAAGTTCTCAAGATTATATGCTATCTATCAACTATCTATTACTCTGAGACTGATGATGCATCAGAACAGACAATTCAGACTGTAAAGAATTATCTTCATAAGTTCTGTAATTACTTATAAGATGATTGATATAATCTGCTTCTACACACAGAGATTGCTATCAATGAATAAGATGTTATTTCAACAGATATAAGCCTGTTCTTTCTTACACACAGTTATCACATGAAGATGTTGAATCTTCTAGAGATTACACAGTTTACATCAAATCTCTGCAGTCTGATTCAGATCATTAATAATATAGTAACAAAGCTCTGAGATGTCTGTGACTGAGCAGAGACCTTCATGATAACTGTGAAACAAGATCAAGAGAATCAAATCAATGTTCACTGAGACTCTGATAAACAATATAAGATAGAAGACTTAATATGATTGAATCTTAAGAATATACAGATCACATATTCATCTTGTACACTAGATTACTGTTATATCAAGTATAAAGTGATAGAAGTTCTAGATAGTTATAACTACTGTCTTAACATATCATCAGAGATTCATGATGTCTTCTATATAAGCTTACTCTGCTGTGCTATCACTGACTCATTTTCTTCTCAACTGACATTCAACTGAGAGCTGCCAGGTATCATAGAAGAAGATAATGAGCTTGAGTGAGAGATTGAAAATATTCTTAATAAGAGACTTCACAGTCATAGCTAACAATATCTTGTGAAATAAGTCAGCTATGATCAATTAATCTGAACTCTGAGTTCTGCATTATCTGAAACAGTGGCTCTTGACTAATGAGAACTGCTTCTGAAAGAAAGGGGCTAATGTGGCAGGCTGCGCCTGATCAATTATATAGACTATTTCATTACACTTCACAGATTTCTATCACTTCATTCTCAAACATGTATGCTTCAATTCTCAGCCATTCTTGATTACTGATTCTCAGTTGCTACGAACACATATAAACATGTACACTTCAATTCTCAGTCATTCTCAATCACTGATTCTTGGTCACTATAAATGTGTGTAAATTCTTCTGCCCTGAAGCTTCACCGCGTACATCATTACATACATGTATAAATATTCACTTCAATTGCTGATTCTTGTACTTTCTCTTTCTTTTCCTTCTTTAATGTTTTTCTCTTTGTTATATAAGTTCTATTTATTATACTGATCTATTCGGCGTAGGCCTCTTACAAAAGACAATCAAAGAGAATTTAGAAGTGATTGAGAAAGTAGTAAAGAAAATCTTTGTTAGAGCAGATATCAATCTAATTCAATTTAATATGAATAAAACTGAGTTAATTCACTTTTTTCCAAGATTCAATGAGAAAAACCTAAGTTTAACTCTTTTGAATAAAGAGCTTAAACCCAGTTTGAATGTCAAATAACTAGGAGTATGATTAAACTCCAAGTTGAATTTTAAATATTATATTCAACAAAGAATTATCAAGGCAGAGAGACTACTGAATAGTGTAATCAGACTATTAAATACTGAGAGAGGTCTATTCTTTCAGGCTATGAGACAATTATACATAGTCTGTATCATCTCAGTAGCTGATTATAAAGTTCAAGTTTATTGAAATAATCAAGATAATTTCACTGAACTCTTTCAAAGTCTATAAAACAGAGCTTTGAGAAGAATTCTGAGAGTATTCAAATCATCTTCTATTAAAGTAATGGAAATTGAAGCTTCAATTCCATCTTCTGATATTCAATTTGAAAAGGCCTGTATGAACTATGCTCTGAGAGTCATGAAGATGAGCTCAAATTTATTATTATTATTATTATTCTTCAATTATAGATGTATGCAGTCAGAGACTATAACATCTACCTGAGAACTAAAAGTTCTCAGGGTTTTTCCTATATCTATAAAGTTAACTATTATACATTCACCAATTTCAGATATGCAAAATCAGAAAATTTCAGCTCAGAATATAAAAACTGTTTATAAATTGCAGTATTTTAACATCTTCTGATACTTTGAAATCATTTGACATGACAAAAGAAAAGAGAACACAGTCTTAAAGATAGACACATTAAATAGATACGTAGAAAAGAATAGAAACAAAAAGGTAAAGTAAAATAATGAGAGACTGTAATGAAACAAATTATTGACAGATAGTATATAGCTGTTTTAACAGACTATATCTGATCAATTTCCTTCTCTTCATATTCAGATATTTCTGAATTCAGTCATTTTCTTGTAGCTGCTTGAGTTTCTGATAGAAAGTCTATTAAGTATTTAATTCCTGTTTCAGTTGAGAATAAGAATCTCATATTTAATTGATTTAGATCATACTTCTCTTTCAATCTGACTCTGAGACTATTGTATAATGCACAGTGTATTACAATATGCTCAGAATTCTCATTTGCATTGCAGAATGAGCATTCTATTGAATCAAATCTATCATCAAATCTTTGTATATCGATGAGCTCAAATCATATAATCAGAGAAAGAGTCTCTTCTTCACTTCTATCAATTAACTCAGGAAATGAACTGAATTGAAATAGATTTCTTCATTGAAATGAGAATAGTGCTTCAAAGAAAATACCCTCTCAACTGTATAGACTATGTTCACTGATTAAAAATCAATATTCTTCATTAAAGATTGAGAAAATTGATCATGAGAAGATATCTCTCTGAAGAGAAAAGCTGAAATCTCTCATAGATATACAAATAAGTGAACTATCTAAAGAGAGAGAATGTGAACAGCATTTGAAGAAGATCTCTACAATTAATATAAAAGACTCTATTCTGATTTACTCAGATGGCTTAAAAAATGAGAGTTTGAACAGATTAGATGCAGGCATTGCTTATACTGAAGATAATATCAATTTCATCTCAGATTTCTAGAATTTAAGCTATGAATCTAAAGTCTTTACTACTGAACTATTTGCAATAGTAAAAGCTTTCAAACTTATTGAGATAAAATCTTATAAAAGAGAAAATAACTTGAAATAGATATGAATATTCTCTGATGTCACGCTCCCGGCCGCGCCAAGGCCCTGTTGCGGTTCCACACGGCCCATCGCTTCCATGCGGATGATTTCATCCCATCTGAACCGGTTTCCAACCGCTCTATGACATCATTCGGATATATCATAGAAAGATCTGATTGATGGATATAAGAACCCCGCTTCTATACAAGGTCAGCAGATTACTTTTCCTTGATAGTGAGGCGCCGCTGAGGTATCACTCCAGCTATTCTCACTCATGAAATGAGAGAAGGTATCTGCTCATTGTCTATATAGAATAGCTAGATGCTGGCTTCTTATGAAAGAAGTCAGCAATTCATTTTTCTTCTACTGAAATATATACAAGAGTTACTGTGTGTCTCATATAATCTTCTTAGTATACTAAGTATCACATCTGTGATATTCTTGCAATAACTCTATAATCTATGAGCTCACTATTCAAGCAAGATAGTCAAGCTCACTTATACAGCTTTTCAAACAACTATCTCTACATGACACTGCTGACTAGTCACCACTTCAGTTCTGTTATATTACAATTCAAATCACTCAATCTGATTACTGGTTTGAATCAGTCAAGCTCTAACAGACTGATATAGTCTCATGCACTCACACTGAGACTGACCTGACTTCATTCTCTGGAGAAAACACTACACTATTCTCTAGAGTGTATACACCTCTATCTCAGCAGAAATCTGAGATTCCTGAAATCACTGCACATTTTAGCATGAGCTCTTCAACCACTCTGTCACCGCCGCAGTCTCTACACACCTACATCTATTATAAAGATAGAGAGATTAAGATTAGAGATTCTTTAAGATATAAGAGAAATATCTTGTCTGAATTTCACAGCTTTATCTGTACTCTTGAACAGAAATTTCATCTTAATCTGAGCCAGTATAATACTTATAAGATATAAGTAATCTATGCTGTCAACCTTCTTGAAGACATCTCTGTAACTACTTGAGCTATTAAGAAGAGGAAGCTTGAGTGTATTAATACTGTTATAACTTAGAAAGAATTCAAGAACTTTCTACTGAATTAAATCAAAGATTACTGTAACTGCAGCTTCATAACAGTGCAGTAGTTCAACTTATTATATTAATAAGATAATGAGAATTCTTCTGATTTTAATACAAGATTTGAAGAATATTGAGAGAAATTAACTGATGATTTGAATTAATTAAAAATACAGCTTTATCTCATGAAGCTGACTCACAAGATGCAGATAATAATATCACAATATCAGAGTTTATTCATTAATTATACTGAGCTTGTCAACCTGACTTTCTGAATCTATTTGAATAATCAATTCTCTGAGAAAAAGATTAATAAAACCTCTTCTAAGCAATTAATAATAGAATTTAAACAGCACTATGATAGCTTCAGTGTGAAGAAAGTAAAGAAGAATTTTAAGTATTCTAATTCTTCACTCACTGTGAAGAAATATTAAAAAAGATTTAATAAAGATCTCTATTTCAACTGCAGAGCTGATAATCACTATATCAGTGATTACAAGAAGCTGAAGAAGAAAAGAAATTAAGAAGATATCTTCTCAAAGTTAACTTCTCTTCTGATAAACATATCTGCAGAAGATAAAGAAGAGAAAGAAATAAAGAATTAATAATTCTCACATCTCTGAGTTCATATTATAATTACAATGCATACTCTGAATGAGAAGATACTAGTGAGATGCTTACTCAACTTCAAGATAAATACTAACTTTATATTCTATTTCTTTTCTTTAATGAAGAGTTGAAAGAAGATAGATCTGTCAGATTATATGAAATTTACTGATAGAATAAAATATTACTATTTTAACATAATTCAAGCATGATGTGTAATCATAGACTCAGAAGAAATCTTCAAGAAGAGCAGTCTGCTTCTTTATGCAGTTAATATTATAGATAAGAATATCATTCTAGATCTTTTATAATTAAGAGAAAACAATTCTCTCATTGACTGAGTTATTCAGATATGATGATATCATCTCACTAATGAAGAGACAGTGATAGAGAAATCTGAAGAGTTTCATCAGAAGAATCTTGAGAAAAAGATTGAATTGATATACTGTATAGCAGGTGACTGGAACTTGAAAATAGATGAAGAAGTCATCACTCTTACTACAAGATTAGCAGTAGTATCTGTTATTGAAGATGAACATACATAATATCTCTTTACAGATTTTAAGAATGTCTTTTCAGAAAGAGAAGCAGTGAAGTTTCCTGATATCAAGATATGATATAAGATTCACCTTGAAGATAGTGTAATAATACTGTACAGATCTCTTTATAACTTGTCTGTAAAGAAATTGAATATTCTGTACAAATATCTTGAAGAAGCATAATTAAAGAACTGAATATATTCATTAAAGAGTCTGACAGAGATGTCTATACTCTTTATACTCAAGAAGAATAATAGGCTATATCTATGTATAGACTACAGAGGTCTTAATAAGATGATGATTAAGAATTACTATTCATTATTATTAATTGATAAGATGATTGATTAATTATCTGAAGCAAAGATGTTCTCAAAGATTAATATATAAGATATCTATCATAGAATCAGGGTTAACAAAGACAATGTTTGAAAAACAGCTTTTTATATTAAGTATAGCAATTTTGAATATCTTGTTTTATCTTTTAATCTTTATAATACTTCAGCCATCTTCCAGGCCTATATAAATAAGACACTGCAGAGTCTTGTCAATGTCTTCTATATAGTATACTTAAACAACATTTTAATCTTCTTAAAAATGAAGAAAGAACATGATACTCATGTTCAAGAAGTGTTGAGTTGCTTAAGACAGTATCAACTCTATACAAAAACTGAAAAATGCTCATTCTACATACAGGAGATTGATTTCTTAGATTATATTATTGAGATGAATAGCATTTCAATGAACAGAAGCTGAGTCTTCATTATTAAGAACTGGCTGATGCTGCAGATGTATTATGAGATGCAGATGTTTCTAGAATTTACAAATTTCTACAGATGATTCATCTATACATATTTATAAATTACTGTCTCTCTTACAGATCTGTTAAAGAGAAGTGTGAAAGACAGAAAAACAGAACTATTTATTCTCACTCAAGACACTGTGCAGATGTTTATAGAATTGAAACAAGCTTTTACAGATATTATAATACTGAATCACTTTGACTTTAACTTATTTAGTCAGTGTGAGACTGATGTATCTGAAAATAAGATCTGTGAAATCTTTTCACAGTTGACATTGAAGATCTTTCAATATTGAAAGAATCAGAGAATAATTACTTCTGAGAAAACAGATAATGAATTACTTATAGAAGAAGGCTTTTTCATAAAGTCTATAAGATATTATAAATGAAGATCAGTGACCTTCTTCTTCAAGAAGTTATTACTTATATAGAGAAGATATGATACTCATGATCAGAAGATATTAATAATTATTAAATTCTTTAAGATCTGATAATATTATCTTCAGAGTAGTAAGTACTCAGTGTAAGTTCTCACTAATTATATAAATCTGTGTTACTTCTTAATAACAAAGAGTTTGACAGAATATCAAGCCAGGTGAGCAGAGCTGCTTTCAGAGTATGATTTCTATATCTGATACTGTTCAGATCAGCTTAACCCTGCTGACACACTGTTTAAATAACCTGATTATAATATCATTAATACAGAGAAGAATTCTATAAAAGAATCTCTATTATCACTGCAGAAGAAGCTAGCTGTAGAGAGTTGAGATTCTCTGAAGCTTGAGAATAGCACTGATAAGACAGTTGCATGACTCAGTATAGAAGATGAAAGAAAACCTGAATTCTCACAGAGAATTAACACTGAAGATTATAAGCTTCTTGTATTATATCTTACAATTATTGAATTAATAAAGAATAAAACAGTCTACAATCTTTCAATCTAACTACTTTTGAAATTCATTAATAAGTTACAGAAGAGAAATATCTCTACTACAGCTTGAATTCAGAAGTTGAAGAAGAAAGAATTTAGTTTGAACTTGAAAGAGACAGACTCTGAGCAGAGTTATATTACTAAGAAATCAAGTCACTGATAACTAGAAGAATGTAAACTTCTACTACTGAATAATTCAGTCTTTGTCTCTTATAGCAGAGCAGTGTGTCAGAAGTTATTAAGAATTTATTATAATAATTCTCATACAGAACACTTCAGATTAGAGAAGACTAAGAAGCTTCTAAAATATAAATATATTTAAAACAAGCTTCAGATAGATATTAAAGAGTATATTAAAACTTATAATATCTGTTAAAAGATAAAGATCTCACAGTATAAGTAATACAGTGAGTTAATATCACTGTCTGTTTTAAAGAGCTTATAATAGAATTTATTAATGAATTTCATAGTTGATCTGCTGAAGTCAATAAGAGTTAAAGAATATAATTTAATTTTGATTATTATTGATTACTTTATAAAGAGAATCAGATATATCTCTACTTATAAAAAGATTAAAGCCTCTGAATTAACTGATCTATTTTTAAATATTATCATTTATAATCACAGTGCTTTGAGATCATTGATAACAGATTGAGAATTTCTCTTCATCAGTAAATACTGATTAACTTTTTATTATTATCTTATAATAAGATATCTTCTCAGTATCACATTTTATCTGCAGACAGATGATCAGACTGAATATCAGAATCAGACACTAGAACAGTATCTTTAAGTATTCTATTTATATTATCAGAATAATTGACTTAAACATCTTCTGATCACTGAATTTATATATAATAATATAAAGAATATAATCTTAAAGATATTTTCTTTCTATATTTATTATAAATATAATTCTTTATTACTTAGTAACATCACAGATAATGTTTCAAAGAAAGAAATAGACAGTTAAAATATTAAATAGATATAGAGAATAGAGTATTTCTCAGTATCAGAAGTAAAAGTAAGATTGAAACTTTTAAATAAAATTTATAAGAAGACAGTGAAAAGCATTTACTACACTCAGAAGTAGTAGATAAAATACTATAATTAAAAACATCTTTCAATGAAGTTCTTAATAGAGAATCAAGTACTACTTTTAGCAAAGAATATCAAGATAATAAGACTGTATAAGAAGCTTAGTAAGTAGTGACTAGAATCTTTCTTAGTAATAAGAGTGATAAGTAAGCAGATATATGAGTTGAAATTACTTATAGAATTGAAATTAATTTATTCTATTTTTTATATTTCTTATTTAAAGCTCTATAAGTAATATTTCAGAGCAGAGTTATCTTAGCTGAATAATATTAAGATTAAGAGTGATACTGAATATCTTATGAAGAAAATATTAAATAAATGAATATATTATAATAAGCTTCAATATCTTGTTAAATGAGAAGATTATTTATTATTAGAGAATTTATAAGAACTGTTTAAATATTTGAAAAATACTGAGAAAGAGATTGTAAGCTATAAAATAACTAGTAAAGACTGTTCTATTATATATCAGAGATATTAAGTAAGAAATACTGCTTAAGACTTCTTATTTTTTTTAAAGAGTTTTTTAGAGATAATCTCACAGTGATAAGTCAGTATCTTATTAACTCTATAGCACTCTTCTTCTATTTTCTCTTAAAGAGTTTTTAGAAGTTTAATAAGACTATATAAGTATAAAATTTCTGAAGTAGTTAAAGAAAAGAGATATTTAAAATTAACAGAGATTAATATTATCAATCTGCAGACTGCTGCTATTCTAAATAAGACTGCAGCCTGCTGAAAAAAGTAAAAAGAAAGAAATCTCAGAATCTACTTATTAACAATCACACTCTTATTAAACTTATTCTTCACTATTGAAGTCTTCAGCACTGATATCTTTATCTGCTGAGAAGTTAGTACTGTAATACTGTAGAGAAGTATGCTATAGAAGAGTATAAGAAATACTTAAAGTATTAACTTATTAATTTATAAAGTATCTTAATTATCTACTTTAATTAAAGTGAGATTCTCTTCAATCAGTGATTGATCTTCACAGTACTTTTAACAGCAGTATTAACTGATCTCTTCTTAAGATCAGTCATTCTGAGGTGTTTTTTCATCTCAGAGACTCACACTTTCATCTTCTTTTACAGATAAGCAAGAGAGATCTCCTCAGTCTTAACAGAATCTGTCAACACTTGAAGCTTTGAGACTCTCACTCTGTACTGCTTGAGCATCTGAGCTTCTTGTCAGAGCTAATACAACACCTTCTTGTAGAGTAGATAATACTTACAGAGAGACAGAAGTCATTATTACAGATACAACAGAAACAACAGAAGTGAGAGAAGAGACAGATATATAAAATCCTCTCCTTCTTCAGCTGCTTAGCACAGCACAGACAGATGATGATGCCAGTCAGAAGTCACACTGAAGCCTCTTCACAGAGAGAAGGCAAAGGAACTGTGGAACTCTGCAGACCCAATCAAGCAGCATCCCGAGCAGGGCTCAGGCATGCCACAGGAGGGGAACTACAGATTGGGCTCCTCAGAGCTGCTGTTCTCAGAACCAAGCTCTCCCTGAGGTCCTCTCTGAATGATCACATGGGGTCATACATCACTGTGTTGGTTGGGGGGGGGGGCGGCGTCGCAACGGCGGGGGGGGGGGCAGAGGAAGGACCGGACACAGATGAACCGACCGGCAGAAGGGATGACACTCCCCTGCAAGGGACAGTGACTGCCGCCACGGCTGCAAGAGAAGCAGGAGAAGGAGGAGGAGAAGATGTGACAATGAGAGCAGTGCTCCTGCAGTCTGTTGACACTGCTGTCTCTGCCTTCAACTGGGCTTTCTTGACAGTCATGAAGACCACAGCTGCATCACAAAGATATTTATTCACTAGAGAATGTCAGAATAAGCCCTTTATTATTCTTCAAGAATGATACTCTTATACACTCACTATTGCAATTGAGAGAGAGAGAAAGAAAAATGTTTTATAGAAGAGAAGATCTTTTCAAAAAAATCCTGCTACTACTGTTAACTTTATCTCTAAAATACATCACTTTTACAGAGAATTTCATATATAGAACAGAATATAATGAGAGATCTGTAAGTTACTTATTAACTATATTTTTCTCATCTCAAATTGATATATAAGAAACTCACTTATTATACATTTAATTTGAATGAAGATGAGTAAAGAAAGATCTATACAATTAGCAGAAAAACTCATCTATTTCTTTATATCACATACAGTATATACACTGTTAATTGATTAGTAACTATTACTATATAACAAAGATAATTTCTAATCTGATAATCTTGAGAATATAGAGACTATACTCTTAAAGAGAAGAGTATTATCACACTCTTAGCTGTGTTAAGATCTCATTGTAATTTTATACAGCTTATCACTTTCATACAGATAATTTTATTCTATTTAAACTAGTTTTCAACTACTCTATAATATTATTCAGATATATTATAGAAAGATCTGATTAATAAATATAAGAATCTCACTTCTATATAAGATTAGCAGATTACTTTTTCTTAACAGTGAGATACTACTGAGGTATTACTTCAGCTATTCTCACTTATGAAATAAGAGAAGATATTCACTCATTATCTATATAAAATAACTAGATGCTGACTTCTTATAAAAGAAGTCAGTGATTTGTTTTTCTTCTACTGAAATATATACAAGAGTTACTGTGTATCTTATATAATCTTCTTAGTATACTAAGTATTATATCTGTGATATTCTTGCAATAACTCTATAGTCTACAAGCTCACTATTTAAGCAAGATAGTCAAGCTCACTTATACAGCTTCTCAAACAACTATCTCTATATAATGCTATTAACTAGTCACTGCTTCAGTTCCGTCATGTTATATCTAATAGTCAAGCTGTTTTATTATTATTATTATTCTTCTTCAATTATAGATAAATACAGTCAGAGACTATAACATCTATCTAAGAAGTTTTAGTTCTCAGAGTTTTTTCTATATCTTTAAAGTCAACTATTATACATTCACCAATTTCAGATATGCAAAATCAGAAAATTCCAGCTTAGAATACAAAAGCTTTTTACAAAATGTAGTATTTTAACATCTTCTAATACTTTGAAATCATTTGACAATATCATGACAAAAGAAAAGAGAACACAGTCTTAAAGATAGACACATTAAATAGATAGATAGAAAAGAATAGAAAGGAAAAAGTAAAGTAAAGAGAGACTGTAATAAAGCAAATTTTTAAAAGATAGTGTATAGCTGTTTTAACAGACTATATCTGATCAATTTCCTTCTCTTCACATTCAGATATTTCTGAATTTAGTCATTTTCTTATAGCTGCTTGAGTTTCTGATAGAAAGTCTATTAAGTATTTAATTTCTGTCTCAGTTGAGAATAAGAATCTCATATTTAATTAATTTAAATCATACTTCTCTTTCAATCTGACTCTGAGACTATTGTATAATGCACAGTGTATTACAATATACTCAGAATTCTCATTTGCATTGCAGAATAAGCACTCTGTTAAATCAAATCTATCATCAAATCTTTGTATATAGAATTTGAAACAATCATATTCTAGTTTCAGCTGAATTATAGATGAGAATATTTTCTTTTTACATTTAATTGAACAAGATTTTCACTTTGATTTTATCTCAAATCTTGAATAATGTATACTCTTCTTTTATTTCTGTCAGCTTTTATTTCACTTATTTAAACAAGATTCTTTTATCTTTCTCTTTATGAAAGATCAGAACACTGTTTTTTGAATAAATCTGCTTAATTCTGAACTCTTTTTTGCAGCTGAATCAGCCAATTCATTGTCATGAATATTCATATGAGCTGAAACTCAGTGCAGATGAATTATCTGTTTTGATGTTCTTCTTTTTTAAATTTTTAAAACAGAGTTTAAAATCAGTTCAAGATTCATTTGATTATTATAAATCTGACTATTTCTAAGTTGTTTTAAAGCAGCTTGACTATTAGAGAATATTTATATCTCTTTCAAACTATTTTCTCTTTTATAAGATTTTATTTCAATGAGTTTGAAAGCTTTCACTATTACAAATAGTTCAGCATCAAACACTTCAGATTCACAGCCTAAATTTCAGAAATCTGAGATAAAATGAATATTATCTTAAGTATAAGCAATGTCTGTCTCTAATCTTTTCAAATTCTCATTTTTTGAGACATCTGAATAGATCAGAATAGAGTCTTTTATATTAATTATAGAAATCTTCTTCAAATGCTGTTCATATTCTCTCTCTTTAGATAGTTCACTTATTTACAAGTCTATGAGAGATTCAAGCTTTTCTCTTCAGAGAGATATCTTCTCATGATCAATCTTTTTAACATTTAAAGAAGAAAATTAATTTTTAATCAGTGAATATAGTCTGTATAGTTGAGAGAGCATTTTCTTTAAAGAATTCTTTTTATTTCAATCATAAAATGTATTTCAATCCAGTTCATTTTCAGAGTTAAATGATGAAAATGAAGAAGAGACTCTTTCTCTCATTATATAATTTGAGCTTATCTTTATAACTCTAAGAGTATAGTTCATACAGGTCTTTTTAAATCTAATAGCAGAAGGAAGAATTGAAGCTTCAATTTTCATTACTTTAATAGAAGATGTTTTAAATGCTCTCAGAATTAGACTGACCGTGTGACCGTGTCTGAGACCAGGACCAGATTTTTTGATAGTCTCATTATCAATTCGACTGATCTCATTACACAGTTTTAACATTAGATAGTAGTTTCATACTGTCTCAGTGAGACTTACTGTCTACTCTTATCACATTTTCCAAATGAGATCATGATTTTCACTTCTCAATTTAAATTATTTTTATTGCTTTAAATGACTTTAAATCTCATTTAAGTGTTATCAAAAAGCATTACTTTTTAAAAAATTAAAAATAGTCTAAAGAAAACCTTAAAATCTCTAAAAATAGTAACTTTATGCCAAGAATGAGACTAAATGGGATCAAATGAGACCACTTTCTCATTTTTTTCAAGTCATGATTTCATTTTAAGATCTGATATATAGTCACTTTACATGTTTTTTTAATGACTAGTCCCAGCGGGATTCACGCCAAGAAATGTATGAGATCAGACCAAATGAGACCAAACATGAAATTCATGATCTCAGCGGCCAGTTCACTCAGAATTCTTCTCAAAGCTCTGTTTTACAGACTTTGAAAGTGTTCAGTGAAATTTTCTTGATTATTTCATCAAACTTGAACTTCATAATCAGCTACTGAGATAATACAGGCTATATATAACTGTTTCATAGCCTGAAAGAATAGATCTCTCTCTGTATTTGATAGTCTGATTATGCTATTTAATAGTCTTTCTGCCTTGATAGTTCTGTGTTGAATATGATATTTAAAATTTAACTTAGAGTTTAACCATACTTCTAATCATTTGACATTTAAACTGGGTTTAATCTCTCTATTTAAAAGAGTTAGACATAGTTTTTCCTTATTGAATCTAGAAAAGAAATGAATTAACTCAGCTTTATTCATATTAAATTATATTTGATTGATATCTGCTCTAACAAAGATTTTCTTTGCTGCTTTTTCAATCACTTCTAAATTCTCTTTGATTGTTTTTGAGCTGTAGACTAGATCAATATCATTCATATAACTTAGAGATCACACTATAGTCATATCTCTATTCTTGAATAGATATGCAGTGTATATTGCAAATAAAATGAGAGAGATTGAGAATTCTTACAGTACTTCTATTTTTATCTCAGTCTTGTCTTATTTCATTCTATCAAAGAATAGTTGTATAATTCTTTTAGATATAAAACAGTTAACTTATTTTATTAGAGAAAATGACAGTTTTAACATCTTCAAAGTCTGAATTAACTTTGACTTTGAAACATGATTAAATGCTTCTTTTATATCAATAGAAACTGCTGTTGAGACCAGATCTTCATGCATTGTTATTTAAATATAATGAATAACTAAGAGAACAGTGTCAATTGCAGAGCATTGTTTTCTATCTTCTGTTTATTCACTGAATAGAAGAGAATTATTATTATTATTATTATTCTTCAATTATAGATGTATACAGTCAGAGACTATGACATTTACCTGAGAACTTTTAGTTCTCAGGGTTTTTCCTATATCTGTAAAGTTAACTATTATACATTCATCAATTTCAGATATGCAAAATCAGAAAATTCCAGCTCAGAATACAAAAACTGTTTACAAATTGCAGTGTTTTAACATCTTCTGATACTTTGAAATCATTTGACAATATCATGACAAAGGAAAAGAGAAAGAGAACACAGTCTTAAAGATAGACACATTAAATAGATAGATAGAAAGAAATTGAAAGGAAAAGATAAAGTAAAGAGAGACTGTAACAAAACAAATTATTAAAAGATAGTATATAGCTGTTTTAACAGACTATATCTGATTGATTTCCTCCTCTTCATATTCAGATAATTCTGAATTTAGCCATTTTCTTGTAGCTGCTTGAGTTTCTGATAGAAAGTTTATTAAGTATTTAATTCCTGTCTCAGTTGAGAATAAGAATCTCATATTTAATTGATTTAGATCATACTTCTCTTTCAATCTAACTCTGAGACTATTGTATAATGCACAGTGCATTATAATATACTCAGAATTCTCATTTGCATTGCAGAATGAGCATTCTATTGAGTCAAATCTATCATCAAATCTTTGTATATAAGATTTGAAATAGTCATGTCCTAGTTTCAGCTGTATTATAGATGAGAATATTTTCTTTTTACATTTAATTGAACAAGATTTTCACTTGGGTTTTATTTCAAATCTTGAATAATGTATACTCTTCTTTTGTTTCTGCCAGCTTTCATTTCACTTGTCTAAACAAGATTCTTTTATTTTTCTATTTATAAAAGACTAGAACATAATTTTTTGAATAGATCTGCTTAATTCTGCACTCTTTTTTACAGCTGAATCAGTCAATTCATTGCCATGAATATTCATATGAGCAGGAACTCAGTGCAGATGAATTATCAGCTTTGATATTCTTCACTTTTGAATTTTCAAAACAGAGTTTAAGATCAGTTCAAGATTCATTTGATTATTATGAATCTGACTATTTCTAAGTCTTTTTAAAGCAGCTTGACTATCAGAGAATACTCATGTCTCTTTTAAACTATTTCCTCTTTTATAAGATTTTATTTCTATGAGTTTGAAAGCTTTCACTATTGAAAATAGTTCAGCATCAAAGACTTCAGATTCACAGTCTAAATTTCAGAAATCTGAGATAAAATTGATATTATCTTCAGTATAAGCAATATCTGTGCCTAATCTATTCAAATTCTCATTTTTTGAGCCATCTGAATAAATCAGAATAGAGTCTTTTATATTAATTGTAGAAATTCTCTTCAAATGCTGTTCATATTCTTTCTCTTTTGATAGTTCACTTATTTGTAAGTTTATAAGAGATTCAAGCTTTTCTCTTCAGAGAGATAACTTCTCATGATCAACTTTTTCAACATTTAAAGAAGAAAATTGATTTTTAATCAGAGAGCATAGTCTGTACAGTTGAGAAGGCATTTTCTTTGAAGAATTATTTTCATTTCAATCAAGAAATCTATTTCAATCCAGTTCATTTTCAGAGTTAATTGATGAAAATGAAGAAGAGACTCTTTCTCTGATTATATGATTTAAGCTCATCTTTATAACTCTCAGAGCATAGTTCATACAGGCCTTTTCAAATCTAATAGCAGAAGAAGGAATTGAAGCTTCAATTTCCATTGCTTTATAGAAGATGATTTGAATGCTCTCAGATTCTTCTCAAGGCTTCTGTTTTACAGACTTTGAAAGAGTTCAGTGAAATTCTCTTAAT
>NW_003101677.1:86514-172334 GCF_000003855.2 Blastomyces gilchristii SLH14081 | reverse complement strand
GAGAAAGTGATATTTTTAACATCTTCAATGTCTGAATTACCTTGGCTTTGAAACATGATCAATGCTTCTTTTATATTAATAAAAACTGCAGTTGAGACCAGATCTTCATGCTTTGCTATTTGAATATCATGAATAACTGAGAGAACAGTGTCAATTGCAGAGCACTGTTTTCTATCTTTCATTTATTCACTGAATAAAAGAGAATTACTGATAGAGCTTATAAAAGATAGTTGAGTAGCTATTATCTTTTCTAAAACCTTTCCTAGGCAGTTCAATAGAGATATTACTCTATATGACTTAGAAATTGAAGTTTTTCTATTAGGTTTTGTAAGAATCACTTCAGTGGCTTCTCTCCAGCATTCAGAATGATATCTATTTTTCAAGAGATTGAAAAAGAGCTCAAAATATTCATTCTTTAAGTAGAAGTATGTATTTTGAATAATCAAGTGATTAATTGAATCAGGCCCTGCAGCAGTCTTAACTGAACTTGAGAAGATAGCTGACTCTAATTCATCTTGAGTAAGATCAGGCCATTCCCAGTCATTTTCATCAATATAGTTGAGAAGTGACATATTCTCTTCCTCTGAATCTGAATCTGATGAGTTTTGAAAGAGAGTTCTCATAAAAGCTTGACATTTTTCCTCAAAAGAGTTTGCTGTATATGATTCATTCTGAAACTCATATTCTAAGGTTGGAAGTTTTGGAAGAGAATTATTAATAGAGCTTATAAAAGATAATTAAGTAGCTATTATCTTTTCTAAAATCTTTTCTAGACAGTTCAATAGAGATATTACTCTATATGACTCAGAACTTGAAGTTTTTCTATTAGATTTTGCAAGGATCACTTTAGTGACTTCTCTTCAGCATTCAGAATGATATTCATTTTTCAAGAGATTGAAAAAGAGCTTAAAATATTCATTCTTTAAGTAGAAGTATTTATTTTGAATGATTAAGTGATTGATTGAATCAGACTCTGCAGCAATTTTAACTGAACTTGATAAGATAGCTGACTCTAATTCATCTTGTATAAGCTTAGATCATTCTCAGTCATTTTTATTAATATAGTTGTGAAGTGATATATTCTCTTTCTCTGAATCTGAATCTGATAAGTTTTGAAAGAGAATTCTTATAAAAGCTTGACATTTTTTCTCAAAAGAATTTGTGATATATAATTTATTCTGAAACTCATATTCTAAGGCTGGAAGTTTTGCTACACTTCTTGTTTTAGTATAGTTAAAAGCTTTAAAAACTTTCTTTTCTTATGCTTCTTCAAGAAATTTGTTTCGGCAGTCTGTTTTAGCTCTTTTAATATCTGAAAAATATTTAGTTCTGACAGTATTGAACTCTTTATCAGATATTATATCATTCTTTCAATCTCTTCTAGCAGTAGTTAATTGTTTTCTTTTAGATGTGATATTCTCAGTTCATCAAGATTTGAAATACTCAGAAGACTTTCTCTTTGAAATACTATCTCTAACACTTATTAGAATAATAGATGTAATGAGTTTCACTCTATTCTTAAGCATTTCATTTGAGATATCTTGATCAGGATTTCAATATAGCTTACTCTGCTTTTTAGATTTTAACAGTTTTATACTTTCTTTAACTGCTTTTCAATCAGCTTTTTCAAAGTTAAACTGATTAGAGAGAAGAGAATTTTCACTTATTTATTTTTCACTCAGTTCAATATTAAATTGAATAATCTCATGACCTGATTCTGATGTGTCATTTGAATTAATAAACCAGTTTACAAGTCTTTTTTCAATTAGATTTTGTGACATAAAGATTAAATCTATAATAGATTTCTGTTTCATGTCTTTTCTAAAGAATGTTTATTGATCAGACCTGTTAACTAAATCTATTAAATACTCAAAGATTTATTCAATCAGATTATCTGCTCTTACTGCTCTTTTACATTCTGAATTTTATCAGAGATAATGTGCATTGAAATCTTCTACAATTATAGAGTTTCTTAATGAAGTTATTTTCAGAAATTCTCTACTAATTATTCAGATATTGTTATTTTCTTCAATGACTTTTCATTATAGATATTTATAAGCTATATAATATTAAACTCATTCTCTTTATCTATAATATCACTCATCAGAATATCAGAGTCAGATATAAAATCAAATCTTAGATTAAATTAATATCTTGATCTCTTTCTTTCATAGATCACTACTCTTGACTTTATCTCAGACTTTTGAGGTAGAAAGTAGTAGTAGCTTGAATGAGAAATGATATATTTTTACTCAGTATCAAAATTCAGTTTCTGAAGCAGTATAAAATTAACTTTTTATTCAAATACAATTTGAAGATAAGAATAAATATAATTTGAGTTTCTATTCATATTATTTTGAATAAATGAGATTTTTAAAAAGTTTTTAAACTTTTTTTATTGTTTTTATTGTATACTCATACTAAAAGAGAGTAGAGATAGAGTAGAATCTAATCACTATTATCAGATAGTAGATTATAACTATTTTGAAAAGTAGAAATCTTAACTGCTTGCATTATATCTAGTTTATCATCAGAGTTATTTCTCAATTCTCTAATCTTAATAGAAGTTTGAGAATTCAAATTCTGTTTATATTTAACTGAGGAATTGAAGTTTGAAGATTTAGATAGTTATGAGTTTCTTCTTTTTAAGCTTGCAGTTGTAGATTTACTGACTTGACTATTCTCTTCAGTTTTAGATTGACTTTGAGCTTCATCTTTTCTCCAGTTCTTTTTAGTTCTTGAAGTAAATATACATTCTTTTAAACTAGATACATGTTTTTCTTTGCAATTAGAGTATTTAAGTAGAGTATATTAACATATTTCATCATCTTTTGAGCAAGTTTCACATTTATACTCACTAGTTTTGTAATCTCTAGTACAGAATGTGCATTTTAAGTCTCTAAAATAAGAGATTACAAAGTGTTCATATCTTTGACAGTTTAAACACTGTGTTTGAGCTTTGAGATTCATTCTTGAGTCTTTGTATTCATGAACTCTCATTTTCAAACCTGCTACTCTTACTTCAAACATCTTTGATTATTTAAGTATCTTCATATATACTAGAACAGAGGTATTTCTTCTACTTTGTCTGAACTCAATTGTATTTAGTTATACAGACTCTTTTCTCAGTTGAATAGAGTTATATTCTTCTAATTCATTTTTGAGAAGTAGCATTTCTTCTTCACAGTCAAAAATTTCAACTGAAATATTATAAAGAATGAATTTATCTCACTTTTCATCTCTCTCAGATAGAATTGTTATGTTTAACAAAGATTCTACTGCTGACTTTCAGAGATTCTTATTCTGAATAAGGAATTCTGCACTGAATTCAGACATTGTAGTCAGAATAATAGAGTTTTCAATAAAGAATGACTTAATTGAAGCTATAACTGATTTTTGAACTTTAATATCAGTTATTAACTGAGAAATGATCTGCTGATTAATTTCATTTCTAATTCTAAAAATGAGATTCAAGTTTAGCTTGTTTCTCTGTAAGATATTCTGATTTGAGACTTTGAGAATAAGTCTTCTATTTCTGAAGATTTGAAAGTTTTTCTCTTTTTACACTTTTTTTTTCACTTTTGTATGAATAGAAGTCTGAGCAGTATTCTTCTCAGTTTTCTCAGGATTTTAAGCAGATTTTAAGATAGCAAATTTAGAGACAGTAGATTCAGCTGCTTAAGCATATGTTTTCTTCTAATTTAAAGAAGAAGAAGAAGAAGTAGAAAAAGAAGAAGAGTAAAGTGAAGAATCAGTAATTATACTCAGAATTTTCAATGTTTTTTAAACTGTGTTTGAAATTTCAAGTTTAAACTTGATTATCTTCTGTAGTTATCTAGGCTAAGTATGACAAATTAACAGAACTTCTTCATTCATCTCATTCAGACACTGCTTTCTAGGAATCTTGCTTGCTTTTTTAAGTTTCTGTATTTCAAGAACTTGTTCTTTCTCTATTTCTTCTTTCTTTCTTCTCTTCAGAATTTCAATCTCAGAAATAGCATTTGACAAAGCATCTTTTTCCACATCAACTGAGTGTATTTTTGAACTTATTATTCTCACTCAATGAAAAGTTGATCAGACTGTTTCAATTGAGAGATTTATTGAACTCTTTTGAATTGAAAAGTTGATCAGACTATTTCAAAAGAAGAATAAAAGACTTTTGTATATAAAACACCTGATTTTTTTCACACTAGTTCAGTAACTAGGTTAGATTTTTGAAGAGAATCTAATAAACTAAAATTGATTTTTAAGATAAATCAATAAAATCTTTACAATTACTTTCTTAAGATATAGTGAGAAACAGTATGATATCACTTGATAATAAATCAGATAATATGACAGTTTTTGAGAGAAAAACTGACAAAAAATAAATCAATTTTTTACAGAGAAATTGATTAAAACTATTTAATTTTATTCTAAATCATTCAATTCTTCTCACACAACAAGTGTGCAACTCAAATCAGTTAATAAAGAATGTAAAAAAGAATTAAGTATTAATGAAAGCTCTTCAGTCACTGAAAAAGTAATTCTTACTTAAAAGAATGTGAAATTATAATAGAAAACAACTCTGTTTTTAATTCTTTATAAGAATATTGTATAAAACTCAGAGAAAAACATCTTACTTTTTCAAGAGAAGTAAAAAACTATTTCTAAAATCTTTTTTTTTTGCATTAACTGCTGCAGAAGAATGAGATAGAAACTGCTAAGATATGTACTACTATATACTCTTTACTAAGACTTTCCCTCTTCAGAGTCTTGATATTATAGAGAATATAAGTCTGTTTCTATATAATAATATAAATATTGTCAGCAGGATGTAGAGGAACTGATTATTTATATCTCAAAATAGAAGACTTTGTTAATGATTATATCAATATAGAGTTAATTCTCAAATTCAATAGAAATCTAGTGCTGCTGTTCTCAATTCCTTGCAGAATCTATTGAATATTGAGATATTAAAACTAGATTTAATATATCTCACTGTGCAGGGATTAAAGACTCAGTCAGACCTTGAAGTATACTGATTTTATAGTTATTGACATGCTGTTGACTCATTGTCCACTGATTATGTATCAAATGCTGTTGCCAAGGTATCTTTTTGTATTTTTCTGCCAGGGATGGGCCAGATTGAGAAGGGCGGTACGAGGGTGAGACTTGATGTTGATGTTTTGAAACAATCAAAGATGGACAGGGTTTTCGCGGAGGTCGCTCCTCAGATATCTTCACAATTACAGATCAGGGATTTTCCAAAATCAAGAAGATTGGTGCATATGGCTAGGTCTCTTCACCTTACAATTTGTATGGCAATTTGGCCCAGGGTTGTGGTGTGATAGGGATGAATGAGGGATAATCCCACACAGGAGTTTCAAACAACATCTGGTTCACGTTTGGCTTGATAACTCCACCACCACACGGGGTATGCGGTCGGCGATGGGGTTAAAGTGCTCGTATGATCGAGGGCTTTTCAATGAATCTATCGCCGGGTTCTTATTCGAAAAATTGAGCGAGTTCGTGGTGGAGCGGTTGATTGATGAGTTAAGCTGCTTTGAAAAGACTTAAAAATAGTCAGATTCATAATGGTCAAATGAATCTTGAACTGATTTTAAATTCTGTTATAAAGATTCAAAAGAAAAGATTATTAAAACTGATAATTCATTTACACTGAGTTCCTTCTCATATGAATATTCATGACAATGAATTGACTGATTCAGCTGCAAAAAAGAGTTCAGAATTAAGCAGATCTATTCAAAAAACAGTGTCCTGATCTTTCATAAAGAGAAAGATAAAAGAATCTTGTTTAAATAAGTGAAATGAAACCTGGCAGAAACAAAAGAAGAGTATACATTATTCAAGATTTGAGATAAAATCAAAGTGAAAATCTTATTTAATTAAATGTAAAAAGAAAATATTCACATCTATAATTCAGCTGAAACTAGAACATGATTATTTTAAATTCTATATACAAAGATTTGATGATAGATTTGATTTAACAGAGTGCTTATTCTGCAATGCAAATGAGAATTCTGAGTATATTGTAAGACACTGTGCATTATATAATAGTCTCAGAGTCAGATTGAAAGAGAAGTATAATCTAAATCAATTAAATATGAGATTCTTATTCTCAACTGAGACAGGAATTAAATACTTAATAGACTTTCTGTCAGAAACTCAAGCAGCTACAAGAAAATGACTAAATTCAGAAATATCTGAATGTGAAGAGAAGAAAATTGATCAGATATAGTCTGTTAAAACAGCTATATACTATCTTTTAAAAATTTGCTTTGTTACAGTCTCTCTTTACTTTACTTTTTCCTTTCTATTCTTTTCTATCTATCTATTTAATGTGTCTATCTTTAAGACTGTGTTCTCTTTTCTTTTGTCGTAATATTGTCAAATGATTTTAAAGTATCAGAAGGTGTTCAAAAACTGCAATTTGTAAACAGTTTTTGTAGATTAAATGAGATTAAATGTGAAATTCATGATTTCAGCAGCCAGTTTATAAGTAATGTATGTTGTAATCTAACTACGCGAGTTACACTAAATAGATTAAGATGATATGTAACTAGAGTAGATGTAGTAATCATCAATACTCTCTCTTACTATACTGTGATCTATAAGCTGTCACTCAGCGCCTTTCTCATTCTCAACTCTTTTAAAAATGCAATAATAATTAATTATATCAATCAGACTCTGATTTTCTCATTAACAAAGATGTCTGTATAATAATAACTGTAAAAATCAAGAAATACATGCAAAATTCATTGATTTACTGTATTATTATTATCATTTAATCATTTCTTTCTGATCTCTTTCAAATCAATTCTTTTGATAAAATCTTCAAACACAGGCTTTGTCAGTGACTTAGTGAGCCTGTCAGCTATATTCACTATAGAGTTAATATATTTTATCATGATTTTCTCTTTTTTAATCAAATCACAGAGAATATGATATCTGATCTCAATATGATATAATCTTCATATTAAGAATTCTCTCTTTGCTAGATTGATTGCTCTTTTATTATCAACTTATAGATATAAGTATATTTTTACTTTTTCATCATTCATCAACCTGATGTCATATAACATATCATTCAATCAGATTATCTTACAAGCTGTCTTACTAGCTGCAATATACTCAGCTTCTATGATTGATTTAACAATAGATGTCTGTCTCTGTGACTGTCATGAGATCAGTGACCTGTTAATTAATATAATATAGCTGATAGTCAATTTGTATTGAGAATTCATCTCTGCTCAGTCTGAATCATAGTATGTCACAGAACTCAGACTCTCATCACTGATCTTCTTTCTGTATAATATACTGTGATTTTTCATCTTCTTGACATAATGTAGAACATGCTTCAATGCTGCTCAACATACTTTGTGTGAATATAAGTTAAAATGTGAGAGATAGTTAACTGTGAATATCAGATCTGATCAGCTACTTGAGATTAAATACTGCAATGATCTCAATTGTTGATAATATCTTGTAGCTGTAAAGTTTGTAAAGATGAGCTCAAATCATATAATCAGAGAAAGAGTCTCTTCTTCATTTCCACCAATTAACTCTGGAAATGAACTGGATTGGAATAGATTTCTTGATTGGAATGAAAATAATTCTTCAAAGAAAATGTCTTCTCAACTGTACAGACTATGCTCTCTGATTAAAAATCAATTTTCTTCTTTAAATGTTGAAAAAGTTGATCATGAGAAGTTATCTCCCTGGAGAAAAAAGCTTGAATCTCTTATAGACTTACAAATAAGTGAACTATCAAAAGAGAAAGAATATGAACAGCATTTGAAGAGAACTTCTACAATCAATATAAAAGACTCTATTCTGATTTATTCAGATGGCTCAAAAAATGAGAACTTGAATAGATTAGGCGCAGGCATTGCTTATACTGAAGATAATATTAATTTTATCTCAGATTTCTGGAATCTAGGCTCTGAATGTGAAGTCTTTGATGCTGAACTATTTGCAATAGTGAAAGCTTTCAAACTCATTGAAATAAAATCTCATAAAAGAGGAAATTGTTTGAAAGAGGCATGGATATTCTCTGATAGTCAAGCTGCTTTAAAAAGACTTAGAAATAGTCAGATTCATAATGGTCAAATGAATCTTGAACTGATCTTAAACTCTGTTTTAAAAATTCAAAAGAGAAGAATATCAAAGCTGAGAATTCATCTGCACTGAGTTCCTGCTCATATGAATATTCATGGCAATGAATTGGCTGATTCAGCTGCAAAAAAGGGTGCAGAATTAAGCAGATCTATTCAAAAAATTGTGTCCTGGTCTTTTATAAAGAGAAAAATAAAAGAATCTTGTTTAGACAAGTGGAATGAAAGCTGGCAGAAACAAAAGAAGAGTATACATTATTCAAGATTTGAAACAAAACCCAAGTGGAAATCTTGTTCAATTAAATGTAAAAAGAAAATATTCTCATCTATAATACAGCTGAAACTAGGACATGGCTATTTCAAATCTTATATACAAAGATTTGATGATAGATTTGACTCAATAGAATGCTCATTCTGCAATACAAATGAGAACCCTGAGCATATTATAATGCACTGTGCATTATACAATAGTCTCAGAGCCAGATTGAAAGAGAAGTATGATCTAAATCAATTAAATATGAGATTCTTATTCTCAACTGAGACAGGAATTAAATACTTAATAGACTTTCTATCAGAAACTCAAGCAGCTACAAGAAAATGACTAAATTCAGAATTATCTGAATATGAAGAGGAGGAAATCAATCAGATATAGTCTGTTAAAACAGCTATACACTCTCTTTTAATAATTTGTTTTGTTATAGTCTCTCTTTACTTTATCTTTTTCTGTATCTTTTCCTTTCAATTTCTTTCTATCTATCTATTTAATGTGTCTATCTTTGAGACTGTGTTCTTTCTCTCTTTTCTTTTGTCATGATATTGTCAAATGGTTTCAAAGTATTAAAAGATGTTAAAACACTGCAATTTGTAAACAGTTTTTGTATTCTGGGCTGGAATTTTCTGATTTTGCATATCTGAAATTGATGAATGTACAATAGTTAACTTTACAGACATAGAAAAAACCCTGAGAACTAAAGTTCTCAGGTAGATGTCATAGTCTCTGACTGCATACATTTATAATTGAAGAATAATAATAATAATAATTGTAGCTGTAAAGTTATCATTCAATTCATCATTCTCATCAGATGAAAATTTCAGTTATATATCTGTTATTATTGAGGTTTCTGCAGAATTCATCTTATTCATGCTGAAATTTTCAAGAATCTTCTTAATATAATAACTCTGTGTAACTGCTAGATTATCATTTCTCTGATATTTAATCTTTATTTCAAGATATGACTTGATCTCTTCAATATTCTTTGTCTTAAATCTCTTTGCAATCTCTCTCAATTAGACTGACCGTGTGACCGTGTCTGAGACCAGGACCAGAATTTTTGATAGTCTTATTATCAATTCGACTAATTCCATTACACAGTTTTAACATTAGATAGTAGTTTCATACTGTTTCAGTGAAACTTACTGTCTACTCTTGTCTAGACTGACCGTGTGACCGTGTCTGAGACCAGGACCAGATTTTTTGATAGTCTCATTATCAATTCAACTGATCTCATTACATGGTTTTAACATTAGATAGTAGTTTCATACTGTCTCAGTGAGACTTACTGTCTACTCTTATCACATTTTTCAAATAAGATCATGATTTCCACTTCTCAATTTAAATTATTTTTATTGCTTTAAATGACTTTAAATCTCATTTGAGTATTACCAAAAAGTGTTACTTTTTAAAAAATTAAAAATAGTCTAAAAAAAACCTTAAAATGTCTAAAAATAGTAACTTTATGCCAAGAATGAGACTAAATGAAATCAAATGAGATCACTTTCTCATTTTTTTCAAGTCATGATTTCATTTTAAGATCTGATATATAGTCACTTTGCATGTTTTTTTGATGACTAGTCCCAGCGGGATTCATATCAAGAAATGTATGAGACCAGATCAAATGAGATCAAACGTGAAATTCATGGTTCCAGCGGCCAATCTACTCTTGTCACATTTTTCAAATGAGACCATGATTTTTACTTCTCAATTTAAATTATTTTTATTGCTTTAAATGACTTTAAATCTTATTTGAGCATTATCAAAAAGTGTTACTTTTTAAAAAATTAAAAATAGTCTAAAAAAACTCTTAAAATGTCTAAAAATAGTAACTTTATATCAAGAATGAGACTAAATGAAATTAAATGAGATCACTTTCTTATTTTTTTCAAGTCATGATTTCATTTTAAGATCTGATATATAGTCACTTTACATGTTTTTTTAATGACTAGTCCCAACGGGATTCACACTAAGAAATGTATGAGATCAGATCAAATGAGATTAAATGTAAAATTCATAATCTCAGCAGTCAGTCTACTCTTAATACTCAGTCTAATTGCTGTTCTTGAGATTCTGTCATCTGACAATCATTGATATGCAATGTCAGATAGATCTTGTAAACAGAATAATATAAAAATTCACTGTCATAAGATGATATCTTGAATCTCAATGTAGTCAGATACTCTGTTATGAGAAAATATCATATTCTTATAGCTTGCTTTATTTCATATAAACTCTGATAAAGTAGTCTTATCAAGTCTCTTCTGCTGTGTTTAACACCTGTGAGCAGTTGTATATAGATCATCTCATTCTGAGATAATATATTATTCAAAAATGCAGACATATAGTCAATCAATTTAATTCTTCATTCTTTAACAGTTGATATAGTGAATAGACTATATAATATAGACTCTGATATCACTGCAGTATATAATCTTGTATAATGAATATTCTGCTGTTGCAAGAACTCTCTAATCACTCAGTGAGCTTTAAAGTAGGTAATTTCTCTCTTATTATTGAATTTTCAATCATATACTCATTTGTCTGTAAGAATATTCATTTTCAAGACCTTCTCAATGATAATATATGTCTTCTTCTATTCAAATATCTTACTCTTCTTTTTCATTGCCTCATGTCAATAGTTTCAGTCTGAACTTCTCTTGACTTTTATCAGTGTAGTTAATCAGTCTGTCAGAACATTTAGAACAGAATCATTCTTATTAACAGAGTCTTCAGACTCTTCATTCATGACAAGCTGTATTTTAATATCTAGAAGATAGATTGAATTAATTGCACTCTCTAAGTTCTTATTGACAATCATCTTCAAAATATCTGATTTATTCTTTACAAGTCTTCTTAGAAGGCAGTGTTGTCATCTCTTTATAGTGTCAAGAATATTCAATTTCTCTGACAGTTTGACTGCTTCTTTAATAACATTTATCAGTGCTTCTTCTGTTATCAATTCTACATTAAAAACAATATCTCTTACAATCTCAAGCTTTCAGGTTGCAGAGTCTCAGATATGATATTGATGCAATTCTTAATATTTAACTAATTATTATTTCATATTATCAGTTCTATCTGTGAGCTTATTGATAATTTTCAGATTAATCTTATAAACTTTGTATTCTCATCTATGTATTCAATGAACAGAAGATTGAACATCTGTTTAAGCTTTAAAGAGAATAATGAGATTCTCTTCTGACATCTGTAAATCTTTGTTAATATTAAGAATATGTTAATCATCATAACTGCAGCTTGAATAGCTTTATCTCAAAGCTTTTTTACAAGTCTAATGTTTAATAGTAAGCTTCTTATCTTTTTATCTATAATATAATTAGCATGTTCTGCAGAGCTGTTAAACTGCAGTGTATCAGATATAGTAATCTCATATATGATATCTTTTCACTGACAGTAGATCTTTAATTCATTACTTTTAAATTTATCTCTGCTATCTCAGTATAAAGTCTCAATTCAATGTTAAGTAGTGATCTTAATTTCATCAATAAAGATTATCAAACATGCAGTTATCTCACTCTTTGACATCATAAGAATAAATCATCTGTAGTGTGTAGCATTATCTGTAATACTCATTCAATAATTAACTCTTCTCTGAGTAGAGAGATTGACGTCATTATATAGTGTACAGCTGTCATCTACAAGAGTCATGAAGAATCTCATCACAGATTTGACAGTTCTTATCATTGATATAAATATTGAATATGTCATTTTTATCTGTACACAGGTTCTGCAGAATGATAAAGCTCTGTCATTCTTAATTCTTATTTCTAGTTATGAATCTGTCACTAATTTAGTGATATCTGTAGAATTGAGATAATCAAGCTTTTAATATTATTGTAATACTGTATGTTCAACAATCTTGATATTTTATTGCGCAATGCTAGCAGAGAATCTTTTTTCTCTGCAGACTGTAGAATTTTACAGATTCAAATTCATTATTTAACATTGCAAATTGAATCAAGTCTCTAGTCATTGATTGTTTTTTCAGAATGTAAATATTCTTATTACTCAATTTGACAGTAAAACTGAATATCTTATTAGAAGAGATTAGTAAGATTGAATAAGTATTTCTATAGATTAATTACTTATATGTATAACTCTGATATATGAGCTTTTCAAAACTCATAAGATTAATCTTCAGCTTGAAAACATAGCAGACATTCTATAGTAGCAGATTTACTTCTTTAACTGATATATTTATCTTCTCTATAACTGTTACTAGACTGAATACTGAGATTATAAATTTCATGTTTAATTTCATTTGATCTGATTTCATAAATTTCTTAACATCAATCTCACTGAGACTAGTCATTAAAAAAACATGCAAAGTAACTATATATCAGATCTTAAAATGAAATCATGACTTGAAAAAAATGAGAAAGTGATCTTATTTAATTTCATTTAGTTTCATTCTTGGCATAAAGTTACTATTTTTAGACATTTTAAGGTTTTTTTAAACTATTTTTAATTTTTTAAAAAGTAACACTTTTTAATAACACTTAAATGAGATTTAAAGTCATTTAAAGTAATAAAAATAATTTAAATTGAGAAGTGAAAATCATAATCTCATTTGAAAAATGTAATAAGAGTAGACAGTAAGTCTCACTGAAACAGTATGAAACTACTATTTAATGTTAAAACTGTGTAATAGAATCAGTCAAATTGATAATAAATCTATCAAAAAATCTGATTCTGATCTCAGACACAGTCACACAGTCAGTCTAGACCCTGGTGGCTGAATGATTAATGCGGCCACTCAGTAGCACCTTGGCGTGGGAAATCAAGACACGTGGGTTCGAAACCCGCAGGGAATACATTAAATCCGGAACTCAAGCACCTCAGGTTTCTAATAAATATAGAGGTGTACAAATCACTTCAATGAATTACTTTATATTCCTGAGCTGAGAAGTTATTATTGCATGTATCTAATTGTCACTTCTTTGTATTTTTCTATGTTCTTATTATCTTAGTGTGATCTCAACATCTGTATTTCCTCCTGTATAATCAACACTTGACCTGTATTTAACATCATGCAAGAACTCATCATAAGCTCCGCTTGCATATGAGTATAATGAAAGAATAAGAATAATAATAATAATAATAATAATAACAGTCAGTCTAGCTGTTACTAGACTGACTGTTGAAATCATGAATTTCATATTTAATCTTATTTAATCTGATCTTATACATTTCTTAATATGAATCTCACTGAGACTAGTTATTAAAAAAACATGTAAAGTGACTATATATCAGATCTTAAAATGAAATCATGACTTGAAAAAAATAAGAAAGTAATCTTATTTGATTTCATTTAGTCTCATTCTTGATAAAAAGTTACTATTTTTAGACATTTTAAGGTTTTTTTTAGACTATTTTTAATTTTTTAAAAAGTAACACTTTTTGATAACACTTAAATGAGATTTAAAGTCATTTAAAGCAATAAAAATAATTTAAATTGAGAAGTGAAAATCATAATCTCATTTGAAAAATGTGATAAGAGTAGACAGTAAGTCTCACTGAGATAGTATGAAACTACTATTTAATGTTAAAACTATGTAATAAGATTAGTTGAATTGATTATAAGACTATCAAAAAATCTGATTCTAGTCTCAGACACAGTCACACGGTCAGTCTAGCTGTTACAGAAGCTGTTAATTTATTAGTTATTTTTAATATAATATTAATCTTCTACAGTACTATTAATATAAGATTCTTGTAAGATATAGTATGAGCACTGAATTCAGAGTTTAGAACTCAGATATCTTTATCAGTTTAATCAGTAGAATAGACTCTCTCTATTGTATAAAACACTTACTTAATAATATTATAAACTGATACTGAGTCTGTTTCATTCTTATTCTTATTCTTATCATAGCTAGTAGAGTGTTTTTCAGAAAATTTTAATCAGTAATTTATTTAAATGTAATCAATCTTTTAATAATGATAATATATTTTAATAGTATTATTATTCTTTCTATCTGACTTGATGAAATATTTATTCTTATTCTCAGAGATCTTCTTCTTCTTCTTATCTTTCTTATTCTTATCTTATATGTTGTTGATAGAATTTTTGAATATATCAGTATTTACTTTATTTACAGCAGAGAGCTGCAGAAGAATATTATAATATAAACTTATAAAATCATTCTCTAAGAATTAAGTATTATCTTTATCAATTTAATTTATTTAATTTCTTATAAATAAGACTCAATCTCTATTGACTTCTGTAAGTAGTCTGTTGAAAAACATGATATTTAGAATATTATATTCTAGACAGATATAATCAGTTCTTATAATAATCAGATATTTAATAAATGTATAATCTAAGTTTTTTAACTTAGTAGTCATGCTAATCAGCTTCTTAAATAGACAGATTCTGTGAATAGTAAATCTTTTAAAAAAGTTATTCTCTATAATAGTTTATAGAGTATAAGTAGATAACTTAAATTTCTTAAGTATAGTAAAATAAGTCTTGATCTATGAGATAATTACAGATTATATATAATTATATAATTAAAGATTGTGTTCTTTTTAGAAATATTATATATTTATAGTGATATTCTTATCAAGATTATTATCTTTAAGAATATTATTAGTTTCAGACTATTCTACAGTTAAAAGAATTTTCACTTTTTATATTAAGTAATTAATAAATTTAGTGAGAACTATTAATCTTTTAATAAGTCTTACTTAACTTTTAAATTCTTTAAGAACTTTTATTATAATGAATATCTTTTCTTTTCACTGAAGATATTCTATTAGATTTATTTTTATCTTATTATCTACAGAGTTATCTCTACTAATCTTTATTTACTCAAGCTTATACTGAAGTCTTGTAATTTCTAGTCTTATGTAAGTCTTCTTACTTACAGAGCTATTATTATTTTAATTACTTAAACTCTTTGTATTATCTAATATCTTACTGATATCTTTAACTAAGTCTTTATATTTATTAAACTCATCAGACTATTTCTCTATAATAATTTTATTCAGCTTAAATACTCTGAGAGCTATCTTTTAATTTATTATTAATATTAATAGTGATCTGTGATCTTGCATTTACTACTCTAATATTTTCTCATTTCTCTATCTTGAAGATATATATTCTTTTATTAAGTCAGATATTTCTCTGAATCTTAGATTAATTATGAGTTTAATCAATTATAAAAAATATATAGATATATGTAATAATTAGACTGACTGTGTAACTATATCTGAGATTAGAACTAGATTTTTTAATAGTCTTATTATCAATTTGACTGATCTCATTACACAGTTTTAACATTAGATAGTAGTCTTATACTGTCTCAGTGAAACTTACTGTCTACTCTTATTACATTTTTCAAATAAGATCATGATTTTCACTTCTCAATTTAAATTATTTTTATTGCTTTAAATGACTTTAAATCTTATTTGAGTATTATCAAAAAGTGTTACTTTTTAAAAAATTAAAAATAGTCTAAAAAAAATCTTAAAATGTCTAAAAATAGTAACTTTATGCTAAGAATGAAACTAAATGAGATCAAATAGAATCACTTTCTCATTTTTTTCAAGTCATGATTTCATTTTAAAGATCTGATATATAGTCACTTTACATGTTTTTTTGATAGCCAGTCCCAGCGGGATTCACGCCAAGAAATGTATGAGACCAGATCAAATGAAATCAAATGTGAAATTCATGGTCTCAGCGGCCAGTCTAGTAACAATACATGAAGATGTAGTTAGTATATTATTACAGTTATTTATTGCTTACAAAGAGCTTTATAATCTCTTGAAGAATAATGTTATTATGTTGTAATCTAACTACGCGAGTTACACTAAATAGGTTGGGGTGGCACGTGACTAGGGTAGGTGTAGTAATCAGCTTCCTGGCGTTGGGTGTAAGCGGGCGTTGGGTGGTTGATTACGTTATGTGGAAAATGGTTGTTAAAGAGATTTGAGGGGTCGATATTGAAATAAAAGCGGCGTAGGTTTCGCGTCACGTGGCCAGGAATGGGCTTAAAACAGCGACGAAAATGGGATGCTCTGAGTCGCCGCACCCCCATCTTACAGACTATAGAGGTATTAAATAGTTCTGGAGATCATTCCATTGTTGGCGCCCGATTTCTGCATGTGTGTTTCGCATATTTATATAAGAAGCCTTCTCGATGTTTGGCATGTCCTGAGCCCGTCGATCACTCTGGGCCACTCATTCTGGGGCCAGGGAGGCCGCACTAAACACCTCCCTGCAGGCGAGGCCCATCCCATCGCACTAGTGCGGGTTGACGCGCAGGGCTTGACAAGTCATTTGTTTCCTATTGGACACAGCGAGACGCCCAGGCCCTATCTGATCCCCAACGTCCCAGTGGTGGCGGGAGGAGGTCGAAAAGGGGAACCTGGCTTGCTCCACAAGGATTCCAAGCAGGGTTCATGGAGCCCCTTGTCCCTGAGAAGAAATGTGTTTGCTTTCAGGAGCCTCTTGTGATCTCTATCGATTATTTGTTATTTATTTTGGGTTAATAGCGTTAAAGGTTTGGGCGGGCGGACGGCAATCCTGATCAAAATTGAGGCCAATCGTTGGTTGAAGATCACTGCCGACCTGCGTTGCGCTGTTTGAAATCAGGTGCCATGAGACAGACAGACGCAAGGCCAGAAATAACTGGGGCGGAGGGGGTCAGGACCGGGGCTAATGCCAGCAAGCGCCTGTAAGAAAAGCCATGAAGGAACGTGTGATTTGATTCCAGTGCTACTACTCCGTACTTGAGGGTGAAACACGGCCGGGAGTAGGCTTCAAAGACGCTGGCAGCCAATATCGCGCGGTGACTGCTGGTGTCTGCTACAAGGGAGAGTAACAAGAATAACAACAAATATCTGGCTGTGGTGATAGTCTTTGGTGCTGACCACTGTCACCAATGGGCGCTAATTCACTTATTCATATATAACAGTGGTTATCAACTTCCCATCAATAGATGTAAGTATATTATATATGCTGTATATATATGATGTTGTCACCATCATCACCTGACTTTCTCGACAGGTAGTCCAGAATCAATCCATCCATCATCCAGGCTCCTTTTACTTCTTATTTTGACAACAAACAACAAACTTTCCTTCGTTGTCTCAGAACTGCGGGCCATTGATGAATATCTAACTGCTTTGTTTCCCCCCGCCTCTGTCCCTCTCTCTGTCTGTGTCTCTCTGTGTCTCTCTGTGTGTCTCTCTCTGTGCCTCTCTCTGTCTCGCGCTCGCTCTCCTGCTTTCTTTCTCTCTCTTCCTAAACATATCTATCTCTATACCACTAGCCTCTCATTTCATTGTAGTTTTTATCTCACCAGCCCCTGCGCCCAGGGCCCCCTTTGGGCGTCTGAAACAACAAAGCCTTTGACACGCCAACAAATCGATCCTTGATCTCGTTTGACATAAACTAGACTCCGGACCGCCTCCGCGCATTGCCCATCCTTTTTTATCTTTTATTTACTACTCCTGCCTCCACAGGCCAGAAGTTGGAAGAGCGGCCTCCCCTCCGCCTTCTCTTATCCATCCTACAGCCGCAAATTGCACTTTCAAGATGAATGTAAACAAGAAAATCGGTCGCTTCAAGCAGTGGGCGGGGGAGCGCATGGGATCGGAAGCGAAAACTAAAGTCTCAGATGACTTCAAGGCGCTGGAGATGGAGATGAACTTGAGACATGAAGGTGAGATACGGAAGATAGGAGGACAATTTTCCATGCCAAGTCTAGCATTGTATTGTATATAGCTGACAATTATGGTTGTCCTTGTTTTGACAGGAATGGAGCGACTCCAGAAATCAATGACATCCTATGTGAAAGCGTTGTCCAAGCGCAATGAAGGAGATGATAAGGAGAAGACTCTACCAGTTGGATATTTGGGTACAACTATGGTGAACCATGGAGAAGACTTTGAAAGCACCTCAGAATTTGGACAGTGCCTTATCAGTTCGTGAAATGCCCCTCTTTCTGGTTGAAGTGAGGTTGCTGATTCCCTTGTTCTAGATTTTGGACGGACAAACGAACGTATCGCGAGGATCCAGGAGACTTACATCGCGAATGCGACTACCAGCTGGCTGGAGTCGCTCGACCGGTCACTTGTCCAGATGAAGGAATATCAGGTATGAAGATCATTTTACGAAAATGAATTTGCGGTGTACCGAGAAAAGAAGTTGTCTGACAAATATACTCCTTAGAATGCGAGAAAGAAGCTGGAGGCCCGCCGGATCGCATATGATGCTTCCCTTACCAAGATGCAAAAGGCGAAACGAGAGGACTTTAGGGTGGAAGAAGAGCTGCGGAGTCAAAAAGCAAAATATGAAGAGTCCACCGAAGACGTCTACAGGCGGATGGAAGATCTTAAAGAAGCTGAAGCTGATAGCATTGCTGATTTGGGAGCATTCTTGGACGCTGAACTCAACTATTACGATCAATGCCGAGAGGTTCTTCTGCAACTCAAGGATAACTGGCCAGCTGGGTAAGTTTTGTCTGAAATGTCAAATGATAGGAGTAAACAATTGCCCTTCTGTAACACAGCATCATCAAAGCTAACCTAATCGATACAGCCAAACACAATCGCAAGGCGGTTCATCCAGACGACCTGGACGAAATTGGTCAAATACAGCACATTCATACCACGATCGGTACGAAGCCGTGCAAGAAGAGCCTCCTACTCCAACTTCAGAGCATCGGCTAGCCATAAAATCCAACCGAGCCGTTTCCATGTATAAGAATGGATCTCCACCCAGGGCTTATTCCCCCGATTCGCCCTACCAGCACCGACCAAACATAGCCCGCACCTCAACATTCGAAGGGCCCTCCCAGCTGAGGCGCGATGAGTCGCCCGCCGTACCACACCGCATGAGTCGCATAGCAAGCGACAGTGCAGCCTTACGCAATAATAATAGTAGCGGTAGTAATCACCATGGCCAACTGCACCTCCGAACCGCAAACAGACCTTACGACCACTACCTGGAGTCCCCAGACGATGCATCCTACGGCAAAGGCGGCGGCGGCAGCAGTCCTGATCGGTACTTCACTGGAGGCCGTTCCGTATCGCCCGCGACGTCAAATGGCAGCGTCATATCCCGAGCTGCGAGTGTGACGGGCTTTCATCAAGCTGGGGGGAGTACGATTGGCAAAAAGGGCCCTCCCCCGCCTCCGCCGTCGCGGGCTAAGAAGCCACCTCCTCCTCCACCGCCGGCGGGAAAGAGACCCATTGGTGCTGCTGCTCATATGTGATTGAATATCTTTGTACTTTCAATACGCAAAACTTGGCAAAGAGATTCCCCTCCACCCCTCCACCCCTTTTCTTTTTTCGGTCCCATGTTACAGGCGCTGGATAAGGAATTATGTTGATGACGATCGAATGGCCTCCCGCCCCTTGGATTTCTTGAGCTGGTCTTATATTTTTGGGCAAAAGGGACCTTTTCTATAATTCTTTTGTTCTTCTAGCCGTCCAGGAGTTGCGTCTCTTTTCTTTCCCACTTCCCCTTTTTTTTCCTTTTCCTTGTATTTTTTTTTAACTCTCCAATTGTGTTTGTCTTCGGTGCTCCTAATAATGTCAGTGTATTAATTAACCACCCCGGGGGTACTTAACGGTACAAGTCTACCAAGAAATATTAAAAGATCCTCCCCAGATAATCTGTCTAGCACGGATAATATTCTTATATATGAGAGACTACTGCTCTTCCTTTCGCCCCTCCCCTCTTTCCCCCCCTATTTTTTCTCCTTGGACAACGATAGACGACGAGAATGGCAAAATTTTTGTTTGGAAATAAAGAAAGGGTGATTACAAAATATCCAAGCACCATTTTTATTTCATGTGCGAGAGATTCGGTTTCGGTTCTTTTTTTGGGGGCCGCTCCTACCCAGGGGCTTCAACCCCACAAACTCAACCGGCTGATGTACACACAACATTGATCCCTACCCAGGTCAGCACTCGCAACAGATCGTGCGCGATGGCCCGGGGGAGGAGATCGTGCAAATTTAGATTCTAAAGGCGACAACAAATATAGCCGTGTTCATCACGCTGATTGGCATTGTTTGTCTCTGAGGGTCTGAGGGAGGAACCACCCCCCCCCCCCCCCCCCTAAAACGGCACCCCTGGAGAGCATGACGGGGAAGATTCGCTAGAGATGAGATGGGTGACGGCTAAGTTGAGGTGGACTTGGTGTCTAGCCTCTATCTTTGGACAAGTAGAGCCTAGACCTTGTTATATTTTGTTTGTGTCGTACTGTACCAATGTGGGCAAAATCATGGGTCCGTCTGGAAAAGCGGGTCTTGTCGGTGCGAGTCGTTGTGGGTTGGATGATAACCGTGCCATGCTTACTCACTCTCTCTAGTGAGTGCACCACAGCATACAGAAAACCACACTGTATAGAAAATATTTTCAATATCTTCATTCTTCATCTTCAAATAATCATTATTAATTATAATCATGTCTAAATCTTCTAATTATACTGAGAAGCAGTTGCAAAGAGCTGTTAACACATATAAAAATAATTCAAAATTAAAAATCACATCTCTGTTATAAGAATTCAAAGTCTCATATACTATCTTATATGAGAGAATTAACAGGAAGAAATCAAGAATTATGAGAATTTCACTGAATTAAGCATTGAATGACAGTCAGAAAGAGATAATTAAGATATGAATTCATCAGTTAAATATTATTAATGAGACTGTCTGCTACAGATATAAGTAGTATTATAATAGATAATTTCTTGCTAATCTGAAGAGTGTCTGACTGCAAGCATTTAAATCTAGTACTATAAGAGCTGGCTTTACTGACTGCAGAATGTATTCAGTTAATCACAATATAATTCTTAATTAATTAAGATCTCTTATCATTGATAATGCCTCAGATCTCAACATATATAATGATAATAATAATATATACAATTACTTTACTTCATTATCTGCAGATTAACTATTAACTGTCTTCTCTTATAATTAATCTTCTCAGAGATGATTGCAAAACTATTAATACAGCAGTCAAGACCTTAAAAGATGTGAAGAATACTCTTATATCTAGTTTAATAAGATGATTGAACAAGATCTTCAAGAATAGCATGATTCAGATGAAATTAAATATACATTATAAAAATGAACTTACAGATTATTATTAAGTAAGTAGATATTAGATTATTAAATTCTTTCATAGATAAATATAAGTAGATGAAGTTCTTACTATTAAGAATGTTAATCACAAGATCATAATCTGTAGAGTAGATGCAATGAAAAAGATATTCAATAAAAATCTTCAGTTAATTGAAATTAAATCTATAAAATCTACAGTTATTTAATTATAATAAGATAATTCTATAGAATCTCAATCTACAGTGAATTCTACATCTTCTAATGAGTATATTGATAATCTTTATATTATAGATAGATATAATGATGATTATTAATTAATTTTTGAAGATCACTATATTGAAAATATTTTCTGTACAGTGTGATTTTCTGTACACTGTGGCACACTCACTAGAGAGAGTGAGTAAGCATGGCACGGTTAGTATGTAGGAGACAGTCTTGTTTTCCAATTGTGAAGAATGTATTAAAATGAGAAAAAAAAATAGAAAAAAAAAAAAAAAAAAAAAAAGAATAGAAGCAACGCTGCTGACTCAGCAGCGCCACCTGATGACTCAGCGCTCACGTGCCCCCGCCCGTCCTCAGCCTCTCGCTCTCCGTCTCCGTTTTTCTCAGTTCCTCCCAAGGACGAAACGACCTCCAAGCACCCGCGACGACTACCTCGCATCCCCATCCCCATCGCCATCGCCATCGCCATCCCGTCCAACGCGCCCACCACAACGCGCCTGTGCTTCTTCGCCCGCCCTTGCGATTCCCCTCTCCCCCAGAGAGCCCGTTGTCTGCCGCCTTCCAGCTCCCCTTGGCCGTTCTGGTCTATTTCTTTTTTTGTCGCCTTTTTTGCCTCTTGCCAGACAGCCAGCCCAGGCTCTCCTTCCATCCCCAACGCATCCAGATCCCATCTGCCAAGCATCAACAGGGCTCCCCCATTCGTCCCGCTCCGCTCCCTAGCCCCTGCTTCTTCCTCCACAGGGCTCGACGCCCGCTTTCTGTCTGTCGCTACAACTCCGCGACGCTCGGTTTCCCACTTTTCCAGCCCTTCTTTCCACGCCCGAGGCACTGTTAGGAGGAGACTGGGCCCTGTTCATGTCCTCCTCTCTATCCCCCCCCGAACACGATGACTTCAATTCAAGGTGTCCCCAATATGGCCACTGCTAATCTTAGCTTGCCGCCCAACTTAACACAGCAACATGTGCAAGAGGTGTATCAGGTTCGTTGTCGCTACCCTACTACTCTGCCGTCCATTTTGTTTGGGTTATTATTTATGTATACCTGTCGCGATAAAAGTTTTTATTATTTGCCATATACATACATATATATCTTATGCGCCTAAACTAATATATCTGTGAAGAAATTTCGTAAGATGCAAGAGCAAGGTGTGCGACCTGACGATCCAGAATATGTAAAAGCCCACGGACTCCTCTCTGCCGTCCAAAGACAGCAAGCCTTCCAAAAGCAACGCCAATTAGCGCAACAACAGCAGCAGCTTCAGAACCAACGGCTACAACTCGCGCAACAGCAACAGCAACAGCAACAACATCAACATCAACATCAACAGCAGCAACAGCAACAGCAACAACAACAGCAACAGCAACAACAACAGCAACAGTCGCAATCGCAGTCGCAGCAACCTAATGGCATTCCCAATGATAACTTGGCCAACGGTGTAGATGGTATGAATTTTAGTTGGCTCGTCGTATTTTTCACTCTCAAAAACGTGTGACTTTTTACTGACTATTCTGTTTTGCGTTTGATCAGGTCGAAATGGATCAGTGGCCCCGATGTCGAGTGGTGCCAGCCTGGATCCCACGGCTGCCGTTGCTGCTGGGCAACAGTCGAACTCAGTAGCTCAGCAACAAGGCAACACTGCGCCTTCGAAGCCTGCGTCTTCGACTGGAGGCACGTTCTCGCCAGAACAACTGACTACATTGAGAAATCAGATTCTTGCGTTTAAAATGCTTTCCAAGAACCTCGCCATACCACCACGCGTCCAACAGCAGCTTTTCGCGAAAAAAGTACATACGGTAACTACTGATGGCGTTGCGCTTCCAGATAACGTTGACAATGTCGCACAAGCCCGAGGAAGCCAGCCTGTTGAACCCAACGAAAATGCGAATAAATCGAAGACGATCTACGAGACGTTTGAGTCGCCATACAAGGCCCTTGCTGAAACGATCAACTACGCCGATCATTCTTTCCGGAGGAATAGACGTAGAATACCTAGCCTCATGCCAATTGGCATTGATATTGAGAAGCTTAGGGAGGACCAAGAAACGGCCCTCTACAATTTAATAACTCTCCGAAAAGCTGAACTAGGGAAACTACCCGCAAACTTAGGAGTCTGGAATACGGACGAGAGCGATACTCCAAATGGAGACGATTCTCTCAAGCTCAAGGCTTTAATCGAGTACAAAATGCTAAACTTATTACCGAAACAGAGACTTTTCCGCAAGCAGATCCAAACGGAGATGTTCCACTTCGACAACCTGGCCATGTCAGCAAATCGGGCTGGTCATCGTCGTATGAAAAAGCAGTCTCTTCGTGAGGCCAGAGTTACTGAGAAACTTGAGAAGCAACAACGAGATGCGCGCGAATTGAGAGAGAGGACGAAGCAATCCGAGCAACTTCAAGCTATCCTCAATCATGGCCGCGAGGTACAACTTGCAGCTGGCCAGCAACGCGCTCGTGTGCAAAAACTCGGACGTCTCATGCTGAAACACCACCAAGACATGGAGCGGGATGAACAGAAGCGTGTGGAGCGAACGGCCAAACAACGTCTGCAAGCGTTGAAAGCCAACGATGAAGAGACATATATGAAACTGCTTGGTCAAGCCAAAGATTCACGTATTTCTCACCTGCTTAAACAAACCGATGGCTTCCTCCGGCAACTGGCTGCTTCCGTCAAGGAACAACAGAAAAGCACCGCACAAAAATACGGTGAGGAAGATCGATTCGATGATGACGAGTCAGATATTGACGATGATGACGACGAAGAAGTGGAAGAGGGTGGACGGAAAGTTGATTATTATGCTGTTGCTCATCGTATCAAGGAAGAGGTCACAGAGCAACCCAATATCCTTGTGGGAGGTACTCTTAAAGAATACCAGATCAAAGGTCTTCAATGGATGATTTCGCTTTATAACAACAACCTCAATGGTATCTTGGCAGACGAGATGGGTCTCGGCAAGACCATCCAAACCATAAGTTTGATCACCTACCTGATTGAGAAGAAAAAGCAGAACGGTCCTTTTTTGGTTATTGTTCCACTCAGCACACTTACCAATTGGAATATTGAATTTGAGAAGTGGGCGCCATCTGTGAGTCGCATCGTATACAAGGGGCCTCCAACGACACGGAAGCAACAGCAGCAGGCGATCCGATGGGGTAATTTCCAGGTTCTCTTGACGACCTATGAGTATATCATCAAAGATAGACCTGTCCTAAGCAAGGTTAAGTGGGTCCACATGATTGTTGACGAAGGTCATCGCATGAAAAATGCCGGTTCGAAATTGAGCTGTACTTTGACACAATACTATACTACCCGCTATCGCCTAATTTTGACTGGTACCCCGTTGCAAAACAATCTTCCGGAACTTTGGAATCTTCTAAATTTCGTTCTCCCGAACATCTTCAAGTCCGTCAAGTCCTTCGATGAATGGTTCAATACCCCATTTGCCAATACCGGAGGACAAGACCGCATGGATCTGACTGAAGAGGAACAGTTGCTCGTCATCCGGCGACTGCACAAGGTTCTTCGACCGTTCCTCTTGAGACGTCTGAAGAAGGACGTGGAGAAAGACCTTCCGGAGAAAACGGAACGAGTGATCAAGTGCCGATTCTCCGCGTTACAGGCTAAACTGTATAAGCAGCTCGCTACGCATAACAAATTGGTCGTTAGTGATGGGAAAGGTGGCAAGACCGGTGTGCGTGGATTGAGTAACATGCTAATGCAGCTGCGAAAACTCTGTAACCACCCCTTCGTCTTCGAATCAGTCGAGGACGAGATGAACCCGGGAAGAGCCACAAATGACTTAATCTGGCGGACGGCTGGTAAATTCGAACTACTGGACAGGATCTTACCCAAATTCAAGGCGTCAGGACATCGCGTGTTGATGTTCTTCCAAATGACGCAAATTATGAATATTATGGAGGATTTCTTGCGACTTCGCGGCATGAAGTATCTCCGCCTTGACGGTTCAACCAAATCCGACGACCGATCAGATCTATTAAAGGAATTTAACGCCCCTGGTTCAGATTACTTCTGTTTCCTTCTTTCTACCCGTGCAGGTGGTCTTGGTTTAAATCTTCAAACTGCAGATACAGTTATTATCTACGACTCCGATTGGAATCCTCACCAGGATTTACAGGCGCAGGATCGAGCGCATCGTATCGGCCAGAAGAACGAGGTCCGAATTCTCCGACTAATCACGTCCAACTCCGTTGAAGAGAGAATTCTCGAAGCGGCCCAGTTCAAACTGGATATGGATGGGAAAGTTATCCAGGCAGGAAAATTCGACAACAAATCCACAAACGAGGAGCGTGATGCCCTTTTGCGTACTCTACTGGAGAGCGCCGAAACTGCTGACCAAATTGGCGATCAGGATGAGATGGACGATGACGACCTTAACGACATTATGGCCCGATCCGAGGACGAAATCCTCCTATTCCAGAAACTCGACCAGGAGCGCGCCAAAAACGACCTTTATGGCCCTGGGCGTAAATATCCCCGTCTGATGGTTGAGGAGGAACTTCCTGATATATATCTTGCAGAAGATAACCCTGTCCCCGAAGAGGTGGAAGAATATGCAGGGCGGGGCGCACGTGAACGGAAAGTTATGAAATATGATGATGGACTTACAGAGGAGCAATGGCTCATGGCCGTGGATGCGGATGATGATACCATTGAAGATGCAATTGCCAGAAACGAAGCCAAGATGGACCGAAGACGACAAAACAAAGAGAAACGGGCGAGGAAAGCCCAGGGCCTCGATTCATCCCCAGAACCATCGCGGGAGAACTCGGAAGCTCCCCAGCAGCCGAAGAAGCGCCGCAAGGGCCCCGTACCAAAACGAAAGGCGGAGGAAGCTATCGACGAGACCCCCGTCAAACGAAAGAAGGGTCGACTCAGCAAAGCCGCCATGGCTGCAGCAGACACCCTGGCTCCATCCGAGCGCGCCATCCTCCAGAAGATACTCAACAAAGTCTACCAGAGCCTCATGGAACTCGAACAAGAGCTCCCTGCCGATTCGTCAGATAGCGAAGATGGACCTGTGACGCGGTCCATTATCGACCCATTTATGAAACCACCGCCCAAGAGCCATTATCCCGATTACTACATGATCATCCAAACTCCTATTGCGATGGACATGATTCGGAAGAAGATTAACCGGGAGGAGTATCGGAGTGTGAAAGAATTTCGGGAAGATATTCGACTGCTGTGTTCTAATGCACGAACGTATAATGAAGATGGCAGCGTCCTTTTCCAAGATGCTAATGATATTGAGGTAAGTCTGTGCTTGCGATAACACCTCGGTAACGAGGAATGTTTTGTCCTTGTTTTATATACATATTTATTTACTATACATATATGGTTATTTAAACAGCTAGCTAACCTAACCCTCTCTTCTCATTTCAAAATAGGCCCTGTGCGTTTCCGAACTCAAGAAAGAAACCGAAGCTCATCCTGAATTTGCCGATTTTGAAGACTTGCCTTCATCCTCCGCTGCGGTATCTAGCGTCGGGACTCCGCTTGCGTCTGTTGTGTCAACATCAACACCCGGTGGACAGCAGCAGCAGCAACACCAGAAACTGAGACTGACATTCGGCGGCTCCAAAGATGGTAATAACAATAATAATAATAGTGGTGGTGGTGGTGGGCTGTTAACAAATGGGACGAATAGCGGGGTTGTAAGTGATAATGAATAAAGAAGGACAAGATAGGCACGGAAGAAGAATAGAAAAGAGGGGAAGAAAGAGATTTGTGTATGTCAGATGGGAAGGACGAGAGACAACAATGAAATGAAATGAAGTGCTGTTTTCCTACTCCTGGTGTTCTTCTTGTTTTATGGTCTTGTGTCTTCAATATTGGTTGGCTTTTTCCCTTTTTTCTCTCTTTTTCCCCCCCCTTCCTTTTCTCTGTATGTGTGTGAGAGGGTTGGTGTGTGTGCGTGCATGTGTCCTTTGTTTATTATGGTTCAAAAACTGGCGAGGAAAAATCGCGTGGCATATTCATCTTCTACTTTTTTTTTTTTTTCCTGTTTCATTTTTCAGTTCATTTTCATTTCTGTTCATTTCTATTTTTTCATTAGATCTCCAATATTCTTATCGTTAACTACCTATTTAGCTGCCTTGGCTTTTCTCTCACGCTTCTCATTTTTGTCTTCTTTTATATTCTTTGTCTTCTGTTTTTCTTATTTCGTGTCAGACTTCTTGCTTTCTCGCGCTCAGTAGACTAGGCATCTATATATATATGTATGTATATATATATATTTAGTTATAACTAGTTATGGTGGAAGGATTATAGGTCTGACAGTAACACCACTACAAAACCAGTACTCCATCGCTTAGTAACGTGAATAGAAAAATAGATAGAATATTGGGGAAGAGGGGGTGAGAGGGAAAAGATGTGACAGCAAAACCCACATTGATCAAAGAAAGACAATGCGGATCAACAGAGTAGATAGGGCTAAGAAGAATATTTGAGCCAAATTCTATGTAATATCCATCACTGCAACTCACTTCTTCTGTCAAGTTCCCTTGAAATAAAGATAAAATAGAATGAAATGTTCACAAGCATATCAGCTATGATTGATTCAGGCGCATCCTTTCCCTTTGCCAGCAGGCTTGAGCCCTGACTTACCCGCCCTTTTATCTAGTTCACCTCCAAATGGACGACTGACCTTAAGAGCTCGGCGTGAAGTCCCGGCCGGAGGGGGGTTCTTCAAGTTTCCCATTTTGCAACATCAAAGCCACAACAATCATCGCAAAGTCTCCCATGTGTTCTTGTCGGCTGACATCCCAAGGCCCAAATTCGTTCATTCTCATCAATGATTATTCATGGTTCGGCCTGTTGCTCTGATAGTCAACATAGTCGTGGTCATATTCTGATATGGTGATATGCATCTCATGGTGGCTTTGAGATATCATGATGCGCCTGAATCCGTATTCTCATCAGTATGTCTTGACAAGATATTGAGGAAAAGGTTTTGTAACTGATAATGGAGAGTGTCGGAGTTATCTGATTGAGTATATATCCTGGCTGCCATCTCTGTTGTTTCTTGGAATCTCACCGGAGTAAAGTCTGCTCGGACAGATAACTTGAGTTCCAGTATATAACGTTGGCTCTCAACTGGTCATCAACTGACCAGAGACAACCGTCCGTTCGTGTTTCAAAGAGTAGTGCCTTTTTCACAACAGAAACAGGCTTGGATGATTGTTCATCAATTTGAGTTGTCTGTACCTCCTTCTGAACCCTGAAGACTTTTCGACTAATGTTCCATTGGCAGTTGGTGATTTTACAGATGATTCCGAGAGAAGTGAACAAGTCAATAAGATGGGTGTTGACAATTTGCTCATTCTCAATATCAGGGTAGAGAATACTCCGATGTTCTCTTTTAGCATGAGAGAAAGGGGATAGCTGAAGTTCAGCAAATGTTTTACTGACTTGTTCAGGAGTTGAGAGCTCTTCTGTATACACTGGTTTAACCCTCCTATTGTGCGATTAGGACGAGGCACTTCATGCGGGGGAGCAGCTGGGCCCTGAACCAGCTGGTGGTAGTACCATACTATCGACAGAGATGCAAGACCCCTTGGCACTTGAGGGATAGGATAGAGTCCCGGGTACGCGGCCTTGAGATAAGTTTTCCATTCAAACACCTGTGATAAGCGCTAAAAAATTGACAAGAGCGATCCCCCAAGCAGCAGCAGGTTTAAATTCCTCGGCTTCCTTAGACTTCCAAAGGGCCCGGAGAGCAAGAAACTGTTTTCCTTCAATCTCTGAACCAGAATTGAGCTCCGTTGGTCGGAAATCGAAAATATTCCACTGAAGGACGTCTACTGAACTAGCAGCTGCGACCCATTCACTCGGGGTTTCTAGAATGTCTATAGTAGGAGTATCCATGGGTGGGAGGTTTCAGGTGGTCTACTTGGAGTGCCACTAAACCTCGTAAGAATAATTTTTGGGATTACCTAATGTTCAATGTTGTTTCATGAGGGAAGGGAACGGGAGATGATAAAATCAAAGGGCTTGAACCCCACAGCCCCCCCCACAGGGCATGCGCATCTCCCGCTGTAGAAGAGAGGGTAAATGGGGACATCCCGATCAAAAGAGTGGGATAGTGGAATGAGCAAAGGGAGGGTCACGTGAACTACCTTGCCCTACGGAGTACATCTAACTCCATTCTCCAGCGGAAAACAACAATCCAAGCACCAAAGGGGGTGGTTAACCTGCCACTCATCAGCAAAAAAATAATTCTTAAGAAGTTGCCAACTATATGGAATCACAGTACAAGCAAACCGAAATAGCTTCGCGAGGATGGAGGCCCATTATTACCAGGCTGGGCCATTCTGAAACACAACATTGATCATGTCTACTTGACAGATCAAGACCTTGACCTTCTCGGGACCAGGCTCTCCAAGCTTGACTTAGAAGATGACAATGGAGCATGCTTTTTCCAGCCGATATCTACGCACGAGCACCAGAAAATACCAAAACAATATCCGGATTTCAGATGCCGGTTTGACTACACCGATTCCCCATTTCATATTGGGATGCACTTGAAGTCTGTGGTTGAGGATTCTCACCTTTGTGGCAAGGAGATGTTGGTTTCTGAGTATAGCAAGTGGTGTAAAGTGAGATAGGTATTAATTAACTCCTTGTGATAAAAGATCTTTGTTTCTGTAACAAAGCTAACTAACTAATTGCTCCACTTACAATGGGCTACAGCCCGAATCAACGTATACTTGAAACTGCCCAGTACGAGTTTCAAAATCCCAGGTTCCACAGTCTTTATGAGTGGAGATTGCTACGATCGTTTGGTCTAAAGCCAGAAGTCCGGAAAAGATCGCGTAATTGTCCACATCAATTTGTGGTGACTTCCCACGGATTGCAGGCAACAAAAGACACTGAAGGCAAGCTCACATGCAGTGAAGCTCTCCCACTTGTCAATCTCATCCAGGCTCAGTTACTGCACACATCCTTGAGACATAATAATACGATTTTCCCAGTATGTTTTGGTATTCCTCTCTAACATCCATTAATCTGAGTATGACTTGATGTAAAATCTCATTTGAACACCATATAAGATGTCTCAAGCTTGCTGCACTAGTTCTGAGCTAATAATCGCAGGTTCTCATGGCGTCATTCATGGGTGCCAGATTACGCTTCATTGAAGCTTATTCTGATGGCAGTGAGCATCCGTACATCCGTATGGGCAGGTTGATTGATTACTTCAAGTTCAACCATGGACTTGATGCTTCGCTGGTTTTTGAACAGCTCTGTTGGAAAGACAATGGACTCTCCAAACATCAGCCATTGTCAACGCGAGGGGCTGTGCATACCTAGAGATGGTAATGCCAGGATCTGGAATGATTGGTGTGGCACTGGTGACTTCATTTGGTGGATAGAAATTGATTCTATCCAAATATCCTTTTTCCTTTTCTTTTCTAATTTTAATAATCTGTTCCCGGGGATGGAATTGCGTCTCTGTCATCCGTGAAAGGGAAGGCTGGGAAAGTATCAACCCCGGCTGCTCGAAGCAAGAGATATTATATCAAATTCTTTTTTAACAAGTTTATTGTATTTTGTTAGTCTGGAATGTCATTCACAGGTTAAAAGGGTGATGCTCCGGGTGAACAGCGGGACCGGTAGGCATTGTCTAAACCATTAGATTGATGGTTATTTAGCAATGGGGACTCAGCTATTTTCATACTAAACAAACCACCATCCAGTCCATTTGGGTGCTTACATAGAACCGAAGCCCAGAAAACCCAGCCAACTCATTATCAATACCACGCAAAACCTCAGACCGAAAGTAGTGTCATGCTTTTCATGTCAAGAGTGGTGGAGCATCCACTAGGTATAATCGATGATGATGAACGGTCACGGGAGGGTGTTAAATCAAAAAATAGAGCAGACGGGCCTCAGGATCGAGACAAGAAAGTTGGGTGTCTCCCCAGGCGGCTGATAGCTCTAGAGTGAGTATGTGTATAAGGGCTGACTGTCAGAGCTCTGGGACTTGGATCTAGTGATATCACTGATATGTAACAAGTTTTTACATATAGTGTCGTCTGAGCATATTAAAATGTTTCTCAATTGTGTCTCGGACGGCCCGGGACGTATTGAGAAATCAAATCTTTTGCATATTCATTTCTTTTTGCCTTGCTACTATGTTAGATGTATTCCAATTTCCATGGCAATCCGCGAAATCTCATCGAGCCCTTGCGGTGGTGGTGCACTTAAGCTCACCTCTTCTCCCTTGTCAAGTTAGAAGCGAGAGGACGGATTGTGAGAATGACAGAAATGGTTTTCTAAAAGGGTTTTCTTTCTTTCTTTTCTTTTTTCTTTGTTTTTTTCCTTTTTTCTTTTTTTTTTTTTTTTTCCTTTTTTCCTTTTTTCTTTCTTTCTTTTCTTTTCTTTTCTTTTATTTTTTTTGCTGTTACAGAAGTAGAAATTCATATAAAGCAGTGAGCGCCTTGGCAAAGGAGATGCATGTATATTCAGAAAAGGAACAGTGTAAGAGACAAGTACAACTAACGAAGATAAATATGGAAAGAAAACATTATGCCCTGGGCCGCATCAGAAGGACGAGAACTTCTGGTCAAAACACTAAAACCTAATGTTCTTCAATTTTCTAGGAACTATTATAGGGTGCAATCATCCCACGTCACGGTCTTCCCTTCAGCAGTAGCCTGCAACGGTCTGCTACACTCTGAAAAAGCATCTTTAACAGCATCAAAAGCAGTTATATCAGTTATATCTCTCAGAGAGGTATCAGAGCCAGCTTTAAGAAGCAGCTGAATAACTTCAGAGTACCCATAATCAGCGTAGTCTCGACTCCGAGACAGTCCCTGGTAATTTGGATCAAACCAGCATGAAGCAATATCACAACCAATTCCTTCACCAGCTGTCGGTCAGCGAAGACAACTGCTCGCTTGATAGCGGCAGAACAGTTTGCTTTAAAGGAAGGGGCACTGAGACACGTTTGAATGAGTCTGTGTGTGTTAGATTCTCCAATCGCAAACCCAGATTGCGGGCGTATTGCTTGCGAAAACATTATTGCAAGAACACTGCCAAAATAGCCAAAATATCCATGTTTCTCTAGAATCAATCATTCGAATAACATTTATATCATTCTATTATCACCAAATACACATCTTTCTTACCTTGATCATCAAATCCAAACCCCCACTAGAGACAATTGCTGCTTTTCAGTAACATTTTGCACACTGGGCTTAGAGACCTACACTGCATAGTGATCTTGAGCACTTGTACTGTACAATCAAATCAATTTAGTACAAGACGCCGTGTGTCTTCATCTTGTTCGTTTCCAGAGGTATTCTCCCCTGCTAAATTGATACGGGAGTTGGGCGGCGGTGAGGATATAGAACGAACTTCAGTATGACATCAACAGATGAATAAATACACGTAACCGGGCCAAGCGCCCTCACTACCTCCCATCACTTACTAGGCTATTCCATATTTAAAGCAGCGGGGATGTCTTTATCAAAGTTGGGTGTGACTGCGGAATTCCCCACCATGCCGCTAGGACAGTTTTCATTGACGAGAAAGGTAGGCCGCCGTAAGAAGATACCACCTGTAAGATCGATAGCTGCATATTAATAGAAATGTAATCTCCTGTAACGTGTTTAATTCATCTGGAATGGCTCTAGTCTGCGCAGGCTTGGAAGTTCAGAGGCTAACAGATGCACGAATGTAGAGGTGTACTATGTGGAGAGATCGTAAAAGCTCACTGGATGGCCTACAAACGCGGAGGAAAAGGTGGAGGTGGGATAGCCATATATCGTCTATATAACTGTATGCTCCAAAATGGAATGAAGTTTCCGTGTCATGACAGCGAGGCAGGCCGACGACCACTTTCTTTGGCTTGGCCTTGGTCACAAATGAGCGGGGGAGGCTGGATAAATAGGAGCTTGGAGCAAAAGGCTTAAAAGCCAGAAACTGAGATCAGGGGATGCAATGGGAAAATGTGGAGATCAAAGGCAAAAAACCGAAAAAAGAAAAGAGCAAAAAAAGAGGGAAAAAAATTAAAGGAACTATGATATAATCACACAAATTAAATGGAGAGGTATTAATAGAATAAAAAGACAAGAAAAAATGTTGCAAAGGCTGAGCGCACCGAAGCGGTGTAGATTTTATATGAGCTTTTATACAAGATCTCTCCTCACAAACTCTGCAAGAAGCGTCTTACCCAACGCAGCCGGACTACGCTCCACAATCACGCCGGCAGCCTCAAGTGCAGATATCTTGGAGTCCGCGCCACCTTTGCCCCCACTTACGATGGCACCAGCATGTCCCATCCGTCGTCCAGGGGGCGCACTGATGCCAGCAATAAAACCAACAGCAGGCTTATTCCCTACATTCTCTTGCTTGAAGAACTCTGCCGCCTCTTCTTCGGCGCTGCCTCCGATCTCGCCGATCATGATGATACCGTCCGTTTCATCGTCCTTGAGGAAGACTTTGAGGCAGTCGATGAAGTTAGTGCCGGAGAAGGGATCACCGCCGATTCCAACGACGAGGGACTGGCCGAGACCCGCTTGCGTGGTCTGGTTGACGGCTTCGTAGGTCAGAGTGCCGGAGCGGGAGACGATACCGATGCGTCCGCGTTTGTGGATGAAGCCTGGCATGATGCCGATTTTGCATTGGCCCTAAGTTGCCATGTTAGCGAATATAAGGATTTTTGGTATTTTCATTTTAACCCTATATTTGAACTAGTTAGATGAAAAGGGTGGAGTTCACATACTGGGGCGATTATGCCAGGGCAATTCGGACCAACCAATCTGGTCTTGTTTTGCGTTTTTAGGATATCGGTGATGCGGACCATGTCTGTAGTAACGGCACTTAGAGATTTCCCACAACCAAAAATGAGTTATCTGGATACATACCATGCTGTGGAATACCCTCTGTGATGCTAAGAGATTTGTTTGTTAGGTACTTTTATTATATCATATATCACCCGTGGGGTGCGGTATGGGGGACGAACCAGACAACGAGAGGAACTTCGGATTCAATTGCTTCTTCGATACTTTTTGCAGCTACTGGGGGACTAAAAACGAAAGGTTAGCCATCCGAATTTCAATAAGACATAGCATAGTAGAGGAATTCGGCCAAAATGAGCAGGGATGGGTTAGGGCGGATTGCATACGGGACAAAGATGGCGGATGCAGTTGCGCCAGTTTCCTTCACAGCATCCCTCACCGTGGCGAACACTGGCTTTCCAAGATGCGTCTCTCCGGCCTTTTTGGGATTTGTTCCGCCAACGATATTGGTTCCTAGGAAATATCAGACCGGGATGCTCTAGCCATAACTTATAATGGTTGGGATGCTTGGGTACGGTACCATATTCAATGGCTTGTTGGGCGTGGAATCTATCAACAGGGTAACATTAGTTCACACTCTATGACGGGAAACCGAGTCAATTGTACTCACGTTCCCTGCTTTCCAGTAAATCCTTGGTAGATGACTTTCGTATCGCTATTGATCCGTAGGTTGTCGACTGTGGAAGCATAGCCGGCAGTTGAGGTGATAAGACTACGGCGCTGGCAAAGCACAGTATTCCGCAGCGCAGAAGCGGTTCCACGTCTGAAAACCTGCATAGCGTAGCAATGAAGAACAGAAAAGGAAAAGAGAGAAAGAAGAAAGGGAGTGATAAGGACAAGTTGGGCTGCTGGAGAGGCTGTTAACTATTTATGTTGCTGTGACCCGACGATGTTTTTGATTCTCTCCGGCTTGGACCTTGCTCCACGCTAGTGGGTGCAAGATGCGAGGACAGCAAAAACTAAATATGGACTACGCATTTTTGCCCGCATTTTTTGTTTAAATGAGTGACTTCATTTTTTTTGCTTTCTTTATTTACCTCCACCACAACAACCGGATCATAGTTGAGACGCCAGTATTTGGATCTCCTGACATTATAGCAACTGCAGAACCCGGAAAAGAAATACTGCTTCTGATTTAATCACTCTCCACCGCATATCGCCATTATGGCGACAGAGACCATGACTGCGCTGCCGGCCAAGCAGCTGCACAAACCCCAGAAGACGGCAAAGCTGCCCCCCGAAAACGAACGATATATGAGAGCGTGTTCTGACATTGCAAACGCGCTTATCCAAGAATATGAATCCCAGCGAGACTCCACGAAACCCAAGAAGGATGTCAACCTGAATAAGCTGCGGGGTCAGATATCGAAGAAGCATCGACTGAGTACCCAGCCTCCACTGACAGCCATTATCTCTGCTGTCCCAGAGCATTATAAGAAATACATTCTCCCAAAGTTGATTGCCAAACCGATAAGTATGTGTGATTGGGATAATGTCACTCTATTGCCTTCACACATGCGCTAATAGAAATTGCCTAGGAACATCGTCCGGAATCGCCGTCGTGGCCGTAATGTGCAAGCCACATCGATGTCCTCATATCGCCTATACCGGAAACATCTGCGTCTACTGCCCTGGTGGCCCTGACTCCGATTTTGAATATTCTACGCAATCCTATACCGGATATGAACCAACGTCTATGCGTGCTATTAGAGCTCGATATGACCCCTTCGAGCAAGCGCGGGGTAGAGTCGAACAAATCAAATCACTAGGACACAGTGTGGATAAAGTGGAATACATCATCATGGGGGGGACTTTTATGTCGCTTCCGGAGGATTATAGGGATGGGTTTATATCACAACTACACAATGCGCTTAGCGGCTACCAGACCAAAAATGTAGACGAGGCCGTCCAGGCTGGGGAAATGAGTAATATAAAATGTGTCGGAATCACCATCGAGACACGGCCAGACTACTGTCTCGATACGCACCTGAGTAGCATGCTCCGATATGGCTGCACACGGCTCGAGATCGGCGTACAGAGTCTTTACGAAGACGTCGCCCGTGACACCAACAGAGGCCACACCGTGAAAGCCGTAGCCGAAACATTCAGGCTTTCTAAAGATGCCGGCTTCAAGGTCGTTAGCCACATGATGCCTGACCTCCCTAATGTCGGCATGGAGCGCGACCTCGACCAGTTCCGCGAATACTTCGAGAACCCAGATTTCCGAACTGACGGGTTGAAGATCTATCCCACACTCGTAATCCGCGGTACAGGTTTGTACGAACTCTGGCGCACAGGCCGCTACAAGAACTATACACCAAACGCGCTCATCGACATCGTTGCCCGTATCCTAGCCCTCGTCCCGCCCTGGACCAGAATCTACCGCGTTCAGCGTGACATTCCCATGCCCCTCGTCACCGCGGGCGTGGAAAACGGCAATCTGCGCGAACTCGCGCTGAGCCGCATGAAAGATTTTGGAACAACATGTCGCGACGTGCGCACGCGCGAGGTGGGCATCAACGAGGTGAAGAACAAAATCCGCCCGTCGCAGGTTGAGCTTGTGCGGCGCGATTACACGGCTAATGGCGGGTGGGAAACGTTCTTGGCATACGAGGACCCCAAGCAGGATATCCTCATTGGCCTTTTGCGGCTGCGCAAGTGTAGTAAGACGCATACCTTCCGGCCGGAGCTAACGGGCCAGCAGACCAGCCTTGTGCGTGAGTTGCATGTGTATGGTTCCGCAGTGCCGCTTCATGGTCGGGACCCACGCAAGTTCCAGCATAGGGGGTTCGGCACGCTGTTGATGGAGGAGGCGGAAAAGATTGCTAGGGAGGAGCATGGGAGTAGGAAGATTAGTGTTATTTCCGGTGTTGGTGTTCGGAGTTATTATGCCAGACTTGGATATTGGCTTGATGGGCCGTATATGAGCAAGATGCTGGATCCAGTGAAGCGGGATGGTTTCGACGAGGAGTGCTAAAATGGAGGGATGAAAAAAAAAGGGGAAAAAAAAAAACGAAGACTACCGGTTTGCAATGTTCAAGAGTCGTTGTTTTTCTCTTATCTACCCTCCTCGTATGTATTCGAGTTTCTTTGCACCTTAACATTTCAGGACATTTCATGACGGCGTTTTCCCTAGTCTGAAGGCTCCTTAGCAACGGTTGGTACTGGTTATCGAATTGGCGTTTAAGGAAATTAAAAGGGACAGTGATGCAGCTTACGCCTTCTTCCTATAAACTTGGATTCATTCTATTGCATCTCATTATTCTCATAAGGTATACATGCTAGGGCAGTGGACGATGAATGGGCCAACATATCAAAGGACACGTTTATCCCCTTTCAGCAGCTGGCCAAGCAAACCTGGAAACAATCCGCAATAAATAAACAACAGTATATGTGATATGAGAAAAGTCTGAGTGCCACTGATAGATACAGATGCAAATTCCCAAATGAAGAGTATTTCTATTCTGAAATCGGACAGTGAGACCAGAGTGGTGAGGAGTCGCGAAGGGAGCAATTAAATAGCCACAAAACCGACTTTGAAGTTCTATTGCAAGTACACATTTACTCCATGATGATTAATACACCAAAAATCAAGCAACAGTAAAGATTTACAACATACACAAAACGCCGTTCACAATGGAAAATAAGAAAACAAGGCCCACATGGATAGAAGCGGAGATACGGTGATAGGGTTAGTTGATCGGACATATATAACGTGGGTGCCCGGTAGCCAGAGGCCATAGACCGTAGACACTACCCTGCTTCCGGGATTCTTTCCGCGTTCAGAGCGTAGTCATTCTAGATGTCACGATATGTCATTCAGTAGTTCTCCTATATTCCCGTTTTTGGTGCGTTAACAGATGAGTAGCATGGCACGGCGAGGGTGACAGCTGCTCAGAAAGTAGAACCGATAGGCTTAGATTTCAGTAGGGGATATTCGACAACCGTGCGTACTCCGATGGCACAGTTATCACCAATAAATCCCCCGAAGCCCTATCTATACCCATCGCCCATCCCGGCCAATCAGGCAATATATTATGTCCAAATAATCGAAGGCAACAAGGAAAAGGAAAAAGCCACCCCCAGCAAAATCTATCTCGATCTTCGACGCCGTTACTTTATAGAGAGTAGATGCTGTTTATTAGGTGTAAATTAATGTAAATAACGAAAGGCGCATTTACCTAGTTCAACGAAATTGCCCCTCTTCGACTCGATCGGACGTGTAGGAACGCTTGTATGCCGCAAAATACGATGAAGAACTAAGTAAAAAAAGAGAGTAAATCGGAGTTAATAAATAGGGTAGTGCTACGAAATTGGTGCGCTAGGTATGATTTCCGCGCAAAAGGGCTCGCTGGAAGGAAATGTGGATTACATACTGCGTACACAACAACAGCTGTGAATATCGACGCTGCAACAGCAGTCCCGTCCTCGGGGTCTTTCGTGGAACCAGTTATGGAATGGTGATTGCTCTGTAAACAGGTTGATCGGTTATTCGTCAGTTATATTCCAAAAACCTCTGAGCTTTGCTGTCATCATGGGCAGGATGCTTCAAGGCGGCTGTGTAGAAAGAGTAGCGAGCCTTTGATGTTAAGGCTTCTCCGCCTACACGTTCTGATAGCGTTTAAGTTTCAATATTTGACGTACTTTGAAGAGAGACCCGAGGACTGATAGGATGATGACAGCGAAGATGGAAATGATAAAGCTGTGACGAGAAGTCTCTTGTCAGCCGTGGCTATTCAAGGTCGATATGGGCTTCCTCATCGAGTATGTAGCTAAACTCTTACCAGCTCCAGGCGTTTAACGCCGATACGACGGGCTTCATGCTTCGTAGGGAGATAGATAGATTGGGGGCTCGGGGAGGGGGGGATGGTAGGCAGACAGCAGGCGCGTGGCAAGCTGCTTTTGGAGCTTGTTTGAGGGGCTGCGGCGAGGAGATGAGGGAATCAGGTCCAATAGAGTAACTAGCAGAGGTTTGGTAAAGCGGGAGAGGATAAATGTGAGGTTATCGGGACGGGATCGGATGATGTTGTTGCTGGTGCTTGAAAGTTGATTGTTGCGGGTTGTTGGAAGTTATAGACTGATCCGGGGGTTGGGGCTGGATCGACATCAAGTCCCACTAATTTACTGTTCGGTCAATGAGTCCATGAGATTACAATTATATCTTCCCGTCCGGATGATTATTAAGGCATGGATGTATTAGTTATAATAAGAAATATGTTAATTACAGTATTATGCCTCACTCATTTCAAGGATTCATATTGTCTGAAAGGTTCAACTTCAGATGTATGAAGAGTATGAGAGGAATTTATTTTACAAATGATATTTGAGAACCTGCACTATGAGTGTAGAGACTAATGAAGAATAAGAAACAGTTAATTGATCAAGAACCTGGCTATAAATAATACTAAGCGAGTATTTATATCTCTGCCACATTGTTTCATCAGATGACAAGTAGAGAGAGTCTCATTCAATAGAGAAAGAATTTTGAAATATTCAGATGAATCTTTCAATAGTATATCAACAAAATATAATGTCTGAGACTGCCAACATTACAACATAAATAAGAAAGTCTTCAATGATGATGACAGACATTGATCTGGCTCAATGATTCAGGGCTTCTTTCTCTAGAATATTCAAGTTCTACTCTCTTACCAGCGTACCATCTCTTCATCTGTATCAGAGCTTTCAAAATCTCTTATGAATAGTATTCTTCCTTTGCACCGGATTTGATGAGGAAATCCACAATATGAGGTATCCATCTCCGCCCCATGCTTGATAAGCTGCTCAACCACTTATTTTATGTTCAACCTATCACAGGCAGCAGCAGCAAGAGCGCTGTTGAACATACATCCCTACCCCGATTCCCATATTCACATCCCCCCCAGCATCCAGAAGTAGTTGTACAATTTCTTTGCGACCTGCGAATGCCGCCGCCGCAAGAAGAGTGTCCCACCCTCTTCTTGAACGGATTCATAGCTGCCCCCGACTTGATCAGAAAATCCACCATGTGAATACAGCTCACTAACTTGACACTGCTGTCATGGAAGTATATCGTATTAATTGAATCTGGACTTGCGTATTATCATGCTTCGGAGGTTAATCCCAGTTGGCGAGTAACTACATTGGAAATTCACATCTGCTCCCATACTGAGGAGATGCATGCAAATAGGGATTGACCCAGATGACGCAGCAAGGTACAGCATGTAATGTTGGTGATTACTACACCTACCCTAGTCACGTGCCACCCCAACCTATCCATTTAGTGTAACTCGCGTAGATAGATTACACACACACAACACAACAATGTTATTCTTCAAGAGGTTATGAAGCCCTTCACAAGCAACAAATAACTGCAACAACATGCTAAATTGACATCTCCACACATTATTACAAGCATGCCTAGATGATTTATTGAGTGATTGAACTCATGATTAATCTAAGATTCAGAGAGATACCTGACTTAATAAAAGAATACATGTCTTCAAGACAGAGAAATGAGAAAATATCAGAGTAGTAAACACAAGATCACAGATCACTGTTAATATTAATAATGAATCAGAAGACAGCTTCTGAAGCATTTAAGTTAAATGATATAATTATAAAAGAATGATTTGATAAGTTTAATATATATAAAGACTTAGTTAAAGATATTAGTGAGATATCAGATAATATAGAGAGCTTAAGTAACTGAAACAATAATAGCTCAGTAAGTAAGAAGACTTATATAAGACTAGAAATTACAAGACTTCAGTATAAGATTGAGTGAATGAAGATCAGTAGAAATGATTCTATAGATAATGAGATAGAAGTAGATCTGACAGAATATCTTTAATAGAAAGAGAAGATATCTGTTATAATAAAAGTTCTTAAAGAATTCAGAAGTTAAATAAGACTTATTAAAAGATTAATAGTTCTCACTAAATTTATTAATTACTTAATATAAAGAGAGAAAATTCTTTTAACTGTAGAGTAGTCTGAAATCAATAATATTCTTAAAGATAATAATCTTAATAAGAATATCACTATAAATATATAACATTTCTGAAAAGAATATAATCTTTAATTATATAATTATATATAATCTATAATTACTCTGCAGATCAAGACTCATTTCACTATACTTAAGAAGTTCAAATTATCAGCTTATACTCTATAAATTATTATAGAGAATAACTTTTTCAAGAGATCTACTATACATAGAACTCATTTATTTAAAGAGCTTATTAAAATAATCTTTAAAAGTAAAGAATTTAATAGAGCTTTCATTGAATATTTAATTATTATAAGAACTGATTATATCTGTCTAGAATATAAGATTCTAAATATCATGTTTTTTAACAGACTGCTTATAGAAGTTAACAGAGATTAAGTCTTATTTATAAGAAATTGAATAAATCAAATTGATAAAGATAATACTTAACTCTTAGAGAATGATTTTATAAGTCTGTACTATAATATTCTTTTACAGCTCTCTACTGTAAATAAAGCAAATACTGATATATCTAGAAATTCTATCAATAACATGCAAGATAAGAATAAGAAAGACAAGAATAAAGAGAAAGATAATAATAAGAATAAGAATACTGAATTCAAACCTGAATATAGAAATAATGATATAAGAATCTACTATTACTATTAAAAGATTAATTATATTCAGACTGACTGTTAAAAGAAATACTCTGAGAAATATTCTTTAAATTTGAATTTCAACATCAATAGAAATAAGAATAAAGATAAGAATACAGAGAATACAGATACTGCTTCTGTTTATAATATTATAAAGCAAGTATTTTACATTAAAGAAAAGGCCTATATAAGTGATCAGACAGAAAAAAATACCTGAATTTTAAACTCTGAATCAGGTATTTATATCATATCTCACAGAGATCTTATTATAACAAAACCTTAGAAGATGAAAGTAATGTTGAAAATAATAGATAGAACAGTGATCTCTGCTATAGCTATAGAAAATACAAAGATTTCAGTGAAAGAAGCAGATATGCTGTTAAATAATATTTACTATATTCTGAAGTTAGAAGTGAATCTCATGAGTATAAATAAGCTTATACATCAGAATTATATCTATAAGCAGTTAATATATAAGAATAATTATACTATATTAATTATGTCTTCTGATCACATGTTCTTATTTACAGCAAGATTAAATAAGAATAATATCTATAAGATAAAAAGACTAGTTATATACAGAGACTTAATCTAGTTTACTATACTCAATGATGATTTTAAATCTATAAACATATTACAGATGAAAGATGACATAATATTAATACTATCTGAAAGAAATAATATAAAGATTATAGAACTTATAATAATATAACAATATTAAAAGTTAGAATATCTAAATTCTGCAGATATTGTAAAAATAATAGCAGATTCATATCTAGAAATGAGAATTATTGATTAATAAGCTTTATCATTCTGCAAAGTCTGTGTTTAGATAAAAATAATATATTCAATCTTTATATCTATAATATAAGCTATTAAACTAATAATGAGATTCTTCATTGATCTGATAGAGAATGAAAAAACACTTTTCAACAGAAATAACACTCTCACTAGAGAGAGTGTAAGCTACTGATTAAGTATAATAGATAATATAATCTGTTATAGATGAGTAATTCTTATAATAAGAAAGAGAGAATCTACTGCAAGATTAATAAACTTTATTATAAATATTAAGATAACTATATAATGTTGAGTTGAAACTCTATACTGAAATGATGAAGAAGAGTTTAAAAGTCAAGAACTTAAGATCTACTATCAGAGTAAAGAAATAATGTATGAAATAACTATATCTGATATATTATAATTAAATAACTCAGTGAAACATATGAATTGAATAGTTATAGAAAAGATATGAAGTCTACTATTTAATAGTGAATTAAAAAGAGAACTTTGAGATAAAGTAATACAAGCTGTGATTATGATAATCAACACATTCTCAATATTAATAAAGATATTTAAATGTAAGAAAGAAACATCACTTATATCTTTTAAAGTGTGAACTGAGATGTAATCTTCTATTCATTGAATACAGAGATGAGAGTGCAAGGTCTATAAGAAGAATTTGAAAGTATTAAATAAGCTCATAGATAGAACTGACAGCAGAGAATAGCAGCTGATTGAATATCAAGAATTACATTAATATTGTGTGTGAGATTCTGTTGTACATTATCTTAAAATTGCATAAGATATTATATTTAATGAAGCTCTTGACATAGATGCAAATACATCTATAAATACAGTGAGAGAATTCAATGAATTATCTGATAAATTAAACATTCTGAATGTTAGAGAGAAATGATAGCACTGCTTACTATAATATCTAGTAAAGAAAAAGTCAGATGTTTTGAAGATAATTATAAATGAAAACTTAGAGAATGTAATTAATTCAATCTATCTTCTAAATAATAAGACACAGTTTGTTATGAATGAAGAGTCTGAAGACTCTGTTAATAAGAATGATTCTATTCTAAGTATTCTGACAGACTGATTAACTACACTGACAGAAGTCAAGAGAAGCTCAGACTGAGACTATTAACATAAGATAATAAAAAAGAAGATTAAGATATTTGAATAGAAGAAGATATATATTATTATTAAGAAGATCTCAGAAATGAATATTCTTATAGATAAATGAGTATATAATTAAAAATTTAATAATAAGAGAGAAATTATTCACTTTAAAGCTCACTGAGTGATTAGAGAGTTCTTACAATAGCAGAGTATCTATTATACAAGATTATATACTGCAGTGATATCAGAGTCTATATTACACAGTCTATTCACTATATCAACTGTCAAAGAATGAAAGATCAAATCAATTAACTATGTATTCATATTTTTAAATGATATACTATTACAGAATGTGATGATCTATATATAACTACTCACAGATATTAAGCACAGCAGAGAGAGCTTGATGAGACTACTCTATCAGAGTCTATATAAAATGAAGCAAGCTGTGAGAGTATAATATTTTCTAATAACAGAACATCTTATCACATTGAGATTCAAGATATTATCTTATAACAGCAGATTTCTATATTACTCTGTTCATAAGATCTATCTGATATTGCATGTTAATGATTGTCAGATGACAGAATCTCAAGAACAGTAATTAGACTGAGTATTGAGAGAGAATGTAAAGAGATTTGAGACAAAGAATATCAAAGAGATCAAGCTATATCTTAAGATGAAGATTAAATATCAGAGAAATGATGATCTAGCAATTACATAGAGCTGTTATATTGAGAAGATTCTTGAAGATTTTAGTATGAATAAGATAAATCCAGCTGATACTCTGATAATAGCTGATATACAACTGAAATTCTCATCTGATGAGAGAGAAGAATTGAATGATGACTTTACAGCTATAAGATATCATCAAGAATTGAGATCATTGCAATATTTAGTCTTAAGCAGCCGGTCAGACCTGGCATTTACAGTCAACTATCTCTCACATTTTAACTCATGTTTATACAAGGCATGTTGAGCAGCATTGAAGCATGTTCTACATTATGTCAAGAAGATGAAAAACCATGACATATTGTATAAGAAGAAGATAGAAGATGGTCTGAGTTCTGTGATATACTATGATTCAGACTGAGCAAGAGCAGATCTTCAATACAAATCAACTATCAGCTATGTTATATTGATTAACAGGTCATCAATCTCATAACAGTTACAGAGACAGACATCTATTACTAAATTAATCACAGAAGCTGAATATATTAGAGCTAGTAAGACAGCTTGTGAGATAATCTGATTGAATGATATGTTATATAACACTGAGTTGATAAATGATGAAAAAGTGAAAATATACTCACATCTATAAGTTGATAATAAGAGAGCAATTGATCTAGCAAAGAAGAAATTCTTAACATGAAGATTACATCACATTGAGATTAGATATCATATTCTTCACAATTTGATTGAAAAAGAAGAAATTATGATGAAATATATTGATTCTACAGTGAATATAGCTGATGAGCTTATCAAGTCACTGATGAAGCCTGCATTTGAAGATTTTATCAAAAGAATTGATTTAAAAGAGATTAGAAAGAAATGATTGAATGATAATAATAATACAGCAAATCAATAAATTTTACATATATTTCTTGATTTTTACAGTTATTGCTGTACAGATGTCTTTTCTAATGAGAAAATCAGAGTCTGATTCATATAATTAATTATTATTGTATTTTTGAAAGATTTGAGAATGAGAGAGGCCTCAGGTGGCAGCTTATTATAGGCTATGATATAGTAAGAGAGAGTATTGATAATTACTACACTTACTCTAGTCATGTGTCACTCCAACCTATTCATTTAGTGTAACTCGCGTAGATAGATTATACATATACAACACAACAACATTATTCTTCAAGATGTAAGACCTAGGGCTTAGAGCATGCTTACGTACACATCATGTAACTCACAGAAGCTGCAGCATCTTATACTCATTCTCTGCTTCTCTACTATCTAACCGTGCCATGCTTACTCACTCTCTGTAGTGAGTGCATCACAGTGTACAGAAAATCACACTGTATAGAAAATATTTTCAATATCTTCATTCTTCATCTTTAAATAATTATTATTAATTATAATCATGTCTAAATCTTCTAATTATACTGAGAAGCAGTTATAAAGAGCTGTTAACATATATAAAAGTAATTTAAAATTAAAAATCATATCTCTGTTATAAGAATTCAAAGTCTTATATATTATCTTATATAAGAGAATCAATGAGAAGAAATTAAGAACTATAAGAGTTTCACTGAATTGAGTATTGAATAACAGTCAGAAAGAGATAATTAAGATATAAATTCATCAGTTAAATATTAATTTTTACTCACTTATTATTAAGTATATCTGTAAGAAATCTCACTTCTTACAGATTCTTTACCTCTAATTCTATCTTTTATATAATTAATAGAGTTAGCAGCTCTTGACTATATATAACTATATAGACTGAAGTTTATAAATACTATTTATAACTTAGCTTGAATACTATTATACTTTTAACTTCTATATTTTATCTTTCTACTGTGAATACTTCTAGTAGTTAATAGTATATATTATATTAAGCTGCAAATATCTGAATAATTATCTATGAGTACTTATTCTTACATTTTAAACTTAGTCAGTCAGTAACTGTTTATTATAACTGAAAGAACTAGAAACTTATATACTTTAATCTCTGTGAATTCTACTATTAACACTTAGAAGTAGTTATCTGAATTATGAATAATTCTTATAAAAGAAGTCTCAGAGAACTTATTAATTACTTACAGAATATTATTCTCTATATCTGTGATAGAGAAACTCTTCAAACTTATAAATAAATCAATTTCAGTGAAGAATATTCTTAAGCATCTCTTACAGAATTAAGCTATTTTTTTATAAGAAATACTTACTATCTATAAACATTCTTAAATCAGATCTCTAGACATAATCTTCAGAGATACTTATAAACTGAAAAGAAACTTTCTTAAGTTATAATTATTTAAGATTACTTACTGAATTATAATCTATAAAAGCTTTTATAAGTTTGTATTTGAAATTGACACATAAGCTCAGCTGTGTGATATAAAAGATAAAGAAGCTGTTATTTATATAATAACAGATCTTTACTATACTGAAGTCAAGAACTGATTAAATTATTTAGAAAATGAATATAAGAGATCTTACTGATCTATTCTCAAGATCTATTTAGAGAATAAGTTAAGAGACTTTATAAGTTAAACAGAGAATATCTGAGTTATAATTATTAATATTAGAAAAAGAGATAAGAAATCTGATAAAGACTACTTACAGTACTTTATAAAATTATAATATAAATTAAGATCTGTGAAAACAGAGTTCTGAAACAAGATCTGAATAATAATATTTATAAAGAAACTGAATAAAAATATATAGAATAAGCTTATTAAGTAAGACTTTAAGTTCTTAACTCTGAAGAAATTAATAACTCTTATTCACTGTTTATAAATTACTGTAAGAGTTATAGATCTGTGAAGAGTAAATCATTGACTGATTTTATAAGAGTTAGAATAATAGAGAACAGATTTATCAGAGAAAGATAATAAGATATAGAGAGATTTATATCTGACTGCTGAGTAGAGAGAGAGAGCTTTATAAGCTTCTGTAAACAGAGTGTATAATAGAGAGATTAAGAAAAAGAGTCTCTACTTTATCTGTTCTAAATCAGAATATCTCTATACAAACTGTTCAGATAAATCTAAATAAGAATTTAAGAAGTTATAAACAGAGTCAGCAACAGTCTTCTTAAGAGTCTTGAAGTTAATATCTGAATTTGTTACTTCTCTGATGAAAATACTTACTTATAAGAAGAGACTACACTGCAGTACTACTGTCTCACAAGTATAAAAAGTATTAATGAACTCAGAATCTCAGGTCACTATAGTGTCTCTAAAGCTCACAGAGTAAATAAGCTGAATGATGAAAACTGAGAATCTGCTCTTATAATAAGCAGAGTATGAGAACTCAGATCTGAGAGCTGAGAGACTTATAAGAGTTATTTTTGAATTATAAGATCTCTTCAGAATCTGAAGAAAATTTATGAAAACTATGATTATTATAAATATCACAGATAATATATACTTAGAACTTGTATAACTTCAAAGACATAATCTATACATAGCTGTTTATAAGTTAGGTTTATACATCTGATCAGTGTTGATAAACTCACTTATAAAGATAGAATCAGTTAATGCTGTAGAGTTGATTAGAGAAGATAAGCTTATCTATATAATAACTTTATAAATGTCTGAGAACTTTGCAGTTATAAAAACTGAGCTTCAGATATCAGAGAAATACTGAGATCTCACAGAGATATTCAGCTCAGTAAAGACAGCTGAGCTCTCTTCTCACTGTGAGAAGAATCTAATAATAGATTTAATAAAAGAGTAGAAACTCTTCTGAAGATTAATCTATAAGCTCTCTCATTATAAGACAGAGATCTTACAGGCCTATATAAAGAAGAATTTAAAGAATGACTTTATCTAATCTTTACAGACCTCTGTGAGAGCCTCTGTGATATTTATGAAGAAGAAGAATAAAGATCTCAGATTATATATAGATTACTGTAATCTGAACTTTAAGATAATAAAGAGTTACTATCTTCTATCTCTGATTGAGAATGTGATCAATCATCTCATGAGAGCTGTTATATTCACACAACTGAATATGATCAATGTATATACATAACTGTGAATACAGTCTGAGAATGAATGAAAGACTGTCTTTAGAACTGCACTGTGTAACATAATGAAACCGAAGTGATGACTAGTCAGCGGCGTCACATAGAAATAGTTGTTGAGAAGCTGTATGAGTGAGCTTGACTATCTTACTTGAATAGCAAGCTCATAGACTACAGAGTTATTGCAAGAATATCACAGATATGATACTTAGTATACTAAAAAGATTGTATGAGAAATGCAGTAACTCTTATATATATTTCAGTAGAAGAAAAACAAATCACTGACTTCTTTGATGAGAAGTCAGTATCTAGCTATTCTATATAGATAATGAACAGATACTCTTCTCTTATTTCATAAGTAAGAATAGCCAGAGTGATATCTCAGCAGTGTCTCACTATCAAGAAAGAGTAATCTGCTGATCTTGTATAGAAGTAGAGTTCTTATATTCATCAATTAGATCTTTCTATGATATATTCAAATAATGTTATAGAGTGATTAAAAACTGATTCAAACAGTCTGTGAGATAAATGAAATTATTCACATAAAAGTGATAAGTCATGTGAAACTGTAACAGAGTCTTAGAACAGCTGAGAGTGTGACAATGTTCTTCTCTTTAAGAATATAGTCTCAATACTCTCAAGATTACTGAATTAGAAGTTATCTTTATTATATAGTAATAATTATCAATTCATTGACAGTGTATATACTGTGTGTGATATAAAGAAATAGATGAGTTTTTCTGCTGACTGTGTAGATCTTTCTTTCTTATCTCTATTCAAATTAAACATATGATAAGTGAGTTTCTTATATATTGATTTGAAATGTGAAAAATATAGTTAATAAGAAACTTACAGATCTCTCATCATATTCTGTTCTATATATGAAATTCTCTGCAAAAGTGATATATTTTAGAGATATTACTAACAGTAGTGATAGGATTTTTTAAAAAGATTCTCTCTCTTTATAACATATTTTTCTTCTTTCTTCTCTCAATTATAACAGTAAGTGTATGAGAGTATCATTCTTGAAAGATAATAAAGAGCTTATTCTGACATTTTCTAGTGATCAAATGTCTTTGTAGTACAGCTGTGATCTCTGTGACTATCAAGAAAGCCAGGTTGAAGACAGAGACAGCAGTGTCAATAAGCTGCAGAAGCACTGCTCTTATTGTCATATCTTCTTCTTCTTCTTCTACTTCTCTTACAGCTGTGGCAGTAGTCACTGTGTCTTACAGTGAGATGTCATCTCTTCTGTCAGTCAGTTCATCTGTGTTCAGTTCTTTCTCTGCTCTCTTCATCACTGTCATAACATCATTCTCCTTTTCAGTCAACACAGTGATGTATGACCCTGTGTGATCATTCAGAGAGAATCTTGAGAAGAGCTTAATTTCAGAAATAGCAGCTCTGAGAAGCTCAATTCATAGTTTCTCTCTTATGATACATCTGAGCCCTGCTCAGAATGCTGCTGAATTGAGTTCATAGAGTTCTACAGTCTCTTTATCTTCACTCTGTGAGAAGGCTTCAGTGTAGTTTCTGATCAGTATTATCACATGTCTGCACTATGCTAAGCAGCTGAAGAAAGAAGAGATCTTATACATCTACTTCTTCTCTCACTCTCATTATTTTTATTGTATCTATAACAACAACTTCTGTCTCTCTGTAAGTATTATCTCACAGAAAGACATTATATCAGCTCTGATAAGAAGCTCAGATACTCAAGCAGTACAGAGTGAGAATCTCAGAGCTTTAAGTGTTAACAGATTCTGCCAAGACTGAGAAGGTCTCTCTTGCTTGTCTGTAAAAGAAGACAAAAGTATGAATCTCTGAGATGAAAAAATATCTCAGAATGACTGATCTTAAGAAAGAATTGATCAGTACTGCTGTTGAAAGTGTTATGAAGATTAATCACTGATTGAAGAGAATCTCACTTTAATTGAAACAGATAACTGAGATGCTTTATAAGTTAATAAGTTAATATTTCATATATTTCTCATATTCTTCTACAGTGCTGCAGTACTAACTTCTTGACAGATAAAGATATCAGTATCAGAGACTTCAACAGTGAAGAATAAGTTTGATAAGAATGTGATTATTAATAAGTAAGGTCTGATCTCTCTTTTTTACTTTTTCAGTGAACTGCAGTCTTATTAGAATAGCAGCAGTCTGCAAATCAATAATATTAATCTTTTTATTAATTTCAAATATTTCTTTTCTTTAATCACTTCAGGAATTTTACACTTATATAGTCTTGTTAAACTTCTAAAAAATTCTTTAAGAGAAAATAGAAGAAGAGTGTTACAGAGTTTACAAGATGTCAGCTTATCACTGCAAGATCATCTCTGAAAAAACTCTTTGAGAAAAAATGAGAAGTCTTAAGCAGTATTTCTTATTCAATGTCTCTGATATGTAACAGAGTAATCTTTACTAGCTGTCTCATAGCTTGCAATCTCTTTCTCAGCATTTTTCAAATACTCAAGTGATTCTCATGAATTCTCTGACAATGAATAATTTTCTTATTTAATGAGATATTGAAGCTTGCTGTAATATGTTTACTTATTCAATATTTTCTTTATAAGATATTCAGTATTATTCTTGATCTTAATACTATCTGACTGAGACAGCTCTGTCTCAGAACATTGCTTATAGAGCTTTAAATAGAAAATATGAAAAACAGAATAAATTGATTTCAATTCTGTGAGTAATTTCAACTTATATATCTGCTTATTCATCACTCTTGTTATCAGAAAAGATTCTAGTCATTACTTACTAAGCTTCTTATATAATCTTATTATCTTGATATTCTTTACTGAAAGTAGCACTTGATTTTCTATTGAGAACTTTATTAAAAGATGTTTTCAATTATAGTATTCTGTTTACTACTTCTGAACATAGCAGATACTTTTCATCATCTTCTCATGAATTTTATTCAAAAGTTTCAATCTCACTTTTACTTCTGACACTGAGAAATACTCTGTTCTCTGTATCTGTTTAATATTCTGACTATCTATCTCTCTCTTTGAAATGTTGTCTGTGACATTACTGAGTAACAAAGAATTATATTCATAATAAGCATAGAAAGAAGATACTTTTAAGATTACATTCTTTACATTATTATATATAAATTCAGCAGTCAGAAGATGTTTAAGTCAATCATTCTGATAATATAAATAGAATGCTTAAAGATGCTGTTCTACTGTCTGATTCTGATGTTCAGTCTGATCATCTGTCTGCAGATGAAATGCAGTACTCAGGAAACATCTTATTATAAGATGATAGTAAAAAGCTGACCAGTATTTACTGATAAAGAGGAATTCTTAATCTGTTATCAATGATTTCAGAGCACTGTGATTATGAATAATGATATTTAAAAACAGGTCAGTCAATTCAGAGGCTTTAATCTTTTTATAAGTAGAGATATATTTTATCATCTTTATAAAATAATTAACAATGATCAAAATTGAGTTATATTCTTTGACTCTTGTTGACTTCAGCAGATCAACTATGAAATTTATTAATAGATTCTGTCATAAGCTCTTTGAAACAGACAGTGATATCAACTCACTGTATTACTTATACTGTGAGATCTTTATTCTTTAACAGATATTATAAGTCTTAACATACTCTTTGACATCTATCTGAAGCTTGTTTCAAATGTATTTACATTTTAAAAGCTTTTCAGTCTTCTCTAATCTGAAGTGTTCTGTATAAGAATTATTATAATGAATTCTTAATAACTTCTGATACATCACTCTACTATGAGAAATGAAGACTGAATTATTCAGCAGTAGAAGTTCACATTCTTCTAGTTATTAGTGACTTGATTTCTTAGCAGCACTGCTCTGCTCAGAGTCTGTCTCTTTTAAGTTTAAATCAGATTCTTTCTTCTTCAACTTCTGAATTCAAGCTATAGTAGAGATATCTCTCTTCTGTAACTTATCAATGAATTTTAAAAGTAGTTGAGTTAAAAGATTATAGACTGTTTCATTCTTTATCAATTCAATAATAGTAAGATATAATATGAGAGACTTATTATCTTCAGTGTCAGTTCTCTGCAGAGACTCAGATTTTCTTTCATCTTCTATACTGAGTTGTGCAGCTGCCTTATCAGTGCTGTTTCTAAGCTTCAGAGAATCTCAATTCTCTGCAGCCAGCTTCTTCTGTAGTGATGACAGAGATTCTTTTATAGAATTCTTCTTTACATTAATAATATTATAATCAGACTGTCTAGACAGTGTGTTAGCAGAATTAAGCTAATCTGAATAATATTAAATATAGAAATCATACTCTGAAAGCAGCTCTGCTCATCTGACTTAACATTCTATCAAGCTCTTTGTTGTTAAGAAGTAACATAGATTTGTATAATCAGTGAGAACTTGCACTGAATACTTACTACTCTGAAGATAATGTCATCAGATCTTAAAGAATTCAACAATTACTAATATCTCTTGATTATGAATATCATATCTTCTCTGTATAAGTAATAACTTCTTGAAGAAGAAGATCACTGATCTTTATTCACAGTGTCTTATAGACTCTGTGAATAAGTCTTCTCTCACAGATATTTCATTATCTGTATTCTCAGAGATGATTATTCTCTGATTCTTTTAATATTGAAAGGTCTTCAGTGTCAACTGTGAAAAGATTTCATAGATTTCATTTCTGAATACATCAGTCTCATACTAACTGAGTAAGTCAGAGTTAAAGTGATTCAGTATTATAATATCTGTAAAAGCTTGTTTTAATTCTGTAAATATCTGCATAATATCTTGAGTAAGAATAAATAGTTCTGTTTTTCTGTCTTTCACACTTCTCTTTAACATATCTGTAAGAGAGGCAGTAATTCATGAATATGTATAGATGAATTATCTGTAGAAATTCACAAATTCTAGAAACATCTGCATCTCATGATACATCTGCAGTGCTGGTCAGTTCTCAATGACAGAGACCTGACTTCTGTTCATTGAAATGCTGTTCATCTTAATAATATAATCTAAGAAATCAATCTTCTGCATGTAGAATGAGCATTTTTCAGTATTTACATAGAGTTGATACTGTCTCAAGCAACTCAACACTTCTTGAATATGAATATTGTGTTCTTTCTCTGTTTTTAAGAAGATTAGAATGTTATTTAAGTATACTATGCAGAAGATGTTGACAAGGCCTTACAGTGTCTCATTTATATAGATCTGAAAGATAACTGAAGTATTACAAAGATTAAAAGATAAAACAAGATATTCAAAATTGCTGTACTTAGTATAAAAAGCTGTTTTTCAAATGTTGTCTTCATTAACTCTGATTCTATGATAGACATCTTATATATTAATTTTTGAGAACATCTTTGCTTCAGATAATCAGTTGATCATCTTGTCAATTAATGATAATGAATAGTGATTCTTAATCATCATCATTTTGAGGCCTCTGTAGTCTATACATAGACATAGTCTACTGTTCTTCTTGAGTATAAAGAGTATAGACATCTCTGTCAGACTCTTTGATAAGTGTATTCAGTTTTTTGATTATGCTTTCTCAAGATATTTACACAGAATATTTAATTTCTTTACAGACAAGTTATAAAGAGATCTGTATAGCACTGTTACATCATCTTCAAGACAAATCTTATATTACATCTTGATATCAGAAAACTTCACTACTTCTCTTTCTGAAAAGACATTCTTATAATCTGTAAAGAGATATTATATACATCTATCTTCAATAACAGATACTGCTGCTAATCTTGTAGTGAGAGTGATGACTTCTTCACCTGTTCTCAAGTCTCAGTCATCTACTATACAGTATATTAACTCTATCTTTTTCTCAAGATTCTTCTGATGAAACTCTTCAGATTTCACTATTACTATCTCTTCATCAGTGAGATGATACTGTCTAGACTGACCGTGTGACCGTGTCTGGGACCAGGACCAGATTTTTTGATAGTCCCATTACCAATTCGACCGATCCCATTACACGGTTTTAACATTCAATAGTAGTCCCATACTGTTCCAGTGGGACTTACTGTCTACTCTTGTCACATTTTCCAAATGAGACCATGATTTCCACTTCTCAATTTAAATTATTTTTATTGCTTTAAATGACTTTAAATCTCATTTGAGTGTTACCAAAAAGTGTTACTTTTTAAAAAATTAAAAATAGTCTAAAAAAAACCTTAAAATGTCTAAAAATAGTAACTTTATGCCAAGAATGGGACTAAATGGAACCAAATGGGACCACTTTCTCATTTTTTTCAAGTCATGGTTTCATTTTAAGATCTCATATATGGTCACTTTGCATGTTTTTTTAATGACTAGTCCCAGCGGGATTCACGCCAAGAAATGTATGGGACCAGACCAAATGGGACCAAATGTGAAATTCATGGTCCCGGCGGCCAGTCTAATACTGTCACATCTGAGTGACTCAGTCAATGAGAGAATTATTTTCTCTTAATCACAGAAGATCTAGAATAATATTCTTATCTATAATATTAACTGTATGAAGAAGTAGACTGCTCTTCTTGAAGATTTCTTCTGAGTCTGTAATTACACACTTCACTTGAATTATGTTAAAATGATGACATTTCATTTCATCAGTAAATTTTATATAATCTGATAAGTCTATCTTCTTTCAACTCTTTATCAAAGAAAAGAAATAGAATATGAAGTTGATATTCATTCTGAAGTTGAGTAGGCATCTCACTGATATCTTCTCATTTGAGATATTTATTGTGATTATAACATGAACTTGAAGATATGAGAATTATTAATTCTTTATTTCTTTCTCTTCTTTATCTTTCACAGATACATTTATCAGAAGAGAAGTTAACTTTAAGAAGATATCTTCTCAGTTTCTTCTCTTCTTCAGCTTCTTACAATCACTAGTATAGTAATCATCAGCTTCACAGTTAAAACAGAGATCTTTATTAAATCTTTTTTAATATTTCTTTACAGTAAGTGAAGAATCAGAATACTTGAAATTCTTCTTTACTTTCTCTACACTGAAGCTGTCACAGTGTTATTTAGATCTCATCATTGATTACTTAGAAGAGATCTTATTAGCTCTTTTCTTAAAGAATTGATTATTCAAATAAATCTAAGAAGTTAGATTAACAAGCTCAGTGTGATTAATTAATGAACTCTGATACTGTGATATTATTATCTGTACCTTGTGAGTCAGCTTCATAAGATAAAGCTGTGTTATTAATTGATTTAAATCATTAGCTAATTTCTCTCAATATTCTTCAAATCTTATATTGAAATTGAAAGGATTCTCATCATCTTATTAATATAATAAGTTAAACTGCTATGCTGCTGTGAAGCTGTAGTTACAGTGATCTTTAATTTAATTCAGTAGAAAGTTCTTGAATTCTTCTTAAATTATTACAGTATCAGTACACTCAAGCTTTCTCTTCTTAATAATCTAAGTAGTTACAGAGATGTCTTCAAGAAGATTGACAGTGTATATTACTTATATCTTATAAGTATTATACTAGCTTGAATTAAGATGAAATTTTCATTCAAGAATATAAGTAAAGCTGTGAAATTCAGATAATATGTTTTCTTTGTATCTTGAAGAATCTCTGATCTTAATCTCTCTATCTTCATAATAGATGTAGATGTGTAGAGGCTGCAACAGTAGTAGAATGATTGAAGAGCTCATATCAAAGTATACAGCAGGTTCAGAAATCTCAGATTTCTATCAGAATAGAGATATATACACTCTAGAGAATAATGTAGAGTTTCTCTTAGAGAGTGAAGTCAGATCAGTCTCAGTATAAGTGTATGAGATTATATCAGTCTGTTAGAGCTCAACTGATTCAAACTTATAATCAGATTAAGTAATTCAAATTATAATATAATGAAACTGAAGTGATGACTAATCAGCAGTATTACATAGAGATAGTTGTTGAGAAGCTGTATAAGTGAGCTTGACTATCTTGTTTAAATAGCAAGCTCATAGACTACAGAGTTATTATGAGAATATCACAGATATAGTACTTAGTATATTAAGAAGATTGTATAAGAAACACAGTAACTCTTATATATATTTCAGTAGAAGAAAAATGAATTACTGACTTCTTTAATAAGAAGTCAGTATCTAGCTATTCTATATAGATAATGAGTGAATACTCTTCTTTCATTTCATGAGTAAGAATAGCTGAAGTGATACCTCAGCAGTGTCTCACTATCAAGAAAGAGTAATCTGCTGACCTTATATAGAAGTGAGATTCTCATATTCATCAATCAGATCTTTCTATGATATATCTGAATGATGTTATAGAGTGATTGAAAACCGGTTTGAACGGCCTGCGGAATGGATGAAATTATCCGCATGAAAGCGATGAGCCGTGTGGAATCACAACAGAGCCTTGACGCGGCCGGGAGTGTGACACACTGAGATTGTTTGAATATCTAGTGATATCTTTTGATTTGACTAATATCTTCACAGTATTTCAGTCTTTTATTAATAAAACACTTTATGTATATCTGAATGTTTTTGTGATAATATATCTGAATGATGTGATAATATACTCTATAAAGAAGAAAGAACACACTGAGCATGTATGAAGTGTGTTAAAGGTCTTAGATGAGACAGAACTGTATATTAAGCTTGTAAAGTGCAATTTCAGTATCTGTTGAATTAATTTCCTAGAATATGTAATCACTGTAGATGATATTCAAATGAAATCTTCATAGATTGAGACTATTCTATTATGACTGAAGTTAACTAGTATTTATAAGATTCAGATCTTTCTGAGCTTTGTGAATTTCTATAGATGATTTATCTTTGTGTTTGTAAGAATCTTCTTAACTCTTATAGACATGCTGAAGAGTGAAAATAAGAATAAGTCATTCTGTGAATGAAGAATGAAAAGATTATTAAGAAGAAAGAGCTATAAGAACTTTCTTATTTCAGAAGCTCACAGAGTTTTTATAAGATTGAAATAGATATTCACAGATACAGTGATACTGTTTCACTTTGATTTCTTACTATTAATCAGATTGAAGATAGATATCTTCTTCTTTATAATTTCAGAAATAGTCTTATAACTATAGTTAAATAAGAACTGGATTTCAGTGACCTTTTTCTCATAGAAGATGTAACTTATGAAGATTAACTATGACATTTATAATCAGAAGCTTCTTATGATAGTGAAATTTTTTCATCACTAATATCACTACTTTGAGAGTCTTATAACAGTGATTACTGTTAGAACTGTTTATAATAGCTTATAACAGTTTACTTCAATCAAGAAACTCTCACAGTGATAGATTTACTGAGTTCAGAGACTGAGTGAGTTCTGATTCAAGATAGAATATATCAAGAGAACTAAGAACTCAGTGAACAGACTCTCTCACAGGTCAGACTATGTTAAGAAGATCAGAATAACAGATATAGAGAGACTAGAGAAGATAGAAAAGCTTTACAGAATACTCAGACTGAGTGTTATAAAGAGATTGACTGAAGAGTCTCTCAATTCCTTATAAGAGAAGAGAAAGAAGAAAGAAAAGAAGTCTGTATAACTACTCTCTATAACACTGAGAGTTAACACTCTGAGAATCTCTGCAAGAATTCTTGAAGAGAGTATCTATAATCTGAAAAGTTTGCAGACTTTGAGAAGCATTGTGAAAGACCTGATGTAAGAAGAAACAGAGTATAAGTCTTTATAAGATCTTCTATTCAGATTGTCTGAACTGCAACTGAAGAATGAATATACTCAGTATATTCAGAAACTGCTTATAATAGAAATCAACTCTGCAGAAACAAAGAATTGAAGAGACTTAAATAATCTCTTAAAAAGAGAGAACTGAATTTATGTACCTATAAATGAGTTTCTATACATAGAACTTATTAAAAGATATTATAACTCTTCTCTAGCAGATCATTTTACAGATACTAGAACTTATAAGTTGCTTATAAGAAAATACTTCTAACTGAAGATATAAGAACTTATGAAGAAGATAGTGAATTCTTATACTATTTATCAGAATTTATGAGTAATATAATTCAGATTATATGAAGAACTTACTTCTCTACTCATCTCATGAGAATCTTAAGAACAGCTAGAAATGAACACTCTTATAAGTCTCTCTGAAAGTAAGAACATATATAATGCCTGCTTTGACAGTGTGCTGATGATAGTGAATTACTTTATTAAGATAACACACTTTATATTCATCTGCAAAAACTTGAAGTTAAAGAATTTAACTTATATCTTTATCTGCAATGTGATTCAGTTACATGAATTGTCTGTGAACATTGTCTCAGATAGAAGATCAATCTTTGTAGAGAAGTTCTGATCTGATCTGATAACTATACTGAAGATATTATAAGATCTTAGCATGACTTTTCATCAACAGATAGATGATCAGATAGAATATCTGATGAGTATATTAAAACAGTATCTGCAGTGCTTTATCAATTATAATTAGAATGACTGAGTGTATTAATTATCATTTATAAAGTTCATATACAACAACTCAAAGCATGTTAGTACAGATAAAACTCTCTTTAAGATACTTACTAAGACTTATCTGCAGATAATCTTGATAGATCTGTAAGAGTATACTATAGAGTGTGATAATACCTGTGAACAGACTGAGAGAATTCAGAATATTCAGAAAGAAGCTCATAAATTCTTGAGAAAGACTTAAGAGTATCAGAAGAGATACTATGACTTCAAGTATATTATAAAGAGTTTTAAGAAAGATAATGAAGTCTGACTGAGTTTAGAAAATATTATTATACAGAAATCTAGTAAGAAGCTGAATCTCTTATAGATGGAATCTCATAAGATTATAAAGAAAGTTAGTTCACAGTTTTACAGATTAAAACTGCTATCTGAGTTGTAGATATATAATATTTTTTATATCTCTTTACTCTGTAAATATAAGAAATTCTCAGAAGAGAACTCTATAACTCATTACTCTATTTATAAAGCACTAGAGAGTGAAAGAGAATATCAGATTAAAGAGATTATTAACTCAGAGAAGTGAGATTATAAGCTCTAATTCAAGATTCAGTAATAAGAATATTCTGAGCCCCGGTGACTGAATGGTTAATGCGGTCACTCAGTAGCGCCTTGGCGTGGGAAACCAAGGCGCGTGGGTTCGAAACCCGCAGGGGATTAGACTAGCCGCCGGGACCATAAATTTCACATTTGATTCCATTTGGTCTAATCTCATACATTTCTTGATATGAATCCCGCTGGGACTGGCTATTAAAAAAACATGTAAAGTGACTATATATCAGATCTTAAAATGAAATCATGACTTGAAAAAAATGAGAAAGTGGTTTTATTTGATCTCATTTAGTCTCATTCTTAGCATAAAGTTACTATTTTTAGACATTTTAAGGTTTTTTTTAGACTATTTTTAATTTTTTAAAAAGTAACACTTTTTGATAACACTCAAATGAGATTTAAAGTCATTTAAAGTAATAAAAATAATTTAAATTGAGAAGTGAAAATCATGATCTCATTTGAAAAATGTGACAAGAGTAGACAGTAAGTCTCACTGAAACAGTATGAGACTACTATCTAATGTTAAAACTGTGTAATGGGATCAGTTGAATTGGTAATGAGACTATCAAAAAATCTGGTCCTGGGTTCAGACACGGTCACACGGTCAGTCTACAGAGAATACATTAAATCCGGAACTCAAGCACCTCAGGTTTCTAATAAATACAGAGGTGTACAAATCGCTTCAATGAATCGCTCTATGTTCCTGGGCTGGGAAGTTATTATTGCATGTATCTAATTGTCACTTCTTTGTATTTTCCTATGTTCTTGTTATCTTGGCGTGGTCTCAACACCTGTATTTCCTCCTGTATAATCAACACTTAACCTGTATTTAACATCACGCAAGGACTCATTATAAGCTCCGCTTGCCTATGAGTATAATGGAAGAATAATAATAATAATAATAATAATAATAATAATAATAATAATAAGAATATTCTGATAAGATGAATGAGTTTACTTGAGAATCATTTGAGTAGATAAAATATCTGCAGAAGCTGAGACATGACTTTGATACTGTAAATTCTGATAAGTTAGAATAACACAGTCTTTACTAAGAATCTGATTATAATAAAGATATTAACACTGTTATTTATAAATTCTAGTCTATAAGATGATAAGTTTCTACTAAGATGAACAGTTCATGATGTATGTAAAGAGAAGAAGAAATCATATTCTTATTAAAGTTAAAAAATAAAGAAAATAAAAACAGAATTATGAACATAATTTAGAGATTAATAAAGAAAAAATAAAGAAAACTTATACTTATATTCTTAATATCTGTAACACTTAATTTCTCTGTAACTATTAATTCTTCTTCTTAAAGAAGTAGAGAGTATTATACTTATAGTACAGATAATTATTATATTTAATATAAAGACTATCAGAAATGTACAGACTTTAGAGAAGCTGAATATCAGAGTATATACAGTTATAGCAGAATCTTAAAGACTGATTATCTGTATATATAATTAGATATCTCTTATAAAGCTGTATCTACTCTCTCAGTTATACTGAAGTATTCAGTCTGAAAATAATTAAAATACAGAGAGAGAACTTATCTGTTCAGATTAACTCTTATTATAAATTCATGATATTTACATTATCTTAATTATCTGAATTTTGCAGATACTTAGAGACTTATCTCTTATTAATAATGAAATTACAGAAATGTACTGCAGTATGAGAATCATTGATAGAAAACCTAGACATATTTATATATATCTGATTAAAGATTGTACAGATAGAGAGAGAATAATCATAGATCTGTGAGATCACAGAAAGCACTGACAGCATCAGAAGCTTTATAGAAACTGTCAACTAGAATCTGTAAGAAATTATTTATAGAGAGACTTATAGTAAAGAGTAGAACTGCACTACTAAGAGTCAGAAGCTGGTCTGAGAAAGACATAGAGTTAATTACTGATCTGAAGATTGAATACAGTGACAGAGCTGAGAGAAGTGAAGATACTGTTATAAGCAGTGATATCTCTGCTTCATCAGTCAGTAAAAAGTAATCAGAGAAGTTATAGAGATACTTATAAGAAGCTCAGCAGTGATCAGATATTATTTATAAAGATATTGAAATTAAAAAATTTTTTATTCTTGAGAAGTTCTTGAATTAATACACAGATATTGTCAGAAACACTCTCTCTCTGTTATCTGAGTAAAAACACTTCACAGATGAATGAGAATACTGATAGTTTATAAGAATAAGAGCTGTTACAGAAAAAGAGAAAAGAAGATAAGATTTTACAGACAGATCTAAGATATTTATACTACTCTAGAGAGGTTTGTTTACACTATAAGTGATTTTACAGAATAGTCAGATTACTTTAGTAAACAAAGAGTGATTATGAATTACAGATCTGAATCTTTCTATATAACTACAAAGAGTGATTGCAGGCTGTAAATATCTTGATTCTATAATTTTACAGAGTTGATGAAAGAATAGAAAATTCCTCACAATTCTACAGTGTTAAAGAATAATGATTTATAAGAATGAGTAAAAGATTAACTCACAAATACTTCTCTTTAATAAGAGTGATCTCACAGAAAGTAATTCATCTGCAGAATGAATCTGTATAATAATCACACAAGAATCTTATAGAAATAATTGAGAGTCAACTGAAACTCTTCTGTATGAAAGATGTGAGATGAATCTGTATAATAGTCAGAGAAAGATCTGCAGGTCACAAAGAATGTCACAGAACAAGAAACTGAGTGACAGACTCTTTTTTCTTTATGATTATAATTCTACAGAGTTGATAAAAGAATGGAAAATTCCTCACAATTCTACAGTGTTAAAGAATGATGATTTGTGAGAATGAGTGAAAGATCAACTTACAAATGCTTAGACTGATCATGTGATCATGTCTGAGATCAGGACCAGATTTTTTGATAGTCTCATTATCAATTTGACTGATTCCATTACACAGTTTTAACATTAGATAGTAGTCTCATACTGTCTCAGTGAAACTTACTGTCTACTCTTGTTACATTTTTCAAATGAGATCATGATTTTCACTTCTCAATTTAAATTATTTTTATTGCTTTAAATGACTTTAACTCTCATTTGAGTGTTATTAAAAAGCATTACTTTTAAAAAATTAAAAAATAGTCTAAAAAAACCTTAAAATGTCTAAAAATAGTAACTTTATGCCAAGAATGGGACTAAATGAGACCAAATAAGATCACTTTCTCATTTTTTTCAAGTCATGGTTTCATTTTAAGATCTGATATATAGTCACTTTGCATGTTTTTTTAATGACTAGTCCCAGCGGGATTCATGCCAAGAAATGTATGAGACCAGATCAAATAAGATTAAATATGAAATTCATAATCTCAGCAGCCAGTCTATGAATGCTTCTCTTTGATGAGAATAATCTCACAGAAAGTGATTTATCTGCAGAATGAATCTATGTAGTAGTCACACAAGAATCTTGCAGAAATAATTGAGAGTCAACTGAAATTCTTCTGTATGAAAGATGTGAGATGATCTGTATTATAGTCAGAGAAAGATCTGCAGCTTATAAAGAATCTCATAAAATAAGAAACTGAGTGACAGACTCTTTTTCCTTCATAATAACAAGGGATTTTTCCTCACTGAGATTTTTTATAGACATGAAGAGTTTTTAGTAAGTATCACTGTAGTACTGAGTCTGATTCTATGAAATCACTCAGTGAAAGACTTTACAGATGAAGTCTTAGAGAGAAGAGAGTATGTAAGAAATTTTACTTCTCACAGATTCTTTATCTCTATTTCTATCTCTTATATAATCAATAGAGCTAGTGACTCTTAACTACACACAACTATATAGACTGAAGTTCATGAATACTATTCATAACTCAGCTTGAATACTATTATACATTTAATCTCTATATTTATCTTTCTACTATGAATACTTCTAGTAGTTAACAGTACATATTACATGAAGCTGCAAACACTTGAATAATCATCTGTGAGCACTTATTGTTACAGTCTTAATATTATAGAGAATATAAGTCTGTTTCTATATAATAATATAAATATTGTCAGCAGAATGTAGAGGAACTGATTATTTATACCTTAAAATAGAAGACTTTATCAATAATGATATTAATATAGAGTTAATTCTCAAATTCAATAGAAATCTAGTATTGCTGTTCTCAATCTCTTACAGAATCTATTGAATATTGAGATATTAAAACTAGATTTTATATATCTCACTGTGCAGGGATCAAAGGCTCAGTCAGATCTTGAGATATACTGATTTTATAGTTATTGACATGTTGTTGTTCACTGATTATGTATCAAATACTGTTGCTAAGATATCTTTTGGTATTTTTCTGCTGAGGATGAGCCAGATTGAGAGGGGCAGTATAAGAGTGAGACTTGGCATTGATTTCTTGATACATCAAAGACAAACAGAGTTTTCATGAAGATTGCACTTCAGATGTGTCTGTTGATTATGTGCTTGATATTATTACTGAGATATCTTTTTGTATTTTTCTGCTGGGAATGGGCCAGATTGAGAAGGGCGGTACGAGAGTGAGACTTGATGTTGATATTTTGAAACATTATCAAAGATAGACAGGGTTTTCACAGAGATTACTTCTCAGATATCTTCACAATCACAGATCAGGGATCTTCCAAAATCAAGAAGATTGGTGCATATGGCTAGGTCTCTTCATCTTACAATTTGTATGGCAATTTGGCCCGGGGTTGTGATGTGATAGGGGTGAACAGGGGATAATCCCACACAGGAGTTTCAAACAACATCTGGTTCATGTTTAGCTGAATAACTCCACCATCACACGGGGTATGCAGTTGGTGATGGGGTCAAAATGCTTATATGATCAAGGGCTTTTCAATGAATCTATTAGTGAGTTCTTATTCAAAAGATTGAGTGAGTTAGTAATAAAGCAGTGTGAGATAAACTAGCATATTACAACAGTAAAACTGAACAATCTTTTACAGAGTACTATGCTGTAGCAGCTCTACTAGATTTCTTCTATTAAGTTAATATTTACACTTCTCAAGATTGAACAGAGTAGGAATGAGACTTGTATATTAAATTAGTCTGAGACTACTATAATATCAACTATCAGAGATTTGAATAAGCAGATGTTAGAGATGTAAAGACAGTGAAATACAATTCTCTAGTAAGTAATGATCTTTGATAATACTTCATATTACATAGAACTATAATACTAACTTTGAAATAGAACTTACATACATTGATTACAACTGAAAATCAGATAAAACTACATACTTATAGAACTGAATTTAACTGCTATCTTTAAGATAATTCAATGAATTTACATGCTAAATCAATTCTAGAGTTATAAAAAATTGTTGAGAGTATATATTCAACTATTGTACTGATAATACATGTTATTCTGATAATTTCATTGACAGCCATAAGAATGAAGTGAAAGTTCAACTTAATTTGAGATATTTATTACTATTACTGAGAATAATTACAAGAAGAAATAATCAAGAAACTCATAATTATAAAACATGAAATTATCAGATAGTTTCATATCTCTGATCACAGTATATCAGAGAAGTGTAGTTTTTATAAGAAAGTGAAGAATAAACTTATACAAGAATGTATTTAATTATTTCATGAGTGTTATTCATAATTATTATCAAATTCTGGAATAGATTTCTTGATTGGAATGAAAATAATTCTTCAAAGAAAATGCCTTCTCAACTGTACAGACTATGCTCTCTGATTAAAAATCAATTTTCTTCTTTAAATGTTGAAAAAGTTGATTATGAGAAGTTATCTCCCTGGAGAGAAAAGCTTGAATCTCTTATAGACTTACAAATAAGCGAACTATCAAAAGAGAAAGAATATGAACAGCATTTGAAGAGAATTTCTACAATCAATATAAAAGACTCTATTCTGATTTATTCAGATGGCTCAAAAAATGAGAACTTGAATAGATTAGGCGCAGGCATTGCTTATACTGAAGATAATATCAATTTTATCTCAGATTTCTGAAATCTAGGCTCTGAATGTGAAGTCTTTGATGCTGAACTATTTGCAATAGTGAAAGCTTTCAAACTCATTGAAATAAAATCTCATAAAAGAGGAAATTGTTTGAAAGAGGTATGGATATTCTCTGATAGTCAAGCTGTTTTAAAAAGACTTAGAAATAGTCAGATTCATAATGATCAAATGAATCTTGAACTGATCTTAAGCTCTATTTTGAAAATTCAAAAGAGAAGAATATCAAAGCTGATAATTCATCTGCACTGGGTTCCTGCTCATATGAATATTCATGACAATGAATTGGCTGATTCAGCCGCAAAAAAGGGTGCAGAATTAAGCAGATCTATTCAAAAAATTGTGTCCTGGTCTTTTATAAAGAGAAAAATAAAAGAATCTTGTTTAGACAAGTGAAATGAAAGCTGGCAGAAACAAAAGAAGAGTATACATTATTCAAGATTTGAAACAAAACCCAAGTGGAAATCTTGTTCAATTAAATGTAAAAAGAAAATATTCTCATCTATAATACAGCTGAAACTAGGACATGGCTATTTCAAATCTTATATACAAAGATTTGATGATAGATTTGACTCAATAGAATGCTCATTCTGCAATACAAATGAGAATCCTGAGCATATTGTAATGCACTGTGCATTATACAATAGTCTCAGAGCCAGATTGAAAGAGAAGTATGATTTAAATCAATTAAATATGAGATTCTTATTCTCAACTGAGACAGGAATTAAATACTTAATAGACTTTCTATCAGAAACTCAAGCAGCTACAAGAAAATGGCTAAATTCAGAATTATCTGAATATGAAGAGGAGGAAATCAACCAGATATAGTCTGTTAAAACAGCTATATACTATCTTTCAATAATTTGTTTTATTACAGTCTTTCTTTATTTTATCTTTTTCTTTCAATTTCTTTCTGTCGATCTATTTAATGTGTCTATCTTTAAGACTGTGTTCTCTTTTCCTTTGTCATGATATTGTCAAATGGTTTCAAAGTATGAGATGATGTTAAAACACTGCAATTTGTAAACAGTTTTTGTATTCTGAGCTGGAATTTTCTGATTTTGCATATCTGAAATTGATGAATGTATAATAGTTAACTTTACAGATATAGGAAAAACCCTGAGAACTAAAAGTTCTCAGGTAGATGTCATAGTCTCTGACTGCATACATCTATAATTGAAGAATAATAATAATAATAATAATAATAATTATCAAATTCTGATTATATAAGCAATTACTGAATGAACTGAATAAGACTGAATTTAATCTTCAGTCTCAGTCTTATTCTGATTTTAAAAGAATGATTATCTTTTATTGTTTATTCTGAGAAATTACTCTCATTTCACTATTCTTGAATTAAATCTAGACTGACTGTGTGACTGTGTGTGAGATGAGAATGAGAATATTTGATGATTTCATTATCAATTTAATTGATCTCATTATCAATTTAATTGATCTTATTATCAATTTAATTGATCTCATTACATAGTTTTAATATTAGATAGTAGTCTCATACCGTCTACTCTTATCACATTTTTCAAATGAGATCATAATTTTCACTTCTTTATTTAAATTATTTTTATTGCTTTAAATGACTTTAAATCTTATTTGAGTATTATCAAAAAGTGTTACTTTTTAAAAAATTAAGAATAGTCTAAAAAAACCTTAAAATGTCTAAAAAAAGTAACATTATACTAAGAATGAAATTAAATGAGACTAAATGAGATCACTTTCTTATTTTTTCTAAGTCATGATCTTATTTTAAGATCTGATGAATAGTCACTTTGCATGTTTTTTTGAGACTTAGTCTCAGCCTGATTCACACTAAGAAATGTATGAGATCAGATCAAATAAGATCAAATATGAAATTCATGATCTCAGCAGTCAGTCTAATTAAATCTAATCATTTTTCATGTCATTTCTGAAAGAAATGATTCATTTTCAGGTTTTTTTAATACTTGATCCTGGTGAGACTAGACTGACCATGTGACTGTGTCTGAAACTAGGACCAGAATTTTTGATAGTCTCATTACCAATTCAACTGATCTCATTACATAGTTTTAACATTAGATAGTAGTCTTATACTGTCTCAGTGAGACTTACTGTCTACTCTTGTCATATTTTTCAAATCAGATCATGATTTTCACTTCTCAATTTAAATTATTTTTATTGCTTTAAATGACTTTAAATCTCATTTGAGTGTTATCAAAAAGTGTTACTTTTTAAAAAATTAAAAATAGTCTAAAAGAAACCTTAAAATGTCTAAAAATAGTAACTTTATGTCAAGAATGAGACTAAATGAGATCAAATGAGATCACTTTCTCATTTTTTTCAAGTCATGGTTTTATTTTAAGATCTGATATATAGTCACTTTGCATGTTTTTTTAATGACTAGTCCCAGCAGAATTCATACTAAGAAATGTATGAGATCAGATCAAATGAGATTAAATGTGAAATTCATGATCTTAGTGATTAGTCTAGATGAGACTCATATCAAGAAATGTATGAGATCAGATTAAATGAAATCAAATATGAAATTCATGGTTTCAGCAGCCAGTCTAATTGTAAGAGTAGATTCTCAGTTTTTATTATTCAGCTTATTTACTCTGTGAGCTTTAGAGACACTATAGTGATCTGAGATTCTGAGTTTATTAATGCTTTTTATACTTGCAGAGCACTAGTATCATAACACAGTTTCTTCTCATAAGTATATATTTTCATTAAGAGAGTAACAGATTCAGGTATCAGCTTTAAGACTCTTAAGAAGACTGTTACTAACTCTGTCTATAACTTCTTAAATTTCTATTGTAATGTATCTGAACAGTTTGTATAGAGATATTCTGATTTAAAATAGATAAAGCAGAGATTCTTTTTCTTAAGCTCTCTATTATATACTCTATTTATAAGAGCTTATAAAGCTCTCTCTCTCTACTCAGTAGTCAGATATAAATCTCTCTATATCTTATTATATTTCTCTAATAAATCTGTTCTCTGTTATTCTGTCTTTTACAGAGCTGATTAATAATCTGCTCTCTGCAGATCTGTGACTCTTACAGTAATCTATAAGTAATGAATAAGAGTCATCAGTTTCTTCAGAGTTAAGAATATAGAGTCTTACTTAGTAAGCAGCCTGATGACATAGTAGTTAACTACACTATCATGAAGCCTCAATTAACAGCCTTTCTCTCAGAGAATGAATGTTAAGAGAGAGCAGGTTTAAACTCTGTAAAAGTTATCTTAATCACAGCTTTCACTGTTAAGTTATAAAACAGTATCAGAGACCTCTGAGTGCACTATAATAAATTATTATCAAGCTTAAGATATTCACTCTGAGAGTTTTCAGATGCTAATTCTCACTAATCTTAGAGTTAACAGTCTCTCAGATGCTTTAAGTTAAATCAGTACTAGAGTGATTAAGATCTAGAGTGTCTGCAAAATAGTAAATTATTGTCAAGCTTAACTTATCAGATCTTATTCTCCTCACTCTAGACACTCACTTTCAGAGAATTGACATTTAAAAACTATCTGATTAGAACATCTCACATCTAGCAAGAATCTAGATAAGATAAAATCTAGATACTCTTAATAGATGATTAGTATAAGTAAGACTGTGACAGTTAATTAATAGACTGAAATGCTGAGATTGATAGCTGAAAGATTAGAGACTTAACTAGAATTAAGTAACTCTGATGTTATTCTTAGTAAGAATCTCACTTATAAGTAAGATAGTTATAGAAGCTAGCTGAACAGTAGCTCTTTAGAGAGAATGATAATTTCTGAAGCAGATCTGAGAGAACAGAGACAGTAATCAGTTATATAGAGTGTTAAAATATGTATATAGCTTAAGATATAAACTGCAGAGATCTTGTTCTGTAAATCTCTCTTTACTTTACTTTTTCTTTTTTATTCTTTTCTATCTATCTATTTAATATGTCTATCTTTAAGACTGTGTTCTCTTTTCTTTTGTCATGATATTATCAAATGATTTCAAAGTATTAAAAGGTGTTAAAATACTGTAATTTATAAACAGTTTTTGTATTCTGAGCTGAAATTTTCTGATTTTACATATCTGAAATTGATAAATGTATAATATTTAACTTTATAGATATAGGAAAAACTCTGAGAACTAAAAGTTCTCAGATAGATATCATAGTCTCTGACTGTATACATTTATAAATAAAGAATAATAATATAATAATAATAATAATTACTTAATAAGCTTATTCTGTATATTTTTATTCAGTCTCTTTATAAATATTATTATTCAGATCTTGTTTCAGAGCTCTGTTTTCACAGATCTTAATTCATATTATAATTTCATGAAGTGCTATGAGTATTCTTTATCAGATTTCTTATCTCTTTTTCTACTATTGATAATTACAGCTCAGATATTCTCTATCTAGCTCACAGAGTCTCTTAACTTGTTCTTTAGATAGATCTTAAGAACAGATCAGTGAGATCTCTTATAATTATTCTCTAGATAATTCAGTCAGTTCTTGACTTCAGTGTAGTATAGATCTATTATTATATAAATAACAGCTTCTTCATCTTTTATATCACACAGTCAAGCTTGTGAGTTAATTTTAAATACAAACTTGTAAAAGCTTTTATAGATTATAATTCAATAGATAATCTTAAGTGATTACAGCTTAAGAAAGTTTCTTTTCAGTTCATAAGTATCTCTAAAGATTATGTCTAGAGACTTGATTTAAGAGTGGTCATAGACAGTAAGTATTTCTTATAGAAAAATAGCTTAATTTTATAAGAAATACTCAAGAATATTCTTCACTGAGATTGATTCATTTATAAGTTTAAAGAGTTTCTCTATCACAGATGTAGAGAATAATATTTTATAAGTAATTAATAACTTCTCTGAGACTTCTTTTATAAGAGTTATTCATAATTCAGATAACTGCTTCTCAGTATCTGCAGTAGAGTTCACAGAGATTGAAGTATATAAGTTTCTAGTTCTTTCAGTTATAATACACAGTTGCTGACTAACAGAGCTTGAAATATAAGAATAAATGCTTATAAATGCTTATTTAAGTATTTGCAGCTTGATATGATATATACTAATAGCTATTAAAAGTATTCACAGTAGAAAGATAAAATATAGAGATTAATTATATAATAGTATTTAAGCTGAGTTGTAAATGATATTCATGAACTTCAGTCTATATAGTTATGTACAGTCAATGACTGCTAACTCTATTAATTATATAAGAGATAGAAATAAAGGTAAAGAGTCCGGGAGAAGCGGGATTTCTTACATGTTCATAATTAAACTGCTGTGACTCACAGTACCTGTCTACAATGCCTTATAACTGACAGAAAAGATGATTGAAATTATCTTATATTATCAGAACATTACAGTAAAACAGTTGAGAAATAAAGGCCTTTATAGAAATCAGTTAAATGATTATCTTTTCTATCAGAATTGTATAGAACTGAAGAATAAGACTCTTTTTATAGTCAGTTCTAGTAATGAATAAAGTATTACTATATTCATATATTATGTGCTGAAGTATACAGACTAGACTGACTGCTAAAACTATGAATTTCATATTTAATTTTATTTAATCTGATCTCATACATTTCTTGATATGAATCTCACTGAGACTAATTATTAAAAAAACATGCAAAGTGACTATGTATCAGATCTCAAAATGAAACTATGACTTAGAAAAAATAAGAAAGTGATCTCATTTGATTTTATTTAGTCTCATTCTTGATATAAAGTGACTATTTTTAGACATTTTAAGGTTTTTTTTAGACTATTTTTAATTTTTTAAAAAGTAACACTTTTTGATAATACTTAAATAAGATTTAAAGTTATTTAAAGCAATAAAAATAATTTAAATTGAGAAGTGAAAATCATGATTTCATTTGAAAAATGTGATAAAAGTAAACAGTAAGTCTTACTGAAATAGTATGAAACTACTATCTAATATTAAAACTGTGTAATAAGATCAGTTAAATTAATAATAAGATCATTAAATATTCTGATTCTGGTTTCAGACACAGTTACACGGTCAGTCTAATACAGACTTATTCTATATATAACTAAAGAGTACACTCAGAATCTGAACACAGATCTTGAAGTACTTATTAAAGATAATACTGAATAACATTCTGTTATTTATTAATACTATCTGATTCAGTATAGCTTATAACAAGTTATAGTATATCTTTAATATTCATTGAAAGTATTTATTTTAATAATGACTTTTAAAGCTGCTGTTATAGCTGACTTGTACATTTTCTTTAATTTCTCTTAGTTATATTTAATACACTTGATGAAATATTGTTTAACTCAGCTATTAAAAAGAAGTGTTATATAATTAATTCAGAAGTTGTCAGAAGATCTCAGAAGTTATCAGAAGTTAATATATTATATAAAATTATCAAGAGTTCAGATTAAATATATAATAGTATTCAAGCTGAGTTATAAGTAGTAGTCATGAACTTCAGTCTATATAGTTGTGTGTAGCCAAGAGCCGCTAACCCTATTGATTACATGAGAGATAGGAATAGAGGTAAAGAATCCGCGAGGAGCGGGATTTCTTACAAAATCATGGTCTCATTTTAAAAATGTGACAAGAATAGACAGTAGGTTATGAGATCACTATCTAGTCTTAATACTGTGTAATGAGATCAATCAATTTGATAACAAAAGTATCAAATATTCTGGTTCTGATCTCAGACACAGTCACACGGTCAGTCTAATCTCAGCAGACATATAATCTATTCTTAAGAATATGTACAATCTTATTGATGATGAAATCACTGAGTTGAGATAGCATATTAATGATAAAGGTAGGAAAGACATGTATTTAGATGATATTTAATTGAAAAAGATGTGTATTAAATGATAATTGAAGAATTCTAGAGAAATGTGGATATTTTGATTTTTTTGTGATGTTTTGCTACTAATTTTCAGGGGATGGTGAGAAAATTCTCTTTTCACAAGCAATACATTCACCACAATAATATTTACTTGAATAACTGTGTCATGCTTACTCACTCTCTGTAGTGAGTATGTCATAGTGTATGAAAAACTACACTGTACAGAAAATATTTTCAATATCTTCATTCTTCATCTTTAAATAATTATCATTAATTATAACCATGTCTAAATCTTCTAATTACACTAAGAAGCAGTTGCAAAGAGCTGTTGATATGTATAAAAGCAATTCAAAATTAAAAATCACATCTCTGTCATAAGAATTCAAAGTCTTATATGCTATCTTGTATGAGAGAATCAACAGAAAGAAATCAAGAACTATAAGAGTTTCACTGAATTAAGTATTGAATAACAGTCAGAAAGAGGCAATTAAGATATAGATTTATCAGTTAAATATTAATTTTTACTTATTCATTATTGAGTATATTGAAGCTGCTGTGAATTATATATTAAGATAGTATTATATAGATTCAGAGACTGCATCTCTCACAGTAAGTAAGATATAAATATATCAATTCATTAAACACCTGTCAGATTACAAATGTGTCAAGTAAAAATTCATGAATTCAAAATAAGTATCTTACAAGAATATAAGCTTCATTATCAACTGATTTAATTAATATAAAGCTGTCTTTAATTAATATCAATTTTTTCACTGTGATATCTACAACTTTGATAAGATTGAATTTTAAGAAGAAGAAGAATATAAACAGTGAGTTATAACTATCTTTAGAGATATAAATTCTATTATATAGTTATTATACTTCTGTGAATTAATAACAGTGATGAAGTGTGTCAGTGCAGATGATACAGTATTAAATTCATTAATTATAATAAAATCAAAGATTCATATAGAGAATTGATATACATACTTCAACTTATCTGACAACTATGTCATCACTGCATCTGAGTCTGGCTTTACAAATGATGAGATTGAATTTGAATGAATCAAGCAGTTTAATAAGATGATAAAAAAGTGTCAAATGAGCAGTTATTGACTGCTATTAATGAATAATCATGATTCTCATTTCATAGAAGAATTCATTCAATACTGCAATCTTCATAAGATTATTCTGTTCAGATTTTTATCTTATATAAGTCATATTCTATAATCTCTTGATAATGTATCTTTTCAGCAGTATAAGCTTTATTATATAAAGACAGTTAATAAGACTATCTGCTATAAATATAAGTAGTATAATAACAGACAATTCCTTGCTAATCTGAAGAGTGTTTTAACTGTAAGTATTTAAACCTGATACTGTGAGAGCTGGCTTTACTGACTGTGAAATGTATTCAGTTAATCATGATAAAATTCTCAATTGATTGAGACTTCTTATCATTGATGATGCTCTGAATCTCAATTGATTGAGACTTCTTATCATTGATGATGCTCTGAATCTCAACATATACAATGATGATGATGATGTATGTAATCACTTTATTCTATCACCTGCAGATTGACTGTTAACTGCCTTCTTACAATTAATCTTCTCAGAGATGATTGCAAAACTACATTATCAAATCAATGCAGCAGTCAAGATCTTAGAAGATATGAAGAATACTCTTACATCTGATTTGACAAGGCAGTTGAACAAGATCTTCAAGAGTAGCATGATTCAGATGAAATTGAACATGTATCATAAGAGTGAACTTGCAGATCATTATTAAGCAAATAGATATCAGATCATTGAATCCTCTCACAGACAGGTATAAGTAGATGAAGTTCTCACTAGACTGACTGTGTGACCGTGTCTGAGATCAGAATCAAACTTTACAGTTGTTATATTATCTAAACGCATTACTTCTAATCATGATTTGTGTTCATCACATTGATTTCAAATCACATTATTTCAAATATTAAAGATCTCAGACTCACTTTTCAAATAAAAATCTAGTCTCAGATAAAGAATATTTTTGAATTCTTAGTTATATTTTCATTCTAATCTCATTATTGAGAATGGTATCAAATGAGACTATAAAATCATTTCTCACTTACATAATATCATAATATAGTGCTCATTTGTTGAAAATTCAATAGAGAGTATTATCAAATATTATTACTTTTCTAAACACAGATCATAATTCATATAATTTTAATTATGAAAAAAATATAAAATACAAAAAAAATAAAAAACAAAAAACAAAATAAAAACAAGAAAAAATCACAATGAAAAAAAAAGAGAAAGAAAAAAAAAATAAAAGAAAAAGAAAAAAATAAAAAATAAAAATAAAAAAAATCAAGATTGCAGAGCTGCAGTACTCTTAAAATACTTACTTCTCAGAGTCTTTACAATATTTATTATCAACTGTGTATCTCTCACAGTGAGAGTAACACAGCTGTAATAAGTTATTATCTTAATATTATCTAATAAATAATCAGTATATATCTGTATAAATGTGAATAATTAGAAAATATACACTTAAAAAGTGTGATCAGAGTGAACTCTGCTGTCACTTAAATAACATTAAGAATAGAATACTGAAATTGATGATTCTATTCATCAATTTCATAGATAAGACATATAAAGATGATCTTGAGAAATATAAGATTTCTTAACTTCTGATAAAAACAGATCTCACAGAGAGACTCTATTTTCATAATATCAGAGACTGAGTATTATTAAAAAGTGTTACTTTTATACAATGCACATGCACTTACTGCAGTAATTCACTCTCTGTGCATATAACTGAGAGTTGTGACTTTCTTATATTACATAGCTCTCTCTGAGATGCTGTCATTAATTTATAACTCACACAGTCTCTCAGTTCAGCACATACTGTGTATATACAGCTCTGTGTACTGAGGTCATGTTAGTCATTATAACCTGATATGATACTCACTTTTCCCAGGCCATGTTTTATTTGAGAGAGAGAAGAGACAGATACAACTATTATTTTATTAAGAGAGAAATGAATAATTAGTATTATTGAATATAATTTAATTCATCTATATTTAAAATTTGATTAGTCTATACTCTTTAATTTGAGAGTTTCTAAGAGTGTTTTAATAGTTTTCATATCAGTTTGAACTTAGTGATGAGTTGAAGAAGAAGAGAAAAGAGAGAAGAAAGAAATGAGAACAACTTATCTTTATAATATGAAAACAGAAAATCACCGTAATTATTCTCTCTAGTAATAAAGATCTGTTTTCTGTATGTATCTCTGATATAGATTATATGATAACTGTATATAAAGAATATCAATAGTACACGTATTAAATGAAGATAATATCGCTATGTAACACTGTAGCTGTTTCTATATATCTCTGAAAACTGCTAATAGTTTCTTTATCTCTTTATATTTGATAAGTTAATAATATATTCTGATACACTCTCTCTTTCATCATCATTATCATCATTATTATAATTATCATCATTATTATCATTATTATCATTATCATCATTATCATTACTATCATATTATTGCTAGCTGTCTTCTCTGTCTTCACTCTCTCTTAACACTTATTAAAATTAATCATGTCATTTCTCTTCAAATATTCTGCAGTTCTGTGAATTATCAAGGCATGTCAGCACTGTCACAGATTGAAGAAAGAGAAGAAGAAGATATTGAAGTATAAGAAGACAGATTGTAAGATATATTATAATACCTTGAAAAGACTCTGTAAAAGAGTAGAATAATAAAAATTTTAAGTAACACTTCTGATAGATTTAGACTGAACTAAGTATAGAAATAATCTGAATAACACTGTCTGTGAGAGAGGGAAAAAGAAGACAGTAAAGAGTCTCATACAGTAGCAGTGAGATCAGAAGAAGTTCTGAGAATAATTTAAGATCAAGATAAAGAGAGATAGAGAGAAGAAGAGTATTACTGTAAATAAGCAGAAATAGAAGAAGATTGAGAAGATATTAAAGTAGAAGACAAAGAAGTCAAAACTGATAAGTTTTTTATTAAGAGATAATGATTTTTGATAACACTTCTATTCTCTAATTGATTAGCAGAAGCTGATAGAGAAGAAGAGAATTAAGGCCTTGTTCAGGTCTTGAATACACTTCATGATTCAGAATATTAAGAAGATAGCTCTGCTCTCTGAGCATGTCAATCTGCTTACTGCTGAGATAAAACCTGAGACAGTAGACCAGAAAATACAGGATTTTGAGATACAGATTAACCTGACTGAGAGAGAGCAGTGAGAACTCTTCTCTGAGAAGACAGTAGAGAGAGATTTTAAGATGATTATCATCTCAGATAAGAAGAAGAAGAAGAAGAATGAGAATAAGAAGTGAATTATAAAGAATGATAAGAAGAATAAGAAAGAGAAGAAAGATAATAAATAGAAAAAGTTTTTTTCTTTTTATATTAGTTAGTTATAAGTTCATAACTATTAGTTAATAATTGAAATTAATTTTGAGTTTTCAAAAATTATTGTACAAGTTGTAATTAATTATCAATGTTAGAAATAATATATATATATATATTTAACTATCATACTACTATAATGTATAAGTATCAACATTTTTTCAACATTAATATTCATAATATTAATATATTTTTAATGATATTATCTAATAATATAATTTCATAATACTCTCTTTCACAATATTAATATATTTCAAGAAATATGATAGAGATTAATCAAGATTATTTATTTACTTTTATACATTGATAATATTCAATCTGAGTTAGTACTAAAATTATAACTAAGCTAAGAAAGAAGATTATTTTCTCTTATATTAATTCTTCTTACACACATCAGTGATCAGTTATTAAAAATAAATTATTATCTTTCTTAAATTATTATTATATCTTCTGAATTCACTTCTTTTACTTCTTTTATTTCTGTTGAAGATTCATACACTCTTTAAGAAATCACTGTGAATTACAAAGTCTATGTTATTTACAATTCAACACAGAATGCTCTCTTTCAATTATAATAAATAATCACTTTATTCTTCACATCTGATTCCAGGTTATAAAATTTATAAAAAACTCAACACAAACACTGAGATAAACTATGAAATAATTATCAATAGATTATATTATAGATTACTGAAAAGTCATCTCTCTACTACAATCACTATAACTTCATTCAGAAATATTCATTATAAACTGATTATAGCTCTGAAGAAATTTTCTGATATCTGAAGTCATCAGAATGCAGATAATAAGAGAAAAATAATCAAAAAATTATTACTAAGCTGATAAGTTACTCTACTAGATAATAATTTTTAATAACACTAACTTTCTAATTTGAAGAAAATCATGTGAAAATAATTATATATCAGTACTCTGATTTCATAACTCTCATCTGATAACTTCTGTGAATAATTACTTTATATATATATATCTCTGAATCTTTCTCTTTAATTAATTGAAAATCCCGAATTCTGAACACTTCTTCAAATACTTAATTCAAATCTTTATATTCTATATCAATTCTGTCTTCAGTTCAATCTTGAGATACACTATAAAGTTAATATATAATATCTAGAATCAGAGTTGAAGAATCATCAAAGAGTGTCTCTTACAGTGAATATATAAACTAGTACAAACAATCTTACATTTATAAGAGTTATATGTTATTATATTGATGAGAACTGAACTTATTAAGAGATATTAATTGAATTTGAATCATTGATCAGTAGTCATACTGAGGATTATATAACAGAGATATTAATAACTGTGATTAAAAATAACTATTGAAATATTAGTCTCAGTCTTCTTATAATTATAACTGATAATGCTGTGAATAACTACACTATAATAAAGAGCTTGAAGTAAAAATTAGCTTTGTATTTCTGAAATAATAAATAAAGTTATATTCTCTGTATTACTGATGTGATTTAACTTGTGATACAAACACTGATAAAGAATCTTAACATTAAGATAAAGAATAATGAGATGACTGATTCTTGAAATGAGAATGAGATGAAAGTAATTACTCAAGTAACTTTTACATTTACTTTATAAAAGATAATGTTTTTTAATAATACTTTTTAATATTACTTTTTAATAATACTTTTTAATATTGCTTTTTAATAATACTTTTTAATAACACTACTATTAATTTTGAATAGATTAACTAATAATTTAAATATCATAAATTCAAAACATTACTAATGTGATTTATATCTTCTCTAAATAATAACAATGATTTCATGATATTTAATAAATAAATAAATCAGTCACATCACTGAATATAATACAGAATATTAGAATATAGTGAAGTTCAATATATAAGATGACTATTCACACTCTTCAATTATATCAGATAATTAATTATTAAGTACAACACTCTGATTAGAAAAAGATTCAGATATTAAAACTTTCTATTATAAAGTAAACTCAGTTGAAATATGTGATTGATTTACTATTTCAGTTTTATAAGATAATAAAGATAGTCTTAATCACTTATACATTAATACTGCAGTCAGTCTGATAAATATATAATAGTTTATTTACTTATCTTGAGAAGTAGTTAAATTACTTAAGAAGAAATTCAGTCTGAGATGATGCTATAGTACAAACTCTATAAGAAATAAACTAGTATATTACTACAGTAAAACTGAACAATCTTTTACAGAGTATTATACTATAGCAGCTCTACTAGATTTCTCTTATTAAGTTAATATCTACACTTTTCAAGATTGAATAGAGAAGAAATGAGACTTATATATTAAATTAGTCTGAGACTACTATAATATCAACTATCAGAGATTTGAATAAGTAGATATTAGAGATATAAAGACAGTGAAATACAATTCTCTAGTAAGTAATAATCTTTGATAATACTTTATATTATATAGAACTACAATACTAACTTTGAAACAGAACTTATATACATTGATTACAACTGAAAATCAGATAAAACTATATACTTATAAAACTGAATTTGACTGCTATCTTCAAGATAATTTAATAAATTTATATATTAAATCAATTCTAGAGTTATAAAAAATTATTAAGAATATATATTCAACTATTATACTGATAATATATAATATTCTGACAATTTCATTGACAGAGATGAGAATGAAGTGAAAGTTCAACTCAAGCTAAGATATTTATTACTATTATCAGAGACAACTATAAGAAGAAATAGTTAAGAAACTCATAATTATAAAACATGATTATTATTATTATTATTATTCTTCAATTATAGATGTATGCAGTCAGAGACTATGACATCTACCTGAGAATCTTTAGTTCTCAGGGTTTTTCCTATATCTATAGAGTCCACTATTATACATTTATCAATTTCAGATATGTAAAATCAGAAAATTTCAGCTCAGAATACAAAAACTGCTTATAAATTGCAGTATTTCAACATCTTCTGATACTTTGAAATCATTTGAAAATATCATGACAAAGGAAAAGAGAACATAGTCTTAATGATAGACATATTAAATAGATAGATAGAAAAGAACAGAAAGAAACAAGTACAGTAAAGAGAGACTATAACAAAATAAAATTATTAAAAGATAGTGTATAGCTGTTTTAACAGACTATATCTAATCAATTTCCGCCTCTTCATATTCAGATACTTCTGAATTCAGTCATTTTTATATAGCTGCTTAAGTTTCTGATAGAAAGTCTATTAAGTATTTAATTCCTGTCTCAGTTAAGAATAAGAACCTCATATTTAATTGATTTAAATTATACTTCTTCTTTAATCTGAGTCTGAGATTATTGTATAATACACAATGCATTACAATATGCTCAGGATTTTCATTCACATTGCAGAATGAGTACTCTGTTGAATCAAATCTATCATTAAATCTTTGTATATAGAATTTGAAATAATCATATCCTAGTTTCAGCTGAATTATAGATGAGAATATTTTCTTTTTATATTTAATTAAACAAGATTTCCACTTGGGTTTTATTTCAAATCTTGAATAATGTATACTCTTCTTTTATTTCTGCCAGCTTTTATTTCACTTATCTAAATAAGATTCTCTTATTTTTCTCTTTATAAAAGACCTGGACATAATTTTTTGAATAGATCTGCTTAATTCTGCACTCTTTTTTACAGCTGAATCAGCCAATTCATTGCCATGAATATTCATATGAGCAGAAACTCAATGCAGATCAATTATCAGTTTTGATATTCTTTTCTTTTGAATTTTCAAAACAGAGTTTAAAATCAGTTCAAGATTTATTTGATCATTATAAATCTGATTATTTCTAAGTCTTTTTAAAGCAGCTTGACTATCAGAGAATATTCATATCTCTTTCAAACTATTTTCTCTTTTATAAGATTTTATTTCAATGAGTTTGAAAGCTTTCACTATTATAAACAGTTCAGCATCAAAGACTTCAGATTCACAGCCTAAATTTCAGAAATCTGAGATAAAATTAATATTATCTTCAGTATAAGCAATGCCTGCGCCTAATCTATTCAAATTCTCATTTTTTGAGCCATCTGAGTAGATCAGAATAGAGTCTTTTACATTGATTGTAGAGATCTTCTTCAAATGCTGTTCATATTCTCTCTCTTTAGATAGTTCACTTATTTATAAGTCTATGAGAGATTCCAGCTTTTCTCTTCAGAGAGATATCTTCTCATGATCAATTTTCTTAACATTTAATGAAGAAAATTGATTTTTAATAAGTGAATATAGTCTATACAGTTGAGAGAGCATTTTCTTTAAAGAATTATTCTTATTTCAATCAAGAAATCTATTTCAATTCAGTTCATTTTCTTTGTTAACTGATGAAAATGAAGAAGAGACTCTTTCTCTGATTATATGATTTAAGCTCATGTTCATGACTCTCAGAGCATAGTTTATACAGGCCTTTTCAAATTGAATAGCAGAAGATGGAATTGAAGCTTCAATTTTCATTACTTTAATAGAAGATAATTTGAATGCTTTCAGAATTCTTCTCAGAGCTCTGTTTTATAGACTTTGAAAGAGTTCAGTGAAATTATCTTGATTGTTTCATTAAACTTGAACTTCATAATCAGCTACTGAGATAATACAGGCTATATATAACTGTTTCATAGTCTGAAAGAATAGATCTCTCTCAGTATTTGATAGTCTGATTATACTATTCAGTAGTCTCTCTGCCTTGATAATTCTTTGTTGAATATGATATTTAAAATTCAACTTGGAGTTTAATCATACTCCTAGTCATTTGACATTCAAACTGGGTTTAATCTCTTTATTTAAAAGAGTTAGACTTAGTTCTTTCTCATTAAACCTGAGAAAAAAGTGAATTAACTTAGTTTTGTGATTCAAAGATTGCTTCAGCCAGTGTACAATTACAGGTGTACACCGGCTTCTTATATATTGTAATATTGTACACTAAATTAATTAGTGGCCGCTATGGCCCCCTTTACACTTATAAGCAAGTTCAGAAGCGGCGGTGTTATTATTCAACAGTCATACATTCTTCTAAACTACATTCTCTCTCACCAGATTCAGTCACGCTCACGTGACCATGTCATACACTCTAGCTTCATGCAGATTAGCTCATCACTAGTGTTTCACAATTATGTGACCTATTTCTGATTCGGCTAGTGTTCTGTGTACACTCTCACAAAGAAACTTTCACTATAATACATCACTTATTCACTAACTTTTCTCATTCTTCAACCATCTTCTTCATCATTGTCATCATTGAACATCATCATTATTCAAGATTTCTACTCCTTCTTCTGTTCAACTCTTTCTATCTGTTCATCTATCACATTGTACGTGTTCCTGGCAATAGCTCTCTGTTCTCACAACAAGTGTTATTATAGTGCTATTATTATTATTATTATTATTATTATTCTTCAATTATAGATGTATACAGTCAGAGACTATGACATCTACCTGAGAATGTTTAGTTCTCAGGGTTTTTCCTATATCTATAGAGTCAACTATTATACATTTATCAATTTCAAATATACAAAATCAGAAAATTCCAGCTCAGAATACAAAAACTGTTTACAAATTGCAGTATTTCAACACCTTCTGATAGTTTGAAATCATTTGAAAATATTATGACAAAAGAAAAGAGAATATAGTCTTAAAGATAGATATATTAAATAGATAGAGAAAAGAACAGAAGGAAATAAGTACAGTAAAGAGAGACTATAATAAAACAAAATTATTAAAAGATGATATATAGCTGTTTTAACAGACTATATCTAGTCAATTTTCACCTCTTCATATTCAGATACTTCTGAATTCAGTCATTTTCTTATAGCTGCTCTAGTTTCTGATAGAAAGTCTATTAAGTATTTAGTTTCTGTCTCAGTTAAGAATAAGAACCTCATATTTAATTAATTTAAATTATACTTTTTCTTTAATCTGACTCTGAGACTATTGTATAATACATAATACATTATAATATACTCAGAATTTTCATTCATCTTGCAAAATGAGCTCTCTGTTGAATCAAATCTATCATCAAATCTTTATATATAAGATTTGAAATAATCATGTTCTAGTTTCAGCTGAATTATAGATGAGAATATTTTCTTTTTATATTTAATTAAACAAGATTTTCACTTTGATTTTATCTCAAATCTTGAATAATGTATACTCTTCTTTTATTTCTGTCAGCTTTTATTTCACTTATTTAAACAAGATTCTTTTATCTTTCTCTTTATGAAAGACCAGAACACTGTTTTTTGAATAGATCTGCTTAATTCTGAACTCTTTTTTACAGCTGAATCAGCCAATTCATTGTCATGAATATTCATATGAGCAGGAACTCAATGCAGATGAATTATCAGTTTTGATATTCTTCTCTTTTGAATTTTCAAAACAGAGTTTAAAATCAGTTCAAGATTCATTTGATCATTATGAATCTGACTATTTCTAAGTCTTTTTAAAGCAGCTTGACTATCAGAGAATATTCATGTCTCTTTCAAACCATTTTCTCTTTTATGAGACTACAAGTGCTAGTCACCCGCAGGATGCATCTTAAGCTAATTACATTTAACCCTCTATAATTAACTGATCACTGTGTCCATCCTCTCAGGTCAGTCACTAATTTCCAGGGGTGTTACTTAGTGACTGTCACCGCCCACTTGGTGGTGTACACACCAAGCTTCCAGTTGCTGATCTCAGCCTCATTAGATGCCCATAGGCCTATCAATCAGCTGTTGTGACCTCGCCCTGTGTTAGGGACTAACCATAGGCTTGATGACTGCAGTCCTCCTTGCCAGTATTAGGGGTTGGCAGTGAGCTTGCAGGCTCTAGCCTATCAGGGTGCCCTGTCTAGGGCCTAGATGCGCGTCTAGGCCTGCTAGTCAGGTGGTTTTCAAAATCATTCCCTGTATTTGAGGGGGAGCTAGGCTCCGATGACAGCCCTAGTTTTTAGGGACTTGCTTAAGTAGTGTATAACCACTACATTAGGCTTGGCTCTATATCATTAGAACCTTGACAGGTGCACAGTAGAATAGTGGGACATTGGCACCCCATGCCGGCCCTGGTGGGTGTTCGCAGGATCTCGCTTAACTAGTGACTTGGCTTGCAGTAGAGAGTTCTACCCCGCACCAAGCCTTACTAATTAGGCTCAGCCCCTATTACATGGGGGCTTTCATGGGTAAGAAGTGGCAGGCGCCAGCGGTGGGATTCGAACCCACGCACCCCTAATGTGTGCGGCCTTGGTTACCAGTCTTACCAACTGGGCCACGCTGGCGTTATTGTAGTGCTCATACCAGGCAGTTCATTAGCAGTAAGTGTAACACATTGTGAAATGTATATAATCAGAACTTATTTATCTTCTAACAATCACCAGAATGTATTATCATGAATAGCACATCTTCTTCATCTTCTTATATACTCTTGACTGTTTTTCTTCTCAGTGAGTTTCTGATCATGTTTTCTGACACAATTTTACATAGATGCAGATGCTGATGTTTGTTTTTATTCATATAGAATCTTCACATGTTAACAGATCTGCATCTGCTGATAATAGTGAACTCAATATTAAATCATTGATCAAGAACTTGAAGAATGTGATAATGAAGAAATTGTCTGTATCATATATAACTGAGTCTTTTATATCTCTCTCTGCTTCTTCTGCTACTGCTCTTCAATCTTCTACATCTGTCTCTGTATCTGATTCTCTCACTTCTGCTATCTCTGTTTCTGTGATTCTCACTTTCACTACTTCTGCTCCTTCTGGTTTTGCTGTCTCTGCTTTTATTATCAGCTCTTCTCATTTCAAGAAGATGTTGCATAGGCTTAATGAATTATATTTATCAGTGTGTACACTCTCACTCTTCTTACTAACTTCTAGAACAATTTATTATATAAAGACTGTATATAATATAATAATCTGAAGCTCAGTTGTGAACACTGATTATTACATTCATTTTAAATATTTATGATGAGATAATTGTTCATTTATATCAGAGAATTATTTCTCTTCTCAACAGTGTTAAGATTATAAGTCTTTTTCTTTTAATCTTTTCTTTCTGATACTGATTTTTCTGTTCTTAGAGAAAATTATTATGAGTTTTACTGTATACAAAGTCATGACATTCACAAATATTAAGGAACTTTTCACAACTATTAAATTCAATATTACAGATATATCTGCTTTAATGAATATCTTCAGAATAATTGATCTATATCAGTCTATTCTTTGATGTTTGTCATCTGACTTCATAATGTAGATGAAGAATATTCATGTTTTCAGAAACAGAAATATAAATGTTGTACTCTTTTACACTTATAGATATGAGACTTGTATATCTTATCTGAGATGTTATTGTGAGAATGAGCTATTCACACACTGTGTTCTGCTTCTTGTATTTTCTCATATTTCTCTCTCTCTTTCTGAGAAGTCTCATGCATGTTGTAATTATGTATACAACTCTAAGATCAGCAGATGTTCATTCAGTAACTATTTCTATTTCTGATTTTATGATTTTTATATACTAACAATAATTCTTAGTTGCTTCAGTGTCAGAGATTATTTTAATTGAAGATGATAATATCACTGAGACTACTCTCTTTCACTCTTAAGCTTCTCTCATCACTTTCTCTTTCTTCTCTGCAGAGAGATTATGTGTACATCAGATTATAAGTGTTCAGTTCTGAGTGACTTCTGCTATTATTCATCTGATTCTGCATCTTCTCTCTTCATTTCT
>NW_003101677.1:58921-86015 GCF_000003855.2 Blastomyces gilchristii SLH14081 | reverse complement strand
TCTTAAAACTAATCTCATCTGATCTCTGAGTGTTCTCAGAGATTAAAATAGCTTGATCTCATATGTTTATGAATGTTTTAGATAGTTCATTCTCTGTGATCTCTGCAATTGAACTGATGTAAACAGTTAAATTCAACTCTGAATTTCTTTTTCTTCTGCAATCTGACTCATATGCAAGTCTGCTGCTTTGAGACTACTCTTTATCACATTGTGTCTACTATCTGTGATGTGTTATCATACAATCAGCTACAGTCTTATCACTTATTGAAGTGTGATGTTTATCTGATTTCTTCATTACTTCTCATTCTTTTCTTATAATCATGAAAAGATTGAAATAAGTGAGATTATCTGATTCATAAGTGTCTATGATTTCTCTTACTTTATAAGACTTTTCAATTATAAGTCTCTTCTTTTTCAATACTGATGATAGTGCTGTAGATGAATATAATTCACTTAAGTCTTATATCTTTACTTTTATAAGTTATGAATTATTAATTAAGTTGTGTAAGATCTGTCCCTCTGATTCTTTCAATGTGTATGTTCTCAGAGAATGTGATTTGAGTATTTTATATAACTCAAACCATCTAGATTGAAACTTCTCAGAACTCTTATTATGTATGAGAACTTATATTCTTATCTTGAGACTTGATTTCTTAACTAGTGAGTCTCATATTCTTTTCAATTGAATTGCTCAGTTCAGGAGTAACTCATTAGCTTTTGCACATGCATGGCTGATCTCTTTCAATCTTGATTCTGTGTCTGCGACTGCTGTGTTTGCAACTGCTACTGCTGTGTCTGTAACTGCTGTTTCTGCTGTGTCTGTGACTGTTGTGTTCATAACTGTTGCATCTGTGACTGTTGTGTCTGCAACTGCTGTTCCCTTCTCCACCTTTTTTGAAGCATTCTTCAGGATGCGCGGATGCAATTCATACAACAGGTAGAATAATGAACACTTGAAGACTGCATGCTGTTGAATCCGTGTGATCAGTAGCACCTGTCTGAGATATTCATCTCATAGTCTTGTAGACTTGCTCACTAGATATTTTATCAGCATGTTGTTTAAGATTTCATTCAAGTATTTTATCTTCCTGTTCATCTGCAGATGATATGACATTGTTCTACAATATCTTGTCTGTAACTGGTCTATGAAATGTCTCACTGCTTCTTCTACAAGATTCACACTGTTATCAGTTAGAATCTCATACAGTATTTCATAGTTGATATAGATCTCATTATGTAGAAACTTCATCATCATCTTCTCTGTCATCTCTGAAACTGCTTTTGCAACTGACCAGCCAGTAGTGTAATCAATAGCAGTGATTATTCATTGATTTTCATTTGATGTTCACAGTAATATATCTATGAGATTCATCTCTTATTATTTAAACAGTTATATTGTACACTTCATCTGATATTATACTTTCTCATGTTCTAATTCTTTCTTAGATTCTTTAACAACCTGACAATTCAGACACTTGTAAGTATATATCTGAATATTCTCAGCCATGCTTGATCAGTATACTCTTGATTTGAGTATACTCATGAGTTCAGGGCTTTCTAAGTGACTGAATTCCTTGTGTATGCAAGTTATTAAGTCATGTCTAAATAAAGATTCTAGATAGAGAGCTTCTGTATATTCTAAATCATAATAAAGTATAACATTGTTTTTCAATTTTCTCAGCTTAAAGTTCAGAAGCATCTCTTCTACTACTCTTATAAGATACTTATTATTCAACATCTTGCTATTCTCTAAGTAAGAGATTGTAATGTTCACTCATTCTGATTTCTTACATTCTCTCAGTGTGTTTAATATGAATATTTCTTATATCTGATTCACAGAATCCTCACTCATAAAATCAGATCTGTAACTGATTATATCAGGTATCACAGCATCTGATCTCTTTCAGTATTTAATATGAAGATTGTACACTTGAAACTCCAAGATTCAATATACTAAGCATTTGAAAGGTTTTATTATTAATTGTAGATAGATGAGGCTTTTATGATCTGTGATCATTATTGTTATATACTCATTGTCAATATATCTATCTCATAATGTCAGTGTGTGCTTGATCACTAGTAATTCCTTTTCATGCACTGGGTAATTGAGCTCAGCGCCTGATAGTTTTCTATCATCATATATCATCAAGTGCAGCTTGCTGTTCTTACTCATCTGTAGAAGAGTGTCTTCAATAGCTTATTCAGATGTATTTATCTCAATATAGAAAGATTTATTACAATCTGATTAACTAAGCACTGAGAATGTTATTATACATTTTCTCAGTGTGAGAAAAGCCTCTTCACACACAGCATTTCAGATAATTAAATAAAACTTCTTCTTTCACAGATTTGCATTCATTTCTCTTAAGAGATCTGAGAGTGATGCAGATATTTGTGTGAAATCCTTGATAAATCTGTGATAATATGAGACTAACTCAAGAAACTGTTATATATGATGTATATTTCTCAGCTGCAGTCAATTCACTATAATATTCAATTTCTTCAGAATGAGATGTATACAGTCATCACTTACTACATATTCTATAAACTTCAACTCTTCTGTTTCAAACACACACTTTGTTAATTTAATATAGAGCTTATGCTCTGTCAGAGTTATAAGCACTTTATCAAGATACTTCAGATATTCATTATATGAGTTTGAAAAGACTAGAATGTCATTAAGATATATAAGATATAAGGTTTTATTTTATTTATGAAGAATTGTATTCATCATCATTTGAAAGATGACAGATACATTTGTCAGACTGAATGACATTGCCAGAAATTCAAACTTCTCTTATTATATATTAAATACAGTTTGTGAGACTGACAGTTTATCTACACAGATCTGTCAGTATTCTGAGAGAAGATTGATCTTTAATAGATATCAGATGTTTTCAATCATATTCAACTATTATTGAATCTGTGACAGTGAATATCTATTCCTGATTGTAAGCTTGTTGAATGCTTAATAATTAATACACATTTATCACTTCTCATCTGTCTTTTTCATGAATAGAACTGAAAAGCCTCACACACTTGATAAGAATTGTATAAGACTATATTCTAGAAGGTCAGTGATCTGATGCTTCTGTTCTTTAAGATGTGTTTGTGACAGAGAATATACATTCTGATTGACTGATTTTGCATCCTCTGTGTCAATCTCATATACAAATCCTTGTTTCAGCAGCAATTTCAGTGAAAGATCTGTTCAGAAGATCTTTTCATGCTTCTTCAGAAGCTTCTTTATATGCTTATTCTTCTGTATATTCTTTATCTTAGTTTTCTCTGCTTCTGAGTCCTGTATAACATACAGAATGCTTTCAGATGAGGTCTTGCAAATCATTCTCTTTACTTGTTAATATGTAAGCAGATTTAATTCTTCTATATCAGAGATATGAAATGTTCTTCTCATATCAGTTGATAGAATTGTATGAACTGTTTTCTTCTCATCAGTCAACTGCATATAACATGTACATCATTGAATCTGTGAATTGAATCTTTGAAATTAATTAAGTTTAAGAATAAGATTGTATTTCACATTCTGCAGCTCTCACACTCAAATATAGCAAGATCATTCTCTGAAGTGTAAGAGAACTCTTACTCTTACAGATGATATCAAATATCAGTTATCAGATAATCTTATATATCAGAGGTTCTTCACTCAGCAGACCTCTTTCAGTCTTCAGATTATATAATCACTAATATATTATATAGAAGCTTCTGTGTTCACTAATACTTTTGCAGTCATCTCTCAATTCTTATTCAAGTGCTTCTTATATATTAACATTTCAGGCTTCAAGACATTGAGGTGAGCATTCACTTCATCCTCACTTATATCTCAGTCAGAAGCCTGCTTTCTCTTGATATTCACAGAATTCAGAGAGTTATCTAACATGAGCATCTCTTTCACTTTGAAGACTTTTCATAGAATATCAGTGAGTGTCTCTGAGCTCACTGATTCTGCTAGTTTTTTGACTCTTGCTTCTCTTGACTGTGCACACTGAGTGCAATCTTTTATATTATGATTTTAGCATTCACAGTTGAAGCAAGCTCAATGCTTATAATATCAAGATTTTCACTCAGAGAATTTCTTTTTTAGAGGATTCAGTGCTTCAGCAATGACATTCAGATCTAGATTTATTACATTCAGATGTGTGACTTGTATTGTAGAAGTCTGATTACTCATTCTTCACTAAGATATACTTGATTGTAGTATTTTCTGTCATAATTGACTCACTTGTTTCTGTATAATAAGAATATTGTATGCTTTCTTCACTGTGCTTAGCTGTAAGATTAAGCATTTTCATTTCACTCTCAACTCAGGTGTAAGATTATGAATGAAGATCTGTAAACAGAAAGATGTTGAAAGCTCTTCATTTAATATGAGATAGTGTAAACTGAAGTGTGTGAAGTATAATGTAAGATCACTCACTTATCTACACTCAGTGAAGTGTTTGTAACACTTATCTCACATATTCACTTTCTCAAAGTTGTACAAGATTCATTTGAAAAACTCATTTCATATTCATGAGAATGAATATCACTCTGAGTCTGCAAGATTCATCTTTTCATCAGTCATTCATAATGACTTCACTTTTTCATGTAGAAACATGACAGATCTTAAGACTTGTTGAAATTCTGTTAACTGTCTATCTGTGAGTTCATGTTTGATTCAATATTATGATTGCATCTGACTTAGTCAGCTGATTGCAGCATCATTTTTTCAGTTATTATTGAAGCTTAGTAGCTTCAGCAGATCTTCTGACTTAATATATTTCATGCTCAGATTCTCATCCTGCACAGTGATCTCTGATGATATGTACACTTCTGAAGAGATCATGAACAATTATGATGAGATCTTCAGGTTCAGTGTAGTCATCTGTCTGTGTAAACATTTAATCTCTCACTGCAGGCCTAAGATCTGATTTTCTCTATTCTTATTGATGATGATGATTGCATCAGTGAAGCTCTTCATAGTAAATGCTTGATCTGCAGTGAATGTCAATTGTTGTTTGACTTTCATCTCAGTCTGCCACTGCATACACAAGACCTCAATCTCATTTAGAATCCTCATACATGTATGAAGCTTCAATTCTGGTTCAGCAGTTTCAGCTGTTTTTCTTACTGCTTTAAGTAAACCCTCTGAGAGATTTTGCATATCTTCCAGTTCAGGTAGTAGAGAAGGATGTTATTTGTATCAGCTAGAAAAGGTATTCATTTCAGTGATTTCTCATTGATTGTATGATGTCTATTGTTATATTGCTATATTGTTATATAATTTCTGTTGTCATTGTATGACTTCAGTGATGGTCATTCTCTCCTTTTATTCTTCTTTTGAGTAGAGAGTGAACTTCTTTGAATCTCGTTCACTGCTCTCATTTCTTTTCTCACACCTCATCTGTTCATATACCATACATGGCATTCACCTGAGTGTGGAGTTTTCCCTCTACAAGTGAAGCAGTATTAATCAGATGCTCTTCTGCTCACTGTTCTTTGTACACTATGTTTTGAGACATTCTAGAATCACACTGGCATGATAACTACAAATCACTTCATAGATGAAATTATCATGCTCTGAAGAAGCCTGCACTTCTCACCAGTTTTTAGACATGCTATCAGATGTGATTCAAAGGTTGCTTCAGCCAGTGTACAATTACAGATGTATGCTGGCTTCTTATATATTGTAATATTGTACACTAAATTAATTAGTGGCTGCTATGGTCCCCTTTACACTTGTAAGCAAGTTCGGAAGCAGCCGCGTTATTATCCGACAGTTGTACGTTCTTCCGAACCACAGTTTTATTCATATCAAATTGAATTAGATTGATATCTGCTCTAATAAAGATTTCCTTTACCGCTTTCTCAATCACTTCTAAATTCTCTTTGATTGTCTTTGAACTGTAGAGTAGATCAATATCATCTATATAACTTGAAGATCTCACTATTTTCATCTCTCTATTCTTGAATAGATATGCAGTGTATATTGCAAATAAAACAGATGAGATTGAAAATTCTTATGATACTTCTATTTTTATCTCAGTTTTATCTTGTTTTCTTTCATCAAAGAATAGTTGTATAATTCTTTTAGACATGAAATAATTAACTCATTTTATTAGAGAAAGTGACAGTTTTAACATCTTCAAAGTTTGAATCATCTTAAACTTTGAAACATGATCAAATGCATCTTTTATATCAATAAAAACTGCAGTTGAGACCAGGCCTTCATACTTTGCTACTTGAATATCATGAATAACTGAGTGCATTCATTATCACTTACAGAGTTTATATATAACAACTCAAAGTATATCAGCACCGATAAAATCCTCTTTGAAATACTTAATGAGACTTACTCACAGATAATCTTGATAAATCTGCAAGAGTACACTATAGAGTGTGATAATATCTGTAAATAAGCTGAGAGAATTCAGAATATCTGAGAGAAAGCTTATAAATTCTTAAGAAAGACTCAAGAGTATCAGAAGAGATACTATGACTTCAAGCATATTATAAAGAGTTTTAAAAAAGATGATAGAGTCTGACTAAGTCTAGAAAATATTATTATACAGAGATCTAGTAAGAAGCTGAATCTCTTATAGATAGAGTCTTATAAGATTATGAAGAAAGTTAGCTTATAGTTCTATAGATTGAAACTGTCATCTGAGTTATAGATATATAATATTTTTCATATCTCTTTACTCTGTGAATATAAGAAATTCTTAGAAGAGAATTCTGTGACTCATTACTCTGTTCATAAAATACTAGAGAGTGAAAGAGAATATCAGATCAAAGAAATTATTAACTTAGAGAAGTGAGATCATGAGCTCTGATTCAAGATTCAGTGATAAGAATATTCTGATAAGATAAATAAGTTCATTTGAGAATTATCTGAGCAGATAAGATATCTGTGAAAGCTGAGACATAACTTTTATACTGTGAATTCTAATAAGTCAGAATAATACAGTCTTCACTAAGAATCTGATTGTGATAAAGATATTAACACTGTTATTTATGAATTCTAGTTTATAAGATAATAAGTTTCTACTGAGATGAACAGTCTGCAGTGTATACAAAGAGAAGAAGAAATCATACTCTTATTAAAGCTAAAAAACAAGAAAATAAAAACTGAACTATGAACACAATTTAGAGATTAATAAAGAAAAAATAAAGAAAATTTACACTTATATTTTTAATATCTATAACACTCAATCTCTCTGTAACTATCAATTCTCTTCTTTAAAGAAGCAGAGAGTATCATATCTGCAGTACAGATAATTATTATATTTGATACAAAGACTGTCAGAAATACACAGACTTCAGAGAAGCTGAACATCAGAATGTATACAGTTATAGCAGAATCTTGAAGACTGACTGTCTGTATATGTGATCAGATATCTCTTATAAAGCTGTGTCTGCTCTCTCAGTTGTGCTGAAGTATTCAGTCTGAAAATAATTGAGATATGAAGAGAGAGCTTATCTGTTCAGATTAACTTCTGTTATGAATTCATGATATTTGCATTGCCTTGATTACCTGGATTTTATGAGTACTCAGAGACTTATCTCTCATTGATAATAGAATTGTGAAAATCGCTGCAGTGTGAGAATCATTGATAGAGAACCTAGGCATATTTGCATATATCTGATCAGAGATTGTGCAGGCAGAGAGAGAGTGATCATAGATCTGTGAGATCACAGAAGACACTGATAACATCAGAAGCTTTATAAAAACTGTCAGCTAGAATCTGTAAGGAATTACTTGTAGAAAGACTTACAGTAAAGAGTGAGACTACACTGCTTAGAGTCAGAGACTGGTCTGAAGAAGGCATGAGATTAACTGCTGACCTGAAGATCAGGTGTGATAACAGAGCTGGAAGAAATGAAGATACTATTATAAGTGATAATATCTCTGCTCTATCAGTCAGTAAAAAGTGATCAGAGAAGTCACAGAAACACTTATAAGAAGCTCAGCAGTAGTCAGATATTATTTATAAAGATATTGAAATTGAGAAATTTTTTATTCTTGAGAAGTTCTTGAATTAATATACAGATATTATCAGAAATACTCTCTCTCTGTTATCTGAGTGATAATACTTTATAAATGAATAAGAATACTCTCAGTTTGTGAGAATGAGAGCTGTTACAGAAAAAGAGAAAAGAAGATGAGATTCTATAGACAGATCTGAGATATTTATACTACTCTAGAGAGATTTGCTTACACTGTGAATGATTCTGCAAAACAGTCAGATTACTCTAGTAAAGAAAGAGTGATTGTGAATTACAGGCCTGAATCTTTCTATATGACTATAAAGAGTGATTACAGATCATAGATATTTTGATTCTACAATTCTACAGAGTTGATGAAAGAATGAAAAATTCCTCACAATTCTACAGTGTTAAAGAACAATGATTTATAAGAATGAGTGAAAGATTAACTTATAAATACTTCTCTTTGATAAGAATAATCTCATAGAGAGTGATTCATCTGTGAGATGAATCTATATAATAATCACATAAGAATCTTGTGAAAATGATTAAGAGTCAACTGAAATTCTTCTGTATGAAAGATGTGAGATGAATCTGTATAATAGTTAGAGAAGAATCTGTAGATTATAAAGAATCTTACAGAATAAGAAACTGAGTGACAGACTCTTTTCTCTTTATAATAACAAGGGATTTTTCCTCACTGAGGTTTTTTTATAGATATGAAGAATTTTTAATGAGTATCACTGCAGTGCTGAGCTGATTCTATGAAGTCACTCAGTGAAAAACTTTGCAGACAAAGTCTTAGAGAGGAAAGAATATGTAAGAAATTCTGCTTCTCACAGATTCTTTATCTCTATTTCTATCTCTTATGTAACTAATAGAGTTAGCAGCCCTTGACTATATATAACTATATAGACTGAAGTTCAGAATACTATTCATAACTCAGCTTGAATACTATTATACTTTTGATCTCTATATTTTATCTTTCTACTGTGAATACTTCTAGTAGTTAACAGTACATATCACGCCAAGCTGCAAACACCTGAATAATCGCCTGCGAGCACTTATTCTTATAATATCAAAGCTGTTATGAATCACATGTTGAGACAGCATTATACAGATTCAGAGACTGCACCTCTCACAGTAAGCAAGATATGAATATATTGATTCATTAAATGTCTGTCAGATTACAAATAAGTCAACTAAAAATTCATAAATTCAAAACAAGTATCTTGCAAGAATATAAGGTTTATTATCAACTGATTTAATCAATATAAAACTGTCTTCAATTAATATCAATTTTTTCACTGTGATATCTATAACTTTGATGAGATTGAATTTCAAGAAGAAGAAGAACATTAACAGTGAATTATAACTGTCTTTAGAGACATGAATGCTGTCATACAGTTATCATACTCTCACAGATTAATAACAGTGATAAAGTGTATTAGTGCAGATGACACAGTATTGAATTCATTGATTATAATAAAATTGAAGATTTATCTAGAGAATTAGTATACACACTTCAACTTATCTGATAACTACATTATCACTGCATCTGAGTCTGGCTTTACAAATGATGAGATTGAATTTGAATGAATCAAGCAGTTCAATAAGATGATAAAAAAGTGTTAAATAAGCAGTTATCAACTGCTATTGATGAATAATTATGATTCTCATCTCACAGAAGAATTCATTCAATACTGCAATCTTCATAAGATTATTCTGTTCAGATTCTTATCTCATATAAGTCATATTCTACAATCTCTTGATGATGTATCTTTTCAGCAGTATAAGTATGATCATACAAAGACAGTTAATAAGACTACTCACTACAGATATGAGCAGTATAATAGCAGATAATTCCTTGCTAATCTGAAGAGTATCTGACTGTAAGCATTCAAACCTGGCACTGTGAGAGCTGACTTTGTCAACCATGAAATGTATTCAGTTAATCACAATATAATTCTCAATTGATTGAGACCTCTTATCATTGATGATGTCTCAGATCTCAACATATACAATAGTGATGATGATGTATGCAATCACTTTATCCCGCCACCTGCAGATTGACTGTCAACTGTCTTCTTGTAATTAATCTCTTCAGAGACAGTTGCAAAACTATGTCACTAAATCAATACAGTAGTCAAGACCTTAGAAGATGTGAAGAATACTCTTATACCTGATTTGATAAGACAGTTGAACAAGATCTTCAAGAGTAGCATAATTCAGGTGAAATTGAACATGCACTGTGAGAATGAACTTGCAGATCATTATTAAGTAAATAGATGTCAAGTTGTCAAATTCTCTCACAAACAGGTGTAAGTAGATGAAGTTCGCAAATGAGAATCCTGAGCATATTGTAATGCACTGTGCATTATACAATAGTCTCAGAGTCAGATTGAAAGAGAAGTACGATCTAAATCAATTAAATATGAGATTCTTATTCTCAACTGAGACAGGAATTAAATACTTAATAGACTTTCTATCAGAAACTCAAGCAGCTACAAGAAAATGGCTGAATTCAGAAATATCTGAATATGAAGAGGAGGAAATTGATCAGATATAGTCTGTTAAAACAGCTATATACTATCTTTCAATAATTTGTTTCATTACAGTCTCTCATTATTTTACTTTACCTTTTTCTTTCTATTCTTTTCTATCTATCTATTTAATGTGTCTATCTTTAAGACTGTGTTCTCTTTTCTTTTGTCATGTCAAATGGTTTCAAAGTATCAGAAGATGTTAAAATACTGCAATTCGTAAACAGTTTTTGTATTCTGGGCTGGAATTTTCTGATTTTGCATATCTGAAATTGATGAATGTATAATAGTTAACTGTATAGATATAGGAAAAACCCTGAGAACTTTTAGTTCTCAGGGAGATGTCATAGTCTCTGACTGCACACATCTATAATTGAAGAATAATAATAATAATAATAGATGAAGTTCTCACTATTAAGAATATCAATCACAAGATTACAACCTGTAGAGCAGATGAGATGAAAAAGACATTCACTAAGACTCTTCAATTGATTGAAATCAAACCTATAAAATCTACAGCCACTCAACCACAATAAGATAATCCTATAGAATCTCAACTTACAGTGGATTCTACACCTTCTAATGAGTATATAGATAATCTTTATGTTATAGATAGATATGATGATGATTATTAATTAATTTTTGAAGATTACTATATTCAAAATATTTTCTTTACAGTGTGGTTTTCTGTACACTGTGGCGCACTCACTACAGAGAGTGAGTAAGCATGACACGGTTAGTTGTCTTCTTTAAGAATCAGTAATATTACATTCTAATATAAAGCTGCTGTCATCTCAATATTCATGTAACTAAGTTCTAATATACTGATTCTTCTTCTCTATAATATACGGAGAGAGGTCTATTCTTTCGGACTATGAGACAGTTATACATAGTCTGTATCATCTCAGTAGCTGATTATAAAGTTTAAGTTTGATGAAATAATTAAGAAAATTTCACTGAACTATTTCAAAGTCTGTAAAACAGAGCTCTGAAAAGAATTCTGAAAGCATTTAAATTATCTTTTATTAAAGTAATAAAAATTAAAGCTACAATTTCTTCTTCTATTATTAAATTTAAAAAGATCTATATAAACTATACTCTGAGAGTTATAAAGATAAGCTTAAATTATATAATCAGAGAAAGAGTCTCTTCTTCATTTTTATTAATTAACTCAGAAAATGAACTAAATTGAAATGGATTTCTGAATTGAAATGAAAATAATTCTTCAAAGAAAATACTCTTTTAACTATATAGACTATATTTACTAATTAAAAATTAATTTTCTTCATTAAATATTAAGAAAGTTAATTATAAGAAGATATCTCTCTGAAGAGAAAAGCTTAAATCTCTTATAGACTTATAAATAAGTGAACTATTAAAGAGAGAGAATATAAACAGTATTTAAAGAAAATCTATATAATTAATATAAAAGATTCTATTCTGATTTACTTAAATAACTTAAAAAATAAGAATCTGAATAGATTAAATACAGACATTACTTATACTGAAGATAATATTAATTTTATCTCAGATTTATGAAGTTTAGACTATGAATCTAAAGTCTTTGATACTGAACTATTTATAATAGTGAAAGCTTTTAAACTTATTAAAATAAAATCTTATAAAAGAGAAAATAGTTTGAAAGAGATATAGATATTCTCTGACAGTTAAACTACTTTAAAAAGACTTAAACATAGTCAGATTTATAATAATTAAATAAATCTTGAACTGATTTTAAATTCTATTTTAAAAATTCAAAAGAAAAGAATATTAGAACTAATAATTCATCTGCACTAAGTAGACTGACTGATAGAATTATTAATTTCACATTTAATCTCATTTAATTAATCTTATGCATTTCTTAATATGAGTCTTATCAGAATCAAGTCTTAAAAAAATCTAAAAATAAATTATTTCTGAGAGAAATGATGCGAAAAATAATCAGATTTAATTTAAGAACAGTAAAATAAGAGTAATTTCTCAGAATAAACTGTGAAAGATAATCATTCTTTCAAAATCAGAATAAGACTGAGACTGAAGATTAAAATCAGTCTTATTCAGTTCATTCAGTAATTGCTTATATAATCAGAATTTGATAATGATTATTAATAGTACTTATGAAATAATTAAATATATTCTTATATAAGTTTATTCTTTACTTTCTCATGAAAACTACACTTATCTGATATACTGTAATCAGAGGTATTAAACTGTATGATAATTTCATATTTTATAATCATAAGTTTCTTAATTGTTTCTTCTTATAATTGTCTCTGATAATAGTGATAAATATCTCAGCTTAAGTTAAACTTTCACTTCATTATCACTTCTGTTAATAAATTATCAGAATATTATATGTCATCAGTATAACAGTTAAATATATACTCTCAACAATTTTTCATAACTCTAGAATTAATTTAATGTATAAATTTATCAGATTATCTTGAAAATAGTAATTAAATTCAGTTTTATCAATACGTAGTTTTATCTGATTTTTAGTTATAATTAATATATATAAGTTCTGTTTCAAAGTTAGTATTATAGTTCTATGTAATATAAAGTATTATCAAAGATTATTACTTATTAGAGAATTGTATTTCACTGTTTTTATATCTCTAATATCTACTCATTCAAATCTCTGATAGTTAGCATTGTAGTAGTCTCAGACTAATTTAATATATAAGTCTTATTTCTTCTCTGTTCAATCTTAAGAAGTGTAGATATTAACTTAATAGAAGAGATCTAGTAGAACTGCTATAGTATAGTACTCTGTAAAAGATTGTTTAGTTTTACTGTAGTAATATATTAGTTTATTTCTTACAGTAATAATAGTCTGTATTATAGTATTATCTCTAGACTGACTGATAAGATTATGAATTTCACATTTAATCTCATTTAATCTGATCTTATACATTTCTTGATGTGAGTCTCATTAGACCCAAGCATTAAAAAAATCTGAAAATGAATTATTTCTGAGAGAAATGATGTAAAAAATGACTAGGTTTAATACAAGAACAGTGAAATGAAAGTACTTTCTTAGAATAAACTGTGAAAGATAATTATTCTTTCAAAATCAGAATAGAACCGAAACTAAAGATTAAATTCAGTCTTATTCAGTTTATTCAGTGATTGCTTATATAATTAGAATTTAGTAATAATTATTGATAACACTTATAAAATAATTAAATATATTCTTATACAAGTTTATTTTTTACTTTCTTATAAAAACTACACTTCTCTGATATACTGTGATCAGAGATATTAAACTATCTGATAATTTCATATTTTACAATTATGAGTTTCTTAATTGTTTCTTCTTATAATTATTCTCAGTGATATAATAAATATCTCAGCTTGATTTTAACTTTTACTTCATTCTTATCTCTGTTAATGAAATTATTAGAATATCATATATTATCAGTACAACAGTTGAATATATACTCTTAATAATTTTTCATAACTCTAGAATTAATTTAATGTGTAAATTCATTCAATTTTCTTGAAGATAGCAGTTAAATTCAGTTTTATAAGTATGTAATTTTACCTGATTTTTGATTGCAATCAATGTATATAAGTTTTATTTCAAAGTTAGTATTATAGTTCTATATAATATGAAGTATTATCAAAGATTGTTACTTATTAGTGTGATTCGGAAGAATGTACAATCACTGAATAATAACACGGCCGCTTCTGAACTTGCTTATGAATGTAAAGAGGTCATAGCGGCTACTAATTAATTTAGTGTACTGTATATAAGAAGTCAGTGTATGCCTCTAATTATACACTGACTCAAGCAATCATTGAATTACATCTGATAGCATGTCTAAAAACTGATGAGAAGTGCAGACTTCTTCAGAGCATGATAATTCTGTCTACAAAGTGATTCATAGTTATCATGTTAGTGTGATTCTAAAATGTCTCAAAAGATAGCATATGAAGAGCAGTGAGTGAAAGAGTATCTAATTAATACTGCTTCACTTGTTAAGAGAAAAACTTCATGCTTAGACAAATGCTAGGTATGTAAATAAATGAGATGTGAGAAAGAGAATATAAGCAGTGAATCAGATTCAAAGAAGACTACTCTCTACTCAGAAAAATAAAAGAGAAGTGATTATCACTGAAGTTATATAATGATAACAGAAAATCAGAAGTTATATCATGATATAATAATATAATAATATAATAATAGACATTGTATAATCAATGAGAAATCACTGAAATAAACATCTTTTCTAGTTAATATAAATAATACTCTTCTCTGCTATCTGAACTAAAAGGTATGCAGAACCCCTTAGAGAATTTACTCAAAGTAATAAGAAAAGCAGCTGAGACTGCTGAACTGAAATTGAAGCTTTATACATGTATAAGAATTCTAAATGAGATCAAGGCTTGTATACACAGTAGCAGGCTAAGATAAAAGTTAAATAATAATTGATATTCATCACAGATCAAGCAGTCACTATGAAGAGCTTTATTAACACAATTATCATCATTACTAAGAATAGAGAAAACCAGGTTATAAACCTGCAGTAGAAAATAGAACATTTATATAAATAGATAATTATGCTGAATCTGAAGATCTTATCACAATTATTCATAACTACTTCAGAAGTGTACATATTATTGAAGACTGCTGTGCAGAAGAAGAATCTGAATATAAGATACATCAAGCTGAGAGATCTGTCAGAATTATCAAGCTTTAATAGCAACTGAAAAAATAATGCTGTAATTAGCTGACTAAGTCAGATGTAATTATATTATTGAATTAATTGCAAACTTACAGACAGACAGTCAATGAAATTTTAACAAGTCTTAAGATCTGCGACATTTCTACATGAAAAAGTAAAGTTATTATAAATGACTGATGAAAAGATAAATCTCACAGATCTGAAATGATATTTATTTTTATGAATATAAAATGAGTTTTTCAAATGAATCTTGCACAACTTTGAGAAAGTGAATATATAAGATAAGTGTTATAAATACTTCACTGAGTGTAGATAAGTGAGTAATCTTACATCATATTTTATACACTTCAGCTTACACTATCTTATATTGAATGAAGAGCTTTTAACATCTTTCTGTTTACAGATCTTCATTCATAATCTTACACTTAAGTTAAGAGTGAAATGAAAATACTTAATCTCATAATTAGATATAGTGAAGAAAGTATATAACATTCTCATTATACAGAAATAAGTAAGTTAATTATAACAGAAAATACTGCAATTAAATATATTTTAATAGAGAACAGATAATCAGACTTCTATGACATAAGTCACACATCTAAATATGATAAATCCAGATTTGAATACTATTACTAAAGCACTGAATTCTCTGAAAAAGAGATCTTCTGAGTGAAAACCTTGATATTGTGAGTATCAAGCTTGCTTCAACTGCAGCCACTAAAATTATAATGTAAAAGATTACACACAGTATATACAGTCAAGAGAGTCAAAGAACTAGCAGAATCAGTGAGCTCAGAGACACTCACTGATATTCTATAAAAAGTCTTCAAAGTGAAAGAGATGTCTATGTTAGATGATCTGCTGAATTCTGTAAATATAAAGAGAAAGCAGGCTTCTTGTAAGAAGCCTACGCCGAATAGATCGGTATAATATATAGGTCTTATATAACAAACTGAAAAACGTTAAAGAAGGAAAAGAAAGAGAAAGGGTGAGAATCAGTGATCAGAGTGAATATTTGTACACATACATAATATGTACACAGTGAAGCTTCAAGGCAGAAGAATAGAAATTCTGTGAGTTTTTTAACCAAGAATTAGTGATTGAGAATGACTGAGAATCAGAGCTTTCAGCGGAATCTATGAAGTGTAAAGAAATAGTCTATATAATGATTGAGCACAGTCTGTCATATTAGCTTTCTTCTTTTCTGATCATGTGTAGTTTTCATTGATCAAGAGCCGTGATCTCAGATAGTGTGAAACTCAGAGTTCAGATCAGGTGATTATAGCTAACTCATTTCATAAGATATTATCAGTCACAGCTGCAGAGTCTCTTATCAAGAATATCTTCAATGTTTTATTCAAGTTAATTATCTTCTTCTATGATCCCTCGTGGCTGTCAGTTGAAAATCAGTTGAGAAGAGAACAGATCAGTGATAGTGCAGTGAAGCAAGCTCATATGAAAGACATTGTGAATTTCTGATAATGTGTCAAGATGATAGTTGTAGCTATCTAGAACTTCTATCACTTTATACTTAGTATGACAGTAATTCAATGTACAAGATGAATATATGATTCATATATTCTTAAGATTTAATCACATTAAGTCTTCTATCTTATATTGCTTAGCAGAATCTCGGTGAACATAAATTTGATTCTCTTGATCTTGTTTCACAGTTGTTATAAAGACCTCTGCTCAGTTACAGATGTCTCAGAGCTTTATTACTATATTATCAGTGATCTGAATTGAACTGCAGAGATTCAGTGTGAACTGTGTGATCTCTAGAAGATTCAACACTTTCATGTGATATCTGTGTGTAAGAAAGAACAGGCTTATATCTGTTAAAACAGCATCTCAACTGTTGATAGCAATCTCTGTGTGTAAAAGAAAATCATGTTAATTATCTTATAAGTAGTTATAAAACTTATAAAGATAATTGTTTATAATCTGAATTATCTGTTCTGACATATTGTCAGTCTTGAAGTGATAGACAGTTGACAAACAGTGTATAATCTTGAGAACTTGACAGATTCTTATTCAGAGAGTACTTACAAATTGATGACTCTGATCTGATACTATAAATCTCAGTAATTCATGCATCTAATAGAATAAGCTCTGTAGAAAAGCTTCAGTGACTTGCTCAGTATTCATCTTATTACAAGGTTTTAATATTATATCTTTGCTTAATCAGTTCACAATGATCAGAATGTTCTTACAATTCTTACTCTTAGAGAGATTAACAGTAAAGTCAATTACTATATCTCATCAGATTCTATCAGAGATATTAAGTGATTTCAGTAGATCTTTTCTACAGTTCTTTCACAAGATGATAGAAGAATAACAGTTACAGTTTCAAATGAACTATCTGATACTGTTTGATATCTCAGGCCAGTAGAACTATTGAGAGATTATTCAGTATAATTATTCATGACCTGAGTGACTGATTATATATAAATTATATATCTCTTGCATTATCTGAGTGTGTAAGAGTTTGAAGTGAGAGACTCAATGTTGTTTACAGAACTGTAGAGTGTTATTGTTATTGATTAAGTATTCTGAGATATTAGTTCTTATATGTAGTTCTGAGAAGAATCAGAGTGCTTCTTAATATACTGCTTCAGTGAGTGCTTAAAGAAGTTCATCAGTTTGAGCTGTTACATGTCATAATTCATTCAGTGTAGATTTGAGAGAAGTCAAGATATCAGTATCAGTGTCAGTATCAGTATCAGTGATAGTTCAGAGAGAGAGTGTTCTAATCAGAGAAGTGTGTATAGTGTTATAAGTTGTTTTATCTTAATTAACTAATATCTTCAGATCTAGAAGCTGATGTTCTCAGTTTATTCAACAGGTATCTGTTATCTTAAAAGGCATATCTTACTCTTATTATGAGAGAGTATCTGTCATCAAGTTCTAACTATCAGAATAGTAGTGTATTGTAAAATGAAAGCAGCTTAAGAACTCAGATCATTATATCTATCATTCAGTGAGTTTATAAGTAGTTGTAAAGTACTTGAGATTCTTATAATCTGTGATTATCTCAAATTTGAAGACACTTCAGAGTTCACAGTCTCATTCTTCTAGACAGTATATAATTGCAAGAAGTTTCTTATCATAGATCTCATAGTTGTATTCAGTAAGACTCAGTTTTTTAAACATGAAGATGTATGATTGTAAGACATTTTTATCATTATATTGTAATATAGCTTTCTTTGTAACATAGTCAGAGAAGTCAGCTTCAATAACTGTTTCATAATCAGAGTTAAATATTATTAGTAGAGAAGTATTAATGAACATCTTCTTCATCTGTGTGAATACAGCTTCAGTGTTCACTGATTACTGAAATACTGAGTTCTTTCTGATAAGTTTTGTAAGTGGTCTGATAATATCTGAGAAGTTTTATATAAATCACTGATAGAAGTTAGCAAATCTGATAAAGCTTTATATATTTTTCACAGTATATGAAGCTGCTCATTCAAGAATGATAGAGACTTTCTCAGAATTCATTTGAATCTTCTTATCAGCTTCTATGATAAAGTCTAGATATTTGATACTCTTGACTTCAAAGTCATACTTGTCAATATCTATTGATAGTTCTGCTTCTTATAATCATTGTAATACTCTTCATATGTGTTCTTGATATTCTTTTCTGAACTCATCAGTGAAGATAAGAATATCATTGAGATATATAGATATAAATTCATTAAGGAAATACTGAAGTGCTCAGTTAATATACTTCTGAAATGTACTGAAAGCATTGATCAGTTTAAAGAGTGTAACTATTCATTCAAAGAGATTATAACATATTCAGAATGCTGTAAGTCATTCATCTTCTTCAGTAATACATATTTTATGAAATGCAGTGATGATATCTAGTTTTATAAATTATTAAGCTTGTCTGATATAAGCTAGAGTTTCATTGATAAGAGATAAGAAATAGTGATTCTTCTTGATTAATCTATTCAATTCTCAATAGTTCACACAGAAATGAAGTTCTTCATCTGATTTCTTTACAAAGAGAATACAAGCTGCAGTGAAAAAGTTACTAATATATATAAATCTCTTATTCAACTGATTATTGAGTGTTTTCTGAAGAAGAAGGAGTTTATCTTGAGATATATTATAAAGAAGGCCTCATGATGACTCAGAGTTCTTATCATTCTTCTTTTCTAACTTAATACTGTGATCTACTTCTGAGTCTTGTAAGAGAAGTATATTCATAGTATTATCTTATCAGAAGATATCTAGATATTCATGATATTATTAAAAGAGTTTTGTATAAGAATCTGTTATTGTAATATAGAATAACTTCTCTAGAGCTTTCTTAATATTGATCAGACTGATGAAATAGATTGTCACATGATTCTACTATTAGTAATCTTTTCAGTGACTTTCTTTTCAGAGTATTTTATAGACATTGACAGAGATCTGTGTCAGGTTCATAGTCTTATAAATGTTATCTTTATGAATTCTATTATTATTAGAGAATATTAAGCTTCTGTTTTAAGCATTTAATAAAATGCCTTGTTCAGATACTCAGACAAGTTCTAACATAAAATTATAATCAAGATTATTAACTTTGTATATATAGATATCTTTATATTGATGTTCTCTGATATCTATGTTTAACTTCATCATATAATAGATACAAATGTCTTTTGAGTCATCAAATTCTGTAAGAAGTCAGGGTTTTAATAAGAGAATATACTGAAGGTTACAACATCTTACAACTGAAGATTTAATCATTGTATAATAATATAGACTGCTGTCTATCATGGCTTTCATATTATACATATTATCAATCACAGTAGATACAAGAATTGTATTCATTGTTATTTTCTCTTTAAATCATTGTTATCTGATCTCTTCAAGCTTCTATTTATGAATTTGAACAGAAGCTAATCTTTTCTCTATTTTATTAGAATATTCTCATAGTTATCTTCTGAATCTTTCTTCACTGCAATGTGGTTGATGTGGACAGATACTGATTAATTCTTTGAGTGAGAAGGCACATAGATTAATCAGCAGTTAAAAGCAATGTATTCTGATCAGTTACAGTTGATACACACTTCTCATTGACATTGATCAGTGACTTCTTCAGAAGTGATCTCAGGAACTTAAAAGCCTGTTTAAACAGCAGAGACTCTTACTTATGTGTAGACATTCAAGTCTACTCAATTCATAGCATCTGCATCATTGTTATTCTTCAGCGCGGGTGTATGAGTGACTGAGTTATTTCTCAGTATAGATATATAAGTATAACATCTTCTATCACTGTTCTGTATACTCTTAAGCTTGATAAGACAGTCATTCAATGTCTGAAGTTATACACAGAAACCTTCATAAGTCTGGTCTTCATCTACACTTATAAGAGCCTGTAAGAGTTCAAAAGTTAATATCTTTTTGAGTATGTTAATCTTCATTTGATTCTCTCAAGATTGATCACCTGCTTCTAGAATCTTAGTGTCAAAGTCAGAAATGAATATTATGAGAGAAGTGTTTCTCTGTCAGATACTCTATAATCAATTTAATACTTTCTATTATATGACAGTGTCTCAGAACAGAATATCAAGATATTTGATAATATTATCAGATATTTGCAATGCTGGTTCACATGCTTTCATTCATGAATGAAACTTCTGTTTTATATAATTCTTCAATTATTCATTGATATATCAATCTTGATTGATTAGTGAATCAATAGCATCTTCATCTACACTCAGTTTTGTGAGCATTTTCATTCTTCATGATAAGTAGAGAGTGAGATCAGAAGCATTATAATATCTAAGAGTATCTAAGCATTGTTTCAGTACTTTTATATTTGATTCTGTAGATGTTGAAATTGCATGAATTTCTTCTTAAAATAATCATTGAATCTCTTCATATTAGTGTTGTTAAGTTGCATATATATCAGCTATTCATTATTGTTGTAGTTTCAACATTACTCAGAGTCACTGTGATACTGTGTCTATGCTCATGTTTGAGAGTTCTCTCATACTATTATTAGACATGGTTATATTGAGTGTCAGATGTGTGATATCTGTGAAATTAAAAGAAGTGTAATCATATGAATATCTTATACATCTGTAGTGTCAGAACTCTTGAATTTTTCACTGACATTCTCTTTGTAAGATCTTGTTCTCTTCATAAGATCTTGTTACAGAGTCAGAGTGACTGATGAGTAAGCTTCTATCTGAGAACTCAGTGTTCACTTAACTGTTTGACTGTTTCTTTATTTCTTATGTGTCATTACATGTTCAGATATCTCAGTGAGTAATGATTTCTAATGAGAAGACAATGAATGTTTTTCAAGTGTAAAAGGCCTACACTGAATAGATCAGTATAATATATAGATCTTATACAACAAAGTGAAAAACATTAAAGAAGATAAAGAAAGAGAAAGTGCAAGAATCAGTGATCAGAGTGAATATTTATATGTGTATGTGATGTGTATGAGGTGGAGCTTCAGGGCAGAAGAATAGGAATTCTGTGGGTTTTTCAGCTGAGGATCGGCGATTGAGAATGACCGAGAATCGGAGCTTTCGGCGGAATCTATGAAGTGTAAAGGAATAGTCTATATGATGATCGGGCGCAGCCCGCCACACTTCTGACTCAGATACAGATAAGAATAAAGCAGACACTCATCTCAATGTCTTAAGGCTTAAAATGTTAATGTATAGAGGTCACTTCAGTAAGAATTGAGAGATGACTGTAAAAGTGTTAGCAGACACAGAAGCTTCTATATAATATATTATTAATTATATAATCTGAAGACTAAAAGAGGTTTGCTGAGTAGAGAATTTCTGATATATAAGATTATCTGATAACTGATATTTAGTATTATCTGTAAGAGTAAGAGTTCTCTTATACTTCAGAGAATAATCTTACTATATCTGAGCATGAGAGCTGCAGAATGTGAAATACAATCTTATTCTCAGACTCAATTGATTTCAAAGATTCAATTCACAGATTTAATGATGTACATATTATATACAGTTAACTGATAAGAAGAAAATAATTCATATGATTCTATCAACTGATATGAGAAGAACATTTCACATCTCTGATATAGAAGAATTAAATCTGCTTATATATTAATAAGCAAAGAGAATGATTATCGACACCGCTCCACCACGAACTCGCTCGATTTTTCGAATAAGAACCCGCCGATAGATCCATCGAAAAGCCCTCGATCATACGAGCATTTTGACCCCATCGCCGACCGCATACCCTGTGTGGTGGTGGAGATATCCAGCCAAACGTGAACTAGATGTTGTTTGAAACTCCCGTGTGGGATTATCCCCCGTTCACCCCTATCACATCACAACCCCGGGCCAAAGTGTCATACAAATTGTAAGGTGAAGAGACATAGTCATATGCATCAATCTTCTTGATTTTGGAAGATCCCTGATCTGTAATTGTGGAGATATCTGAGAAGTGACCTCTGTGAAAACCCTGTCCATCTTTGATATTTCAAAACATCAACACCAAGTCTCACCCTCATACCGCCCTTCTCAATCTGGCCCATTCTCAGCAGAAAAATACAAAAAGATATCTCAGTGATAATATCAGGCACATAATCAATGAAGTGTAATCTCTATGAATACTCTGTCTGTCTTCAGTGTATCTAGACATCAACATCAAGTCTCACTCTTGTATCACCCCTCTCAATCTGACTCATTCTCAGCAGAATAATACAAAAAGATACCTTGACAACAGCATTCAATACATAATCAGTGAACAACAAGTTAACAGCATATCAATAACTATAAAATCAGTATATTTTAAGATCTGACTGAGTCTTTGATTCCTGCACAGTGAGATATATTAAATCTAGTTTTAATATCTCAATATTCAATAGATTCTGTAAGAGATTGAGAACAGCAATACTAGATTTCTATTGAATTTGAGAATTAACTCTATATTGATATAATCATTGATAAAGTCTTCTATTTTAAGATATAAATAACCAGTTTCTCTACATTCTGCTGACAATATTTATATTATTATATAGAAACAGACTTATATTCTCTATAATATCAAGACTCTGAAGAGAAAAAGTCTTGATAGAGAGTATATAGTAGTATATATCTTAGCAGTTTCTATCTCATTCTTCTGCAGCAGTTAATATAAAAAAAAAAAAAAAGATCTTAGAAATAGTTTTTTACTTCTCTTGAAAAAGTAAGATGTTTTTCTCTGAATTTTATACAATATTCTTATAAAGAATTAAAAACAGAGCTGTTTTCTGTTATAATTTCATATTCTTTTAAGTAAGAATTACTTTTTCAGTGACTGAAGAGCTTTTATTAATACTTAATTCTTTTTTATACTCTTTATTAACTGATTGAAGTTGCACACTTGTTGTGTGAGAAGAATTGAATAATTTAGAATAAAATTAAATAGTTTTAATCAATTTCTCTGCAAAAAATTAATTTATTTTTTATCAGTTTTTCTCTTAAAAACTGTCATATTATCTGATTCATTATCAATTGATATCATACTCTTTCTCACTGTATCTCAAGAAAGAGATTGTAAAGATTTTATTAATTTATCTTAAAAATCAATTTTAGTTTATTAGATTCTCTTCAAAAATCTAATCTAGTTACTGAACTAGTGTGAAAAAAATCAGGTGTTTTATACATAAAAGTCTTTTATTCTTCTTTTGAAACAGTATGATCAACTTTTCAATTGAAAACAGACTTAGAAATATCTCAATTGAAACAATCTGATCAACTTTTCATTGAGTGAGAACAATGAGTTCAAAAATACACTCAGTTGATGTGGAAAAAGATGCTTTCTCAAATACTATTCCTGAGATTGAAATTCTACAGAGAAGAAAGAAAGAAGAAATAGAGAAATAATAAGTTCTTGAAATACAGAAACTTGAAAAAGCAAGCAAGATTCTTAAGTTCTTGAAATACAGAAACTTGAAAAAGCAAGCAAGATTCTTGAAAAGCAGTGTCTGAGTGAGATGAATGAAGAAGTTCTGTTAATTCTTCATACTCAGGCTAGACAACTATAGAAGATGATCAAGTTCAAACTTGAAATCTCAAACACAGTTTAAAAAACATTGAAAATTTCTAGTACAATCACTGACTCTTCATCTTACTCTTCTTCTTTTTTTTCTACTTCTTCTTCTTCTTTGAATAAGAAGAAAACATATGCTCAAGCAGCTGAATCTGCTGTCTCTAAATCTACTATCTCAAAACCTGCTAAAAATCCTGAGAAAACTGAGAAGAATAATGCTCATACTTCTATTCATAGAGAAGTGAAGAAAAAAATACAAAAGAAGAAAAACTTTCAAATCTTCAGAAATAGAAGACTTATTCTCAAAGTCTTAAATCAGGGCATCTTACAAAGGAATAAGCTAAACTCAAATCTCATTTTCAGAATCAGAAATGAAATTAATCAGCAGTTCTTTTCTCAGTTAATAACTGATATTGAAGTTCAAAAATCAGTTATAGCTTCAATTGAGTCATTCTTCTTTAAAAACTCTATCATTCTGATCATAATGTCTGAATTCAGTGCAGAATTTCTTATTCAGAATAAGAATCTCTAAAAATCAGTAGTAGAATCTTTATTAAATATAATAATTCTATCTGAGAGAGATAAAAAGTGAAGTAAATTCATTCTTTATAATATTTCAGTTGAAATTTTTGACTGTGAAGAAGAAATACTACTTCTTAAAAATGAATTAGAAGAATACAACTTTATTCAACTGAGAAAAGAGTCTGTATAATTAAATTCAATTAAGTTCAGATAAAGCAGAAGAAATATCTCTATTCTAGTATATATAAAGATACTTGAACAGTCAAAGATCTCTAAAGTAAGAGTAGCAGATTTGAAAATGAGAGTTTATGAATATAAAGACTCAAGAATGAATCTCAAAGCTCAAACACAGTGTTCAAACTGTCAAAGATATGAACACTTTATAATCTTCTATTTTAGAGACTCAAAATGTGCATTCTGTGTCAGGAATCATAAAACTAGTGAGTATAAATATGAAACATGCTTAAAAAGAGATGAAATCTGTTAACATACTCTGCTTAAATGCTCTAATTGTAAAGAAAAACATGCATGTAGCTCAAAAGAATGTATATTTACTTCAAGAACTCAAAAGAACTGAAGAAAAGATGAAGCTCAAAACAAATCTAAAACTGAAGAGAATAGTCAAGCCAGTAAACTCACAACTGCAAGCTTAAAAAGAAGAAACTCTCAACTATTTAAATCTTCAAACTTCAATTCTTCAGCTAAATGTAAACAGAATTTGAATTCTCAAACTTCTGTTAAGATTAGAGAATTGAGAAATGACTCTGATAATAAACTAGATATAATATAAGCAGTTGAGATTTCTACTTTTCAGAATAGTTATAATCTACTATCTGATGATAGTGATTAGATTCTACTCTACTCTCTTTTAGTATAAATATACAACAAAAACAATAAAAAAAGTTTAAAAACTATTTAAAAATCATATTTATTCAAAATAATGTGAATAGAAACTCAAATTGTATTTATTCTTGTCTTCAAATTATATTTGAATAAAAAGTGAATTTTATACTGCTTCAGAAGCTGAATTTTAATACTGAGTAAAAATATATCATTTCTCATTCAAGCTACTACTGCTTTATATCTCAAAAGTCTGAGATAAAGTCAAGAGTAGTGATCTATGAAAGAAAGAGATCAAGATATCAATTTAATCTAAGATTTGATATCATGTCTGACTCTGATATTCTGATGAGTGATATTATAAATAAAGAGAATGAGTTTGATACTATACATCTTATAAATATCTATAATGAAAAGTTATTGAAGAAAAATAATAACATCTGAACAATTAATTGAGAATTTCTGAACATAACTTCAGCAAGAAACTCTATAATTATAGAAGATTTCAATGCACATCATCTCTGATGAAATTCAGAATGTAAAAGAGCAGTAAGAGCTGATAATCTGATTGAATAAATTTTTGAGCATTTAATAGATTTAGTTAACAAGTCTGATTAACAAACATTCTTTAGAAAAGACATGAAATAGAAATCTATTATAGATCTAATCTTCATGTCATAAAATCTAATGAAAAAAAGACTTATAAACTGATTTATTGATTCAAATAAGACATCAGAATCAGATCATGAGATTATTCAATTCAATATTAAACTGAGTGAGAAATAAATGAGTGAAAATCCTCTTCTCTCTAATCAGTTTCACTTTGAAAAAGCTGACTGAAAGGCAGTTGAAGAAAGCATAAAACTGTTAAAATCTGAAAGACAGAATGAGCTATATTGAAATCCTGGTCAAGATATCTCAAATGAAATACTGAAGAATAGAGTGAAGCTCATTACATCTATTATTCTAGTCAGTGTTAAAGATAATATTTCAAAGAGAAAGTCTTCTGAGTATTCAAAACCTTGATGAAATGAGAATATCACATCTAAAAGAAAACAATTGGCTACTGCTAGAAGAGATTGAAAGAATGATATAATTTCTGATAAAGAGTTCAAAACTATCAGAAATGAATATTTTTCAGATATTAAAAGAGTTAAAACAGACTGCTGAAATAAATTTCCTAAAGAAGCATAAGAAAAGGAAGTTTTTAAAGATTTTAACTATACTAAAATAAGAAGTGTAGCAAAACTTTTAATCTTAGAATATGAGTTTCAGAATGAATCATATACAGCAAACTCTTTTGAGAAAAAATGTCAAGCTTTTATAAGAACTCTCTTTCAAAACTCATCAGATTCAGATTCAGAGAAAGAGAATATATCACTTCTCAACTATATTTGATGAAAATGACTGGGGAGTGACCTGGAGCTTACTCTAGATGAGTTACAGTCGGCTATCTTCGTCAAGTTCAGTTAAAGCTGCTTGCAGAGGCTGATTCAA
>NW_003101677.1:49846-58193 GCF_000003855.2 Blastomyces gilchristii SLH14081 | reverse complement strand
TTTATTAGAGCAGATATCAATTAAATTCAATTTGATATGAATAAAACTGAGTTAATTCATTTCTTTTCTACATTCAATGAGAAAGAACTATCTCTAACTCTTTTAAATAGAGAGATTAAATCTAGTGTAAATGTCAAGTGATTAGAAGTATGATTAAACTTCAAGTTGAATTTTAAATATCACATTCAACAAAGAACTGTCAAGACAGAAATACTATTGAACAACATAATCAGACTATTAAATACAGAGAGAGGTCTATCCTTCCAGGCTATGAGACAGTTATATATAGCCTGTATTACATCAGTAGCTGATTATGAAGTTCAAGTTTGATGAAATAATTAAGAAAATTTCACTGAACTCTTTCACAGTCTGTAAAACAGAGTCTTGAGAAGAATTCTGAGAGCATTCAAATCATCTTCTAATAAGACAATAAAAATTGAAGCTTCAATTCCTTCTTCTGCTATTAGATTTGAAAAGGCCTGTATGAACTATGCTCTGAGAGTTATAAAGATGAGCTTAAATTATATAATCAGAGAAAGAGTCTCTTCTTCATTTTCATCAATTAACTCTGGAAATGAACTAGATTGAAATAGATATCTTGATTGAAATGAAAATAATTCTTCAAAGAAAATGTCTTCTCAACTGTACAGACTATACTCTCTGATTAAAAATCAATTTTCTTCTTTAAATATTGAAAAAGTTGATCATGAGAAGTTATCTCTCTGAAGAGAAAAGCTTGAATCTCTTATAGACTTATAAATAAGTGAACAATCTAAAGAGAAAGAATATGAACAGTATTTGAAGAGAATTTCTACAATCAATATAAAAGACTCTATTCTGATTTATTCAGATGACTTAAAAAATGAGAATTTGAATAGATTAGACACAGACATTGCTTATACTGAAGATAATATCAATTTTATCTCAGATTTCTGAAATTTAGACTGTGAATCTGAAGTCTTTGATGCTGAACTATTTACAATAGTGAAAGCTTTCAAACTCATTGAAATAAAATCTCATACAAGAGGAAATAGTTTGAAAGAGACATGAGTATTCTCTGATAGTCAAGCTACTTTAAAAAGACTTAGAAATAGTCAGATTTATAATGATCAAATGAATCTTGAACTGATCTTAAACTCTGTTTTGAAAATTCAAAAGAGAAGAATATCAAAGCTGATAATTCATCTGCACTGAGTTCCTGCTCATATAAATATTCATAGTAATGAATTGACTGATTCAGCTGTAAAAAAGGGTGCAGAATTAAGCAGATCTATTCAAAAAATTATGTCCTGGTCTTTTATAAAGAGCAAAATAAGAGAATCTTGTTTAGATAAGTGAAATGAAAGCTGGCAGAAACAAAAGAAGAGTATACATTATTCAAGATTTGAAATAAAACCCAAGTGGAAATCTTGTTTAATCAAATATAAAAAGAAAATATTCTCATCTATAATACAGCTGAAACTAGGACATTGCTATTTCAAATCTTATATACAAAGATTTGATGATAGATTTGACTCAATAGAATGCTCATTCTGCAATGTAAATGAGAATTCTGAGTATATTATAATGCACTGTGCATTATACAATAGTCTCAGAGCCAGATTGAAAGAGAAGTATGATCTAAATCAATTAAATATGAGATTCTTATTCTCAACTGAGACAGGAATTAAATACTTAATAGACTTTCTATCAGAAACTCAAGCAGCTATAAGAAAATGACTAAATTCAGAAATATCTGAATATGAAGAGGAGGAAATCAATCAGATATAGTCTGTTAAAACAGCTATATACTATCTCTTAATAATTTGTTTTATTACAGTCTCTCTTTACTTTATCTTTTTCTTTCAATTCCTTTCTATCTATCTATTTAATGTGTCTATCTTTAAGACTGTGTTCTCTTTTCCTTTGTCATGATATTGTCAAATGATTTCAAAGTATCAGAAGATGTTAAAACACTGCAATTTGTAAACAGTTTTTGTATTCTGAGCTGGAATTTTCTGATTTTGCATATCTGAAATTGATGAATGTATAACAGTTAACTTTACAGATATAGGAAAAACCCTGAGAACTAAAAGTTCTCAGGTAGATGTCATAGTCTCTGACTGCATACATCTATAATTGAAAAATAATAATAATAATAATAATAATATAAGAAATCAGAATAAGTGAATACAATGATCTCTTGCTTAAAGAATGACAAAGTGTCAGATAATAAGTATCTTATAAAAGTGATAGAAGAGATGCTTCTGACCTTTAAGCTGAAGAAATTAAAAAATAATATTATACTTTATCACAATCTAGAATATATAGAAGCTCTCTATCTGAAATATTTATTTAGATATAACTTAATGACTCATATACACAAGAAATTCAGTTACTTAGAAAGCTCTGAACTCATAAGTGTACTTAAATCAAGAGTGCACTGATCAAGCATGACTGAGAATATTCAGATATATACTTATAAGTATCTGAATTACCAGCTTGTGAAAGAATCTAAAAAAGAATTAGAATATGAGAAAGTATAATATCAGATGAAATGTATAATATAATCATTTAAATAATGAGAGATGAATCTCATAGATATATTACTACAAATATCAATTGAAAATCATTGAATAATCACTGCTATTAACTATACTACTGACTAGTCAGTTATAAAAGCAGTTTCAGAGATGATAGAGAAGGTGATGATAAAGTTTCTACATAATAAAATCTATATTAACTATAAAATACTGTGCAAGATTCTAACTAATAGCCAGCGTGGCTCAGTTGATAAGACTGGTAATGAAGGCTGCACACATTAGAAGTGCGTGGGTTCAAATCCCATCACTGACACCTGCTACTTCTTATCCATGAAAGCTCTTATGTAATAGAGGCTGAGTCTAATTAGTAAGACTTGATGTGAGATAGAACTCTCTACTGTAAGTCAAGTCACTAGTTAAGTGAGATTCTGTGAACACTTATCAGAACTGATATAAAGTGTCAATGTCTCACTATTCTACTGTGCATCTGTCAAGGTTCTAATGATATAGAGTCAAGTCTAATGTAGTAATTATACACTACTTAAGTGAGTTTCTAATTAGAACTGTCATCAGAGTCTAGCTCCCTCTCAAAATACAGAGAATGATTTTGAAAATCACTTAACTAGCAGATCTAGATGTGTATCTAGACTCTAGACAGAGCACTCTGATAGGCTAGAGTCTGCAAGCTCACTGTCAAGTTCTAATACTGACAGAGAGAACTGCAGTTATCAAGTCTATGATTAGTCTCTAACACAGAGCAAGGTCATAACAGCTGATTGATAGATCTATAAGCATCTAATAAGGCTGAGATCAGTAACTGAAAGCTTGATGTGTATGCTATCAAGTGAGTGATAGCAGTCACTAACTAACACATTGAGAAATTAGTGACTGGCCTGAGAGAACAGACACAGTGATCAGTTAATTATAGAGAGTTAAATGTAATTAGCTTAAGATGCATCCTGCGGGTGACTAGCGCCTGTAGTCAGAGAAAGAGTCTCTTCTTCATTTTCATCAATTAACTCTGGAAATGAACTGAATTGAAATAGATTTCTTGATTGAAATGAAAATAATTCTTTAAAGAAAATGCCTTCTCAACTGTACAGACTATGCTCTCTGATTAAAAATCAATTTTCTTCTTTAAATGTTGAAAAAGTTGATTATGAGAAGTTATCTCTCTGAAGAGAAAAGCTTGAATCTCTTATAGACTTATAAATAAGTGAACTATTAAAAGAGAAAGAATATGAACAGCATTTGAAGAGAATTTCTACAATCAATATAAAAGACTCTATTCTGATTTATTCAGATGACTTAAAAAATGAGAATTTGAATAGATTAGATACAGACATTGCTTATACTGAAGATAATATCAATTTTATCTCAGATTTCTGAAATCTAGACTGTGAATCTGAAGTCTTTGATGCTGAACTATTTGTAATAGTGAAAGCTTTCAAACTCATTAAAATAAAATCTTATAAAAGAGAAAATAGTTTAAAAGAGATATGAATATTCTCTAATAGTCAAGCTGTGTTAAAAAGACTTAGAAATAGTCAGATTTATAATAATTAAATGAATCTTGAACTGATCTTAAACTCTGTTTCAAAAATTCAAAAGAGAAGAATATCAAAGCTGATAATTCATCTACACTAAGTTCCTGCTCATATGAATATTCATGACAATAAATTGGCTGATTCAGCTGTAAAAAAGAGTGCAGAATTAAGCAGATCTATTCAAAAAATTATGTCCTGATCTTTTATAAAGAGAAAAATAAAAGAATCTTATTTAGATAAGTGAAATGAAAGCTGGCAGAAACAAAAGAAGAGTATACATTATTCAAGATTTGAAATAAGACCCAAGTGAAAATCTTGTTCAATTAAATGTAAAAAGAAAATATTCTCATCTATAATACAGCTGAAACTAGGACATGACTATTTCAAATCTTATATATAAAGATTTGATGATAGATTTGACTCAGTAGAATGCTCATTCTGTAATATAAATAAGAATTCTGAGTATATTATAATACACTGTGCATTATACAATAGTCTCAGAGTCAGATTGAAAGAGAAGTATGATCTAAATCAATTAACTATGAGATTCTTATTCTCAACTGAGACAGGAATTAAATACTTAATAGACTTTCTATCAGAAACTCAAGCAGCTATAAGAAAATAACTAAATTCAGAATTATCTGAATATGAAGAGGAGAAAATCAATCAGATATAGTCTGTTAAAATAGCTATATACTATCTTTTAATAATTTGTTTTGTTACAGTCTCTCTTTACTTTATCTTTTTCTTTCAATTTCTTTCTATCTATCTATTTAATATGTCTATCTTTAAGACTGTGTTCTCTTTTTCTTTGTCATGATATTGTCAAATGATTTCAAAGTATCAGAAGATGTTAAAACACTGTAATTTGTAAACAGTTTTTGTATTCTGAGCTGGAATTTTCTGATTTTGCATATCTGAAATTGATGAATGTATAATAGTTAACTTTTCAGATAGGAAAAACCCTGGGAACTAAAAGTTCTCAGGTAGATGTCATAGTCTCTGACTGCATATATCTATAATTGAAGAATAATAATAATAATAATAATTCTAACTAATAATGATGCAAACCTTGTAGAAGAAGTAGTGAGACATTTCATAAATCAGTTATAGATAAGATATTATAGAACAACATTATATTATTCACAGATAAACAGAAAGATGAAATATTTCAATGAAATTCTGAACAACATACTGATAAAATATCTAGTAAGCAAGTCTACAAGATTATGAAATGAATATCTCAGACAGGAACTATTAGTCACACAAATTCAGCAGTATACAGTCTTTAAGCATTCATTATTCTATCTGTTGTATGAATTGCATCTCCGCATTCTGAAGAATGCTTCAGAAAAGATGAGAAAGAGAACAACAGTTGCAGATATAATAGTTGCAGATGTAACAGTCATAGACACAGCAGTTGGGGACACAGAATCAAGATTGAAAGAGATCAGTCACATACATGTAAAAGCTAATAAGTTACTTCTGAATCAAGCAATTCAATTGAAAAGAATATGAGACTCACTAGTTAAGAAATTGAGTCTTAAGATGAGAATGTAGATTCTCATACACAATAAGAGTTCTGAGAAGTTTCAACCTAGATGGTTTGAATCATATAAAATACTCAAATCACATTCTCTGAGACTATACACATTGAAAGCATCAGAGAGATGAGTCTTATATAACTTAATAAATGATTCATATCTTATGAAGATAAAGATATAAGACCTGAGTGAATTATAATTATCTGCAGCACTATTATCAGTGTTGAAAAAGAAGAGACTTATAATTGAAAAGTCTTGTAAAGTAAGAAAAATCATAGATATTTATAAATCAGATAATCTCACTTATTCTGATCTTTTCATAATTATAAGAAAAGAATGAAAAGTAATAAAGAAATCAGATGAATACTACACTTCAATAAGTAATAAGACTGTAGCCAGTTATATAATAATACACTGTAGACAGTAGATATAACACAGTAAAGAGCAGTCTCAGAGCAGCAGACTTATACATGAATCAGATTACAGAAGAAAAAGAAATTCAGAGTTGAATTCAACTGTTTATATTAGTTTAACTGCAGAGATAACAGCGAATGAAGTATCTGAAACATTCACAGATATGTGAGACTAAGTTATCTCAATCTCTGAGAACACTCAGAGATCAGATGAGATTAGTTTTAATGAGCTGTTTACTATAGTTATTATTATTATTATTATTATTATTATTATTCTTCCATTATACTCATATGCAAGCGGAGCTTATGATGAGTCCTTGCGTGATGTTAAATACAGGCCAAGTGTTGGTTATACAGGAGAAAATACAGGTGTTGAGACCACGCCAAGATAACAAGAACATAGGAAATACAAAGGAGTGACAATTAAATACATGCGATAATAACTTCCCATCCCAGGAACATAGAGCAATTTGTTGGAGCGATTTGTACACCTCTGTATTTATTAGGAACCTGAGGTGCTTGAGTTCCGGATTTAATGTATCCCCTGCGGGTTTCGAACCCACACGCCTTGGTTTCCCACGCCAAGGCGCTACCAGGTGGCCGCATTAACCATTCGGCCACCGGGGCTGTTTACTATAGTAGTCTGAGTAAGTGAAGAGAGACAGTATAATACATAAGATAGAATTATAAGAGATGAAAGCTACTGAACCAAGTCACTGAACACTGTATTATATAGAGATCACATAAGAGTAGTGACTAGCAGATAAAGAAAAAGTGTAAGAAAAGAAAAGAGATAATGAATTAATTATCAACTATAAGAGTCAGCTGTAAAAGATCAATATTATCATACATATTTCATTTATTTTTATACATTACACATTTAATCTATTTTCAATATCATGTCATTTGAAAAACATTAGAAATAAGGAAATCTCAAAACTCAAGATCTGAAAGAAATTCAAGAGCTGTAAGCTGCTCTTATAATAATATTATATATATCTCTGATTTCTCTACTGCTCTATGTACAACATTAATATTATTTATTATAAGATTGATTAAAATGCCAATATAGAAATATGTATACATGTGTGTAGAAAAATTAAAGAAGAGTATGAAACTCACAGAATCAGAAGCCAGGACAGAGAGAGCAGAGATGAAAGAAACAGAAGAGAGAGAGAGCACAGAACTGAATGAATAACAGCAGAAGTTACTCAGAGTTAAACACTTATAATCTGATATATACACAATCTTTCCTGCAGAGAAGGAAGAGAGAATGATAAGAGAAGCTTAAGAGTAAAAGAGAGTGATCTCAGTGATGTTATCATCTTCAATTAAAATGGTCTCTGACACTGAAGTAACTAAGAATCATTATTAGTATATGAAAACTGCAAAATCAGAGATGAGAACAGTTACTGAATAAATACCTGCTGATCTTAGAGTTGTACATATAATTACAACATGCATGAGGCTTCTTAGAAAAAGAGAGAGAAATACAGAAAAATATAGAAAGCAGAATGCAGTATATAAACAGCTCATTTTCATAACAACATCTTAGACAAGATGTACAAGTCTCATATTCATAAATGTGAAAAAGTATGACATCTGTGTTTCTATTTCTGAAAACACAGATATTCTTCACCTGTATTACAAAGTTAAATAATAAACATCAAAGAATAGACTGATATAAATTAATTATTCTGAAGATATTCATTAGAGCAGATATATCTGTAATATTGAATTTAACAGTTGTAAAAAGTTTCTTGATATCTGTGAATATCATGACTTCATATATAACAAAACTCATAACAATTTTCTCTAAGAACAGAAAAATCAGTGTTAGAAAGAAAAGATGAAAAAAGAAAAAACATATAATCTTAACACTGTTGAGAAGAGAGATGATTTTCTGATATAAATGAACAATTATCTTATTATAAATACTTAAAATAAATGTAATAATTGATATCTGTGACTGAGCTTCAGATAGTCATGTTATACACAGTCTTTGTACAATAAATTATTTTAGAGATTGATAAGAAGAGTGAAAGTGTATACACTGAGAAACATGATTTATCAAGTCTATACAACATCTTCTTAAAACAGAGAGAGCTGATAACAAAAGCAGAAGCAGTAGCAGAGACAGAAAGATCAGAAGTAGTAGAAGTGAGAGTCACAGAAACAGAGATAGCAGGAGCAGGAGAATCAGACACAGAGACAAGAATAGAAGATTAAGAGAGAGTGGCAGAGAAAGAAACAGAGAGAGCAGAAGAGAATGCAGAAGACTCAGCTATACATGATATAAGTAATTTCTTCATTATCACATT